>NC_034012.1:9472999-9805889 GCF_000346465.2 Prunus persica | reverse complement strand
ACAAAAATTTAAAATGACCATCCAAAACAAAAATTGTTTTGATGAGTCATAAAATCACTTCTAGTTTTATGGTTTAGGGTTTAGAGTCTAGGGTTTAGAGATTAGGGTTGTTATTTATTGGGGTTTATTTTTAAAGTATAATTTTTGGGTAGTCTAGGGTATATGTTAGGCTTTAAAACCATAAAACCTTTTATAAACTTAATTTTTTAAATTGTATAATTTAATTTTATGGGTTTAGTGTATTAATTTTTAACGACGGTGGTTGGGTCGTGGAATACATATTCTACGTCGTACAGTAAAACATACGACATGGTTTACGCTTTAAACGACGTCATTTTAATATGTAAGTCGGTTTATATAATTTACAACGTTTTTAATTTCTTAACACCGACGTGGTTTCTCATTTTAACGACGTCATTTTAACGACTTAGTAGTCTATTACAATTTACAACGTCTACAATTTATTTAACACCGACGTGGTTTGTTGTATGGTAAGAATATTTTATTATTTTTATATCAAAATATTCAAAATAAATATAAAATAAATCAGAAAATTGAAAAGTCAACTCCTATGAAGTCATTGATATATTTTCTTCCACATAAACCTTGAAAAAATTCATTTTGAATAACAAAAATTTAAAATGACCATCCAAAACAAAATTGTTTTGATGAGTCATAAAATCACTTCTAGTTTTATGGTTTAGGGTTTAGAGTCTAGGGTTTAGAGATTAGGGTTGTTATTTATTGGGGTTTATTTTTAAAGTATAATTTTTGGGTAGTCTAGGGTATATGTTAGGCTTTAAAACCATAAAACCTTTTATAAACTTAATTTTTTAAATTGTATAATTTAATTTTATGGGTTTAGTGTATTAATTTTTAACGACGGTGGTTGGGTCGTGGAATACATATTTTACGTTGTACAGTAAAACATACGACATGGTTTACGCTTTAAACGACGTCATTTTAATATGTAAGTCGGTTTATATAATTTACAACGTTTTTAATTTCTTAACACCGACGTGGTTTCTCATTTTAACGACGTCATTTTAACGACTTAGTAGTCTATTACAATTTACAACGTCTACAATTTATTTAACACCGACGTGGTTTGTTGTATGGGTAAGAATATTTTATTATTTTACATCAATATATTCAAAATAAATTTAAAATAAATCAGAGAAATGAAAAGTCTAACTCTCTATGAGAGTCATTGATATATTTTCTTCCACATAAACCTTGAAAAAATTCATTTTGAATAACAAAAATTTAAAATGACCATCCAAAACAAAATTGTTTTGATGAGTCATAAAATCACTTCTAGTTTTATGGTTTAGGGTTTAGAGTCTAGGGTTTAGAGATTAGGGTTGTTATTTATTGGGGTTTATTTTTAAAGTATAATTTTTGGGTAGTCTAGGGTATATGTTAGGCTTTAAAACCATAAAACCTTTTATAAACTTAATTTTTTAAATTGTATAATTTAATTTTATGGGTTTAGGGTATTAATTTTTAACGACGGTGGTTGGGTCGTGGAATACATATTTTACGTCGTACAGTAAAACATACGACATGGTTTACGCTTTAAACGACGTCATTTTAATATGTAAGTCGGTTTATATAATTTACAACGTTTTTAATTTCTTAACACCGACGTGGTTTCTCATTTTAACGACGTCATTTTAACGACTTAGTAGTCTATTACAATTTACAACGTCTACAATTTATTTAACACCGACGTGGTTTGTTGTATGGTAAGAATATTTTATTATTTTTATATCAAAATATTCAAAATAAATATAAAATAAATCAGAAAATTGAAAAGTCAACTCCTATGAAGTCATTGATATATTTTCTTCCACATAAACCTTGAAAAAATTCATTTTGAATAACAAAAATTTAAAATGACCATCCAAAACAAAATTGTTTTGATGAGTCATAAAATCACTTCTAGTTTAATGGTTTAGGGTTTAGAGTCTAGGGTTTAGAGATTAGTGTTGTTATTTATTGGGGTTTATTTTTAAAGTATAATTTTTGGGTAGTCTATGTTATATGTTAGGCTTTAAAACCATAAAACCTTTTATAAACTTAATTTTTTAAATTGTATAATTTAATTTTATGGGTTTAGTGTATTAATTTTTAACGACGGTGGTTGGGTCGTGGAATACATATTTTACGTCGTACAGTAAAACATACGACATGGTTTACGCTTTAAACGACGTTATTTTAATATGTAAGTCGGTTTATATAATTTACAACGTCTTTAATTTCTTAACACCGACGTGGTTTTTCAGTCGTCGTTATATAAAAAATTCAAAATAAATTTAAAATTAATCCGAAAAATGAACGGCCTTACGTTCTTAATCCGAAAAATGAAGTTTCCGTCGTGGAATATTAAATTTACGTCGGTACTTGTAGAACTTTCGCCTTGGTTTTTCTTTCGACGTTTTATAACGCGCGCGCTCTAAAAATTTTCGCGCGACCTAAATTTTTTTAGATTTGGCTCTTAGTCTTATACTTTGATCCCTGAAACCTAAAATTTCAGATTTCACGCGACATAACATTTCGCTCTCTCACTTCTGCTCTAATTAAAAGTTGCACTCTCCAGGCTCGTCGAATCTGTGAGCTCGTCCAACCTGTAAGTACAAACCCTATCTTCCCCTTGTAAATTCATTGAATGATATTAGGTTGTTTTGTTAAAGGGTTTTAGGTATATGCTTTGCGATCTGTTAATAATGTGCTTATAGGTATGGGTTCATGGATTTTCTGTTTAATGGGTTCATGACAAGATCAAATAAAGGTGTACTTTTGCTGGAAATCAACACAAAAAGACACATCACCAACTTCCAAATGATTTTCAGCAAAAGGACACCTTTATTTGATCTTGTCATTTTCCGCTCTGGAGAAGGTGCAAAGTGCACCAATGCTTATAGGTATGGGTTCATGGATTTTCTGTTTAATGGGTTCATGGATTACATTATCTGTTATGTTGAATTGGGAATGGATTTAATTTTGTCGTATCTTTTAATCACCCTATGTTATGTTGAATTGGGAATGGATTTATTGTTTTCATGCTTGGTTTCATGTATATGTTGGTTTCTTGCTTGGTTTCATATATATGTTGTGTTCTTAATGGGTTTTGTGTTCTTGAAAATAAACTGAGACACGACGAATTTTAAGGCGTACGACGACGATTACACGACGGTGTTTTTAAACTACCGTCGTTGTATTACTTATACACGACGGTTTTTTCATAAACCGTCGTTTGTATTACGTATAATAGACGACGTCTGTTGAAAATCCGTCGTCTATATATGCCAAATACGTCTGTTTTTGATTAAAACCCGTCGTCTCTGTTATTTATTACTTGCGATTAGATCATTGTATAATCTGCTATAGTGATGGTCATTGCCTGTATTTTCACTTTATTATAGATAATAGGTTATAGTGTCGGAGATGGATAAGTCATGGATGCACTCGGATAGAAGATCGAAGGCATATGAGTTTGGGGTGGAAGCATTTTTGAACTTTGCTGTAGAAAATCTTCTAACTACAACACATATCCGTTGTCCATGTGTTAAATGTGTTAATTTGAAGTTGTTTGGGGTTGGAATTATAAGGGATCACTTATACTTTAATGGAATTGACCAAAGCTATAAGAATTGGACATTTCACGGAGAACCTTGGGAAGCAACTACTAATGCTAGCAGAAATGTTGAAGAAGATGATGGCCATAGTAGGTACAGTTTTGTGTCTGAAGAAATTGATATGGATGATAATGATTTTGGTGATTTTGGTTCGGATCCGTATGAGTTTGCCAATGTGATTGGGGATGGAGATCAACCAGTGTACCCTGGTTGTAGAAAGTACACGAAGTTATCGGCATTAGTGAAGTTGTATAATTTGAAGGCAAAACATGGGATGAGTGATGTCTGTTTTACAGAATTATTGATACTTCAAGGCGATTTGCTTCCAGAAGGAAATACAATACCAACCTCCATGTATGAGGCTAAAAAGACTTTGTGTGCATTGGGGCTGAGTTATGAGAAAATGCACGCATGCCCCAATGATTGCATCTTGTATAGGAAGGAGTATGAGGATTCAACTAATTGTCCTACTTGTGGTATCTCAAGGTGGAAGGAAGGCAAAGATGCAATCTTGAAAGAGGGTGTGCCAGCGAAGGTGGTGTGGTATTTTCCCCCAATTCCAAGGTTTAAAAGGATGTTTCAATCACATGAGACAGCTAAGAGTTTGACTTGGTGGCATGTTGCTAGAAAATCAATTGACGGTCAGATGTCTCATCCGGCGGATTCCCCGTCTTGGAAACTTCTTGATGATAAATGGCCTGAGTTTGGTAATGAGCCGAGAAACTTGAGATTGGCTCTTTCATCTGATGGATTCAATCCCCACAGTTCTCTAAGTAGCAGATATAGTTGTTGGCCGGTTATCTTAGTTACATATAATCTCCCTCCATGGCTGTGCATGAAACGAAAGTTCATGATGTTAACCTTATTGATTTCCGGTCCTAAACAACCCGGAAATGATATAGACGTCTACTTGGAGCCTTTGATTGATGATTTAAAATCCTTGTGGGTTGGGATTAGAGGAGTGTATGATGCACATAATGGAGAATACTTTACACTCAGAGCTGCATTAATGTGGACAATTAATGATTTCCCCGCCTATGGAAACTTATCTGGTTGTGTTGTTAAAGGATATAAAGCTTGTCCAATATGCGGCGATGATACACCTAGTCACAGGTTGAAAAATGGCCACAAAATTTGTTACATTGGGCATAGAAAATGGTTACCAATCAATCATCCATATAGGAGGCAACGTGCAGCTTTTAATGGGAAACCTGAATATGGCATACCTCCAGAGCCATTAACCGGAGAAGAAGTGCTGCATATGGTTGAAAATGGTGACAGAGTTTGTTGGAAGAAGAAATCAATATTCTTTGATCTCGAGTATTGGAAATACCTTCCTGTGAGGCATGCCCTAGATGTTATGCACATTGAGAAGAATGTTTGCGATAGTATCATTGGTACATTGCTGGAGATCCCTGGAAAAAATAAAGATGGGATTGCTGCTCGATTAGATTTATTGAACATGGGGGTCAAAACTGATTTGCAACCCGAGTATGGAGAAAGACGTACTCGTTTGCCTCCTGGGCCTTGGAATTTGTCAAGAGCAGAGAAGAGAGAGGTTTGCAATTCTTTCTATGGTATGAAGGTCCCTGAAGGTTATTCTTCAAATATTAAAAATCTTGTATATGTACAAGATTCAAGACTTCTTGGCCTTAAATCACATGATTGTCATACCTTAATGCAACAATTGCTCCCTGTGGCAATTCGTTCTGTTTTGGAGAAGCCTGCAAGGTATGCAATAACTCGTTTGTGCTTCTTCTTCAATGCTATATGTGCAAAGACTGTTGATGTTTCCAAGCTAGATAAGTTGGAAGAAGATGTAGTAGTTACTCTGTGTTTGCTTGAGAAGTACTTTCCCCCTTCATTCTTTGATATCATGGTTCATCTAGTAGTACATCTTGTCAGAGAAGTTCGTCTATGTGGGCCAGTATATTTTAGGTGGATGTATCCGTTTGAAAGATATATGAAAGTGCTGAAGGGGTATGTTCAGAATCGTACTCGTCCCGAAGGTTGCATTGCTGAGCGGTATATAGCTGAAGAAGCGGTAGAGTTTTGTACTCAGCATTTATCTGATGTTAGTACAGTTGGAGTGCCTTCAAGCCAAAAGATGGGAGTTTCAAAGCCATTATCAGGTTGCACAGTGAGCGTAGTTGATCAGGACCTGTTGAATCAAGCACATCTATATGTCTTGGAGAATACGGAGGAAGTCCTACCTTATATCGAGTACGTATGAGTTTTATTCTTTAAGTTTCCATTTAAAATTATTTCTTATGTTTATCTTATATATTTGGGACCGTAATGCTTGAATTTTTCGTGTCATGTAGGCAACATATGATCCACATCAAGACTGCTTATCCAAAATTTAGAAAGAGAACAAAGTGGCTGCAGGATAAGCACAATAGCACTTTCATTCAATGGCTACGCTTCAAGGTATATGTTGTTGAATAACGTATTTCTCTTTTAATTTTCTTCTTATTTATATGTTAGGATGAATTAAGATATGATTAATTTGCAGGTTCAAAGTGAAGTTGAGGAAGACAATCATGGCGTATCAGAAAATTTAAGGTGGCTAGCAGCTGGTCCAAACATGTCAGTGCCATTATATAGGAGCTATCTTATTAAAGGTATTAAATTCAATATCAAGGCACAAGATGATGTGCGGACAACTCAAAATAGTGGAGTTTATTTACTTGCACATACCATGCAAGTTGCTAGTGCCAAGGATAAAAACCCAATTCTCTCAAATATGGGTTTCTATGGTGTCATTCAAGAAATTTGGGACCTTGACTACCAAAAGTTTACAATCCCAGTCTTTAGGTGTGATTGGATAGATAGTTCTGGTCTTGTAGTCGACGAACTTGGATTTACCCTTGTAGATTTGAGTAAAATTGGACATAGGAATGACCAATTTGTTTTGGCTTCTCAAGTCAAACAAATATTTTTTGTTGACGACCCGATGCATCGTGGTTGGTCGGTAGTGTTATCAATGCCTAGTAGAGAATATAATGATGTTATTGGTGATGAAGTATTAGGTGATGTGATAATTGAGTGTGAGCCATTTACTAGAGGGATGCCAAATGTTGACACATTTGATGAACTGGTAGGTGAGTTAGGCGGTCAAAATATTCGAGATGGGTGTGAAGATATATGGATTGAATGATGCTTATGTAATTGGCAGTGTATGACATTAATTTTGTAATATATTGTAATGTGATTTCTTCACTTTCTACGTTCAAATAAAACACGACGTTATTGTGAATCAGTTATTCAGCATATTTACCGACGTCTTAAAGCAACGTAACAATGAAGAACCACGACGCTATTGTGAAGCAATTATTCAGGATATCACGTCGGTGAAGGATAAAGAACCGCCATGTAATTCAAAATAACACGACTCCAATCCCATAATACCGACGTCTAAAAAACGAGATATGTAATCTGAACGTTAAAAAATACGACGTCATCATACATTTTCCACGTCGCAAGTTCTTTTATAAACGAAGAGGAACGAAATTAATTCCGACGGAAATTCATTATAACCGCCGTCTAATAACAATTAAACGACGTTATTTGTAATACGGCTCCCATCATAATCTACGCCGTCTATATGTTCTGTAATACGGCTCTCATTTATTTGGAACCGACGTTGTTTAGACCTTCAACGTCGTCTATATTATTAAGTGCGTCGTGAGTAATGAATACATATAAATACAACGTCGACTATATAAATGTATACGTCGTAAATAATGACACTGACAACTATTTCCACGTCATCTTTTTTAGATAAAATCGAAGTGGAAAATTTATTTCACGACGGTTTTTTGTAAATAAGAGACGTTGTAGAACTTTAGCAGACTAAACACGTCTGTTTTTATTGTTTTCCGACGTTGTTGTATTTAACAACGTCTAATATTTATGGTCGTTGTTTGTTTCTGAAAATAGGACGTATAAATTTTTTAATACGACTCTCATATATTTGTAACTGACGTTGTTTAGTTTTTCAACGTCTACTATAGAAACACATACGTCGTAAATAATGACACTGACAACTATTTCCACGTCATCTTTTATCAAAAAATCGAAGTGGAAAATTAATTGTACGACGGTTGTGTTTATATGTGCGACGTAGTAGGTATCAATAACGTCGTCTTCTAATGTATTTAAAGACGTCATATTTTTTATTGTCGTGAAAATTATATTTAACGTCGGCGTATTTTTATTGTCGTCGTTGTATGTCTATCTTGCGGCCTTGTTCTCTTAATATGTGTCATATTTTCCCTTTTTAACGACGGTCTTTTTAGAGAATTGGTCGTCTATTATCATCATCGATTGCTTTTTTTAGATCTTTTTGCAGTACAAAGACGTCGTTTTGTATTTTTTGATGACGTTGTATTGTTTAACAACGACGGTTATTTAGCGTCGTGGTTTATGAGGGAAAAGATGACGGTGGATTCCACGACCATTGAAAAACCAAATACACGACGGTGATTTACCGTCGTCTTTTTGCTTTTTTGTAGTAGTGGCACTTACAATACAAGAAACACATGTACTCCTCAACGAATGAGTTTCAAATTTCCATATAAATATGAACATTGTGGCACTGCCTGACTTGCCCAAGGCATGGGACAAACTTAAGGACATGGCTTGGTACAAAAGAGGTACCTTGCTGGGACACCAACGTCCTCATCGGCACACTCGCATCACATGGCAAAGTGGCTCTGATACCATTATATGACATCCCAGATCGACTTCGCAGTAGCACGATACTGTCCACTTTGGGCCCCTTGCCCTCACAGTTTTATTTTTGGGAACTCATGAGCAACTTCCCAATGGGTCACCCATCCTGGGATTGCTCTAGCCCCAACATGCTTAACTTCGGAGTTTCCAAACTCCAAAGCCAGTGAGCTCCCAAAAGGCCTCGTGCTAGATGGAGGTGGGCATGTACATATAAGGCACATTACCCCCTCTCCGTTGGTCAATGTGGGATGTTACAATCCACCCTTCTTAGGAGCCCGACATCCTCGTCAGCACACTCACACCACACGGCAGAGTGGCTCTGATACCATTCTGTCACACCTTGGATCGACTCCGCCGTAACACAATATTGTTTGCCTTAGGCCCCCCCATGCCCTCACGGTTTTGTTTCTGGGAACTCACGAGCACTGCCCAGTAGGTCACTTATCCTGGGATTGCTCTAACCCAAACTCGGTTACCTTCGGAGTTCCCATGACTCCGAAGTTAGTGAGCTCCCAAAAGGCTTTGAACTAGATAGAGGTGGACATGTACATATAAAGCACATCACTCCCTCTCCATTGGTCGATGTGAGATGTTACAGCAATCGAGAGGAAGGACAAGGATTTCAATGAAAGAATCTCGGCTTCTATTTTTCCCTCTAGATGATTTCTAGACAATCGAATGGCTTTTAAGGACCGACATGCATAAAGGCTTACTGGAATCATACCAGTGAAGTTATCCATCCTTAGGTCAAGTTTAGTAAGTTGAGTAAGTCTGGAAAAATCAAGCATAGAGATATCTCCTTCCAAGTTGTTGGATCCCAAACGCAATTCTACAAGGTTTGTGCAATTCATCAAAGACTGGGGCAAAGAACCTTCTAAATTGTTGAAATCAAGGGTCACAAATTTCAACTTGGAGAGCTTCCCCAAATTGGGAGTAAGCTTGCCGCCAAAATGATTAAAGGAGAGGTCAAGGATGGCAAGGTTGGTGAGATTGACAATTGTATCACTAATGGCTCCATGTAGTGAATTGAGAGGGTAATGCAATTTCTTAAAGTTTGGTAGCATTATAGATATCTTTTGGAAGTAATCCTGAGAGGTTATTGTGATTGGTGCGAAAAACCTGCAGTTCAGAACACTTCCATAACCCAGGAGCAAGGTCGTCATTAAATAGATTGGAAGAAAAATCCAATAGCCTAAGGAAGGTTGAAGAATGTTGGAGACAAATAGAGGATGGGACATACCCTGTGAAGCTATTGTTGCTGACATTGAAACTCAAACTATTGTTGATTTTTCCAGACTTACTCACTTCTTTGGTGCAATTCCATCTTCATTCTTCCAACAAGCAAGCAACTTAACTAGTTTCAACGTCAGCAACAACAGCTTCATAGTGTATGTCCAATTTAAAGGAGGAGAAGATAGAATGGAGGCAAAGGACAGAAGGGAGCGCTGTTCAGTTTGTTTGCAGGCATGAATATTTGTAGGTATAATGCAAGAGAATAAGAGGAAGAGAACGAAGCCATGAGCCATTAGGTTACAAGCTGGTCTATATATATAAGTATGTATCAGTACCCTTCTATTGAGGGATTCCTCAAAATAATTTATTTGAGGGAGACCCCTTAGAGTCCCTTACAAAAAATTTTTGAACAATCAAAAACATCTATTTTTCACAACTTCATTCATAGATCATCTTTCCAAAAATTCATGCATATTGAAAATCAATAGGCATCTAATTGAGATCAACAAAATCAATGAACACTGTGCTTCAAGAAAGTACTTAAATTTCAATAATTTAATTAAGTAGTCAAATGATATCGGATTCAAGTAAGCTCATTTGATGGATACCTAAATGAAATCACTTATATATATATAAGAGCAACGATGCTTGAAAAGGATGCATACATCACTGCAAATTGAGAAGTCGATCGGCAAACAACAACCACACAATGCAAATTATTGATATTGAAACCCCTCAATTCGTCCAAGAGATATTCCCACTAATGAAACCAGAGAGAAGGCCTCATTGGGTATTAAGAGATATTCCCACTAATGCCACCAGGAGAGGACTTGACTTACTTTAAGTCCACAACGCCTTCAAAGTACTCAACGTGAGAAATTGGCAAGCAACCATAACCATACAATACAAATTCTTCAAACCCCTTCTATACGTCGAACAGAGACTTCAACTAATGTAGCCAAAATTGAAAACCACATTAGGTCTAAAGAGGGCCACGATGAGAGGACCAGACCTTCTAGCTGTTACTATCAACTATTGTAGACCATATTAGGTCTAAAGAGGGCTACGATGAGCTTCTAAGATGTTTTCGTGTTGATAATTTTATGGTAAAAATAAATATACACTATTGTCCAATTTTATATATTAAAAAAACAGAAACAACACGCGATTAAATTAGGTTTCTTTGTTTCCTCTTCCCAGAATGTTTCTTCGTTTCCCACGCAGAGACAGAAACAACATGTGCTTGAGGAAGGCGATTCCTCTCCTAGTTAGTTTCTCCATGGAAGAATTCTATTTGATCCACTCATCTCTTAATAATCCACCACCATATTTTTCCCCATCTCTCTTCAATCCATCCATTATTTTCAATTTCTCTCATCCTTTTTTTTTATCTTATCATATTTTAACCCTAAGAATCAATCTCACACTAAAAAGCTCACAAATTGTCTTTGAGATTGATGGTGACCAAGAGGGGAGGAACATGAGAAATTGAAAAAGTAATCAGATTTATATATATTTGTTCCTATCCATCAAACTATTTTTTAATTTTCCAGATTATACACAGACAATGACTTTGCTGTTAAGAGACTTAGACTCAGCTTTAGAATTGACCATGTAAGACTCAGCTTTAGAATTGACCATGTAGGATTATGCTCTATAATTATTTATCTTAAAATCATTATTCACATGCTCTACGCGCTACATAAAATCATTTTATTTGTTTTTTTTCGCAATTGTATACCAAGGGAAGGGGCCTTATTTAGTTCATTGCCTAGGGCCATCCAAAAGTCATTTATCGCCTGCTGGGTCTTCATCTCACTCTGCTGCGCTAATCGCTAGACGTCCTCGAGGAGGAGCATGAGTGTGGTGGCGGAGAGGTCCAAAACGGAGTCGTTTGTTCAAATCATGAGAACTCCACATGGAGGCCGACGACGAGGGTTTGAGTGCAAGAGGGGCGGTTATGGCTTCTTGCATTAGGACCTCGAAGCACATCTCTTTCTTTTTTTTGGGTCGAAATCTGATGCCATTGAACAATCCAAACGGGAAGGAGCAAAACAGAACAAAAGCAAAGGAATACAAACGGAGTTGGATCAAAAAATAGCTAGGATTCAAGGTACGAAGCATAGCAAAAGCTGAAATTTTCCAAGTCTATTTTCTTTTTCCTCTCAAAACAGTATATCGACAGAAAGGAAATGAAAATTGTTGGCGCTTTTTCCCATCCTTCGTTCCTTTTAGCAACCACGAGGGCCAACTTTGCTCTGATGAACAAAGAGGAATTATTATATCAACACCAATGCCCCGATCAAATGGTGTATCTTCGCTTGCAAAAGGGACTTCTTTAATTTTTGGACAAAACTGAAAGTTGAATCAGCTTGCTAAGAGAAGTCAGGCCTGATCGAGGCCCTGTTTGTCAACTTCTTCGTAGTGTTGATCCCTTTTGTTGCGCAGGCGTGCCACTATTGAGGATATAACCAGCTCAATAGATCTGGTGTGGATATGAATGACTGATGCTGATGGAGTTTGCACCTCATTTCTAGACTTCTCATCAAGCCATTGTGCTCCATGGGGGTACTGGCCTGGATAGATTCTTTTATATGTCTCAATTAAGAGGACTTCAATATTCTTTTCTTCGTGAATATCACCTTGACAAGTGTGAGCAGCACCTGAACGGGCAACAGAGCAAGATTAAGTTCGTGGTCAACAAAAAACCCTACCTGGGTTTTATTAACCTACTTCAATACTTTCTTGTTTTTAACTAGATCAATAGTCAGTTCAGGCCCACTGGTGCAGTTTCGGGCCCAACTAAACTTGGTATCCTTTTCTTTTACTATTCCTTTCGGGTCCCCATACCCTTTCGGGCTCGAATGCTAATCTTCCTGGATTGTTTGAAGGGTAAAAAGAGCGGGAGTCTGATTTTATGTATTATAATAATCCATGATTCGTTCCTCAGATAATCAAGTGAATCTCATCTATATATATATTCTTCTGCAATTTATGTTTACTTTGGATTTTAAACTAAATAACAAAAGATTCTTTAATTAATCCACCAACTATCCTCAAATTCGAATTACAGAGTAAAGGAAGAGGTATTGGAGATTTCTCAATCCAACCCAAACGATTACAAGAATTGAAATAAGAAGACGTTTTAAAAGAAAATTCATACCATGGATATGGTAGAGCTATGAGAGATAAGCGCAAGAGTTGTCGACTGGTTATGACAGGACCCGTCCCAAATTCCTCGAAACCCGAGACAAATCCTATAGAATTCCCGACATCATTAATATTTTTTTTTTTAATGATTTGACGGATTATTGGATGAAACGTTATTTATTTAGACGATAGGGGAAGAATTGATAATAAATTTTAATTTGAGCCTTTAATTCGCTTAAAAAAAAGGTCATAAGGTAAATTGATAATTAAGTACAAGTTCAGGAGGCATTTCGGCAGTTTACCCTAAAAGATATTCCCACTAATGCCACTAGGAGTGGACTTGACCTACTTAATTTAAAGTCCACAAGGCCAAGTACTCAAAGTAGGAAATTAGCAAACAACCATAACCATACAATACAAATTCTTGAAACCCCTTCTATACGTTGAAGAGAGATTTCCATGCTGGTCGAGTTATAAGCTGTATAGGATGTGTCATGATTTTTTTAACAGTAATAAAAAATCTCATGGATGTAGTTAATGCGTTTTCAGATGTGGATGCAAACGTTGTTTGACGTGTTTTCCCTCATTGGTGTTTTCTTTCAATATGATGACAATTTTTCGTGGAATTTGGAAGATACATGGTGCGATTTTTCTTGCCTGATAGATATGGCCTGAGAGTGACAGTGTCAGTCAAGCCTGATCCAACATTATACATTGACGTCCTATTCATGTTCAAAGTTGTTTTCTTGTTGATGATTCTTCTAAGAAAATTCAAAATTGGTGGATAGTCATTCTTTCCAAGTTGTTTGCCCCACAAGAAGGCAACTACTATAATATCTTGGTAGAGCAATAATGTTCAACCCTCTGAGTGGGCACAAGTTAACAACTACTTGCTGAATATATTGATAGCAATCAAATGAGCCCCAACCAGGAACTAGTGAATTGTGTTGAGTTGTGAAGAATGATTCTGGGAGGTGGGTGTTTGGATGTTGGCATGCGGATGTTGCATTTGTAGTGGAAGATAGCAATTCTGTAATTTCGAGCAAGCCGCAAGCTAAAAGGCAGTTCTGAGAAAGCTGCATCTAATTTTTTGATTTTCTTATAGGTAGCTTGAAAGCGATGCAGTTATAAAGGATTCTGAAAGCAACGCATTAGTATTTTCATTGCTCCTCTGACATTGGTTAATCTATTGCCACCAATTGAGAGGGAGGACAAGTATTTCAATGAAAGAATCTGAGGTTGTATTTGCCCCCCTAGATGACTTGAAGTCAATTGAATTGCTTTCAGGGACCTACATGAGTAAATGCTTATTGGAAACGTACCAGTAAAGTTATTGACTAAGTCTGGAAAAATCAAGCATGCAGATATCACCTTCCAAGTTGTTGGATTGGATCCCAAGTGTAGTTCTACAAGGTTTGTGAAATTCATCAAAGATGAGGGCAAAGAACCTTGTAAATTGTTGAAATCAAGGGTCACAAATTTCAACTTGGAGAGCTTCCCAAAAATAATCAGTGAGAAATCACAGCAAAAAACACTAAAAAGATGCCCATCGGATGAATATTTTTCACTAACCTTGCTTGAGAGTGACATGGCCTGAGATATATGGGCATGTCTGCCACTAATCTTGCTTCTAAATAATCGCTCTTAATTTGGGTTTGATTGGGATGTGAAATTTGATGAGTTGGTGATGAACTGAAATGGGTTCTGATCACTCGTTCTTGTCTTTAAGTTACTAAAGCAAGCTGCAAGCAGAAGCGTTCAGACTCAGACGGAATAATTTCCTTGTATAATTGCTTTGTGGGTTTTGTTTGTATTGTTGAATGGGATGAATGAACTAATGATGAAGTGAATTGGGTTGTATTCACCATTGTTCCTGTATTTAAGTTACTAAGCCAAGCACAAGCACCGAGAGAAAAAATTATACACATAATTGCTTTTTGGGTTTTGTTTAGATTGTTCAATTGATTAGGAATCGATGAAAAATAAGATAGCATTGCTCTATCATGGTGGTTTCATTAAACAGTCTTCTGCTTTCTGCAAATATGTGCACTACATGACATGACATGACATAACTAGTACCAAGTAGCAAAGCAAAGATACGATTAATCCAATCAGAGACGACCCTGAAAGTGTAATCATATTCAGATAAAAAGGCAACCAGGTTCGCACCCAGCAATAAGCCAAACAAAATATCATTCCAGAACGGTGACATAAAAAACCTACAGCACATCTAGAGCAGCCTCCTTGCTTATCTACAGCATGCCTACAAGACTCATCGTGACGTAGCCTCAAGCTCAGTAACAGTTTGCACCGGGGATGCCTCCATCATCCCTGCCTGGCATTTAGTTATCTTGGAATTGCCCAGGACCCCCCCATCCTGCATTAGGCGGTAGGGACACTCCTCCCATGTTATTTGGTGGCACCCCTCTCATGTTGTTTGGCGGTACACCTCCCATGTTGTTAGGGGGCATCTGATTGTAGTTAGGTGGTGGTGGCGGCATCTGATTATAATTATGAGGTATCTGATTGCTATTGTTGTTGGGCTGCCCACCACTCCAGTTGTTTGGCTGCTGCACATTACTGTAGTTTGGACCCATGTTGTTGTGGGGAGGCATTGGACCCGCGTTGGGGGGCGGGGGCCCCATATTGTTGGGAGTCCTCATGTTGTTGGCAGGTCCAGGCATGTTAGGCCCAGGATTTTGCCCAGCTTGATTAGGCATAGGAGGCTGACCCCTATTCTGAAAATCTCGGTTCTGCATATTTTCCCTCCTCCTATCAAAGTTCCTTGATCTGTCATAATTTCGAGGTCTGTCATTGCGTCTGTTTCTCTTGTTTGCTCGGCTATTGTTTCTTATCCATTCCTCATGGTACTTGGGATCATATGGTACTGCTTCACCATTAATAAAAGGTTCTCCTGCCAAAACAAAAAAATAACAAGAAAGCAGACAATCATGTATAAATGGATACTTGATTGCCGAAAAACTAATTGAAAACAAACGAATAGACAGGTAGACAATGTACAACAGAATGGCAGATTAAGATTACTATAATATCAGTATTAAAAAGGCAAATACTATAATACCCAGCATTCAAAAAGCAGTTATGCGAACTTCCAAGGCTAACATTGACTGCCTAAGAGGAAAATTTTCATCATCAAATTCTAGAGACCAAAACTGTCTATTTTTCTTTTGTTAACTGGGGTGGGGTGGGCAATGCACGCCAGAAGCAACTACACGGAATTAGAAATAAAAACCAGAGATAAGAAGATTGTATTATCCTCCAGTTAAACTAAATTCCTTTCAGCTCTCGAGATACCAGGTTAAACACAAAGTTTTACACAGTGATCACCCAATTTCTTTGGACCTGATGTTTCTCAGTCTACAAGCTATAGGTCATCATGGACAATCTTGTTACTTCATTTTGACATCTCTATAATATCTTGACATATGTCACACACAACTAACTAAGCACTAATATTTTGTAATAATAAAGGAAATTTGAACATCCATCCAGGGTTTTGATTCACACGTGTGTCAGACAAGTTTGCTTTAAAAGAGTCATCTGATACTAAATCAGATAACAGCATAATAGTTTACTGCTATTCGTTCTACATAAGCTTCATTTTCTTCCCCAAATAACAACTCCAGGCTTGACTGGGAGTGTAGGCCTTCACAAGCACGCTAGATAATCTGAAGCAATCCAATAGTGACACCTAAATTCTAGATATAACATCTACAGGCTAATGTTTAATATCACAACCACGTGATTACTGCATGCTTCTGCTTGGTTATTGATAGTCTATTTATATCATATGGTCTTTCGACAAGGTTATATAGTAATGAAGGAACACGCATATCCCTATAAATAACTAACTAGAGATTCATCGGAAATATCTAAAACCACTCATACAAATGTCTAAACAAAACAATAAAAACCCAATTGTGTATTTCCATACTTGATCAGAAATTTCACTGACGAAAACCTCAAATAATCCAAACAACAGACTGCAAACACATCAAATTCCTATCAACCAATATCAAATTAAAATGTTGAAGAAACACACAGGTCACCAATTCAAGGACAAACTAAATCAATTAACACATAATAGCAGCACAGGGGAGCTAAGCAATCATACTAGTATAGGCTGTTCCACCCGATCTTCATGCTGATTATGGTGAAAGGCTAACAAAACCAGGACTGCAATCGAGAAGAGTCCAAAAGGAGCCCAGATTCAATACAAAAACCTCCTTTGAAACAGGCGCCAATACTCGGCTCGCGACAATGATGATCTCCTATATGTGCTTCTCGCTCACCATGCAACGTCGCTTTGAAGAGCGCCACCTGAAGGTTCGGCGCTAGGTTGATCGCTATGGTTGCAATGCCGATGCTCATCTAGTCCTTGCCGATCGCTAATTTTAGTATCACAGTGGAAACAAAATATCAGAAAATGGCAAAAATGTAAATGTAACTCTTATATTAATCATGCTTTTAGCACATGGGCTTACAAATTGGTCTTTAACAAAATAAAATTTAAAACTCATCCACCTTATCTAAAACAAAAATAGGTAATGTAGCACATGCTAATTACTAAACACTAATTTTTCTTTTTTCTTTTCACATACCTATTTTTGTACTGCTATTCTTTTCAGATATGATTATGCTCAATCAATGACCTTTATTGATATAGGTCGACAAAAGAATGTACCTAGGCAAAAACAAACATGAAAGCTTCAGCTCCAAAAGTCCATCAAGGCTTTCAAATGAAAAACTGCATCCAGCCATCTAGCCGCAACAGAGAACTATATGTACCCAACAGACTGTCAGACTCAAACAATCACTATTGACAGAACTATCTCAAAGCAGTTATAGACATTCCCCTAATTTTTACAAACTCCGTTATCATGAAACTCATTTTGACATGTTTATTTAGAAACTGAGTGAAAACTTTGAAGAAAACTAGCATTACATATCACCTGCATTATGTGAGGGTTGCAGAACTCAGTGAAGTGATTGCCTCATGGTTTTGGCTACATTATGTGAAGTTAGAAGTTAGAACCTCCAATTGATTATGCATAAGCATCCGAGGATAGTTGAAAGCGAGCATGCTGCAAAATCCATGACATAACAGTAGAAAACTACTGACTCTCACCGCCCTACAAATCACATACATATCGCCTATTGTCATACTGGCACTAAGTTCCAATTTCATTAATAACTTAAAAAACATGCTTGTTTATATACTTGAAGATGGTTTAATGTAGCATCTGCACAAATACAAGGTCCATTAACATATAATTACAATCTTCAAGTGTAGGTTGTTCTGATAACCAACAAATAAAATAGTGCAATGCATGACTATCCAAAGTGAACAAATAGAAGCATGCATTCTATTGTATTTCTATGGGGAACCCCAAGCCATCTTATGCCAAAGCATCTTAAATAAAGACTGCCTGAACTCTTACCTAGCATTATTCACATATGACAAATTCGCCTCGATTTGGATTAGAATCCACAGCTTCAATAGACATACATATTCTAAGATGAGAAAGCTCTTCGGTACTCACAATAGAAACCCCCACTGCGTGCGCGCACATACACACACACACCAATAATCTCACCTTCTTACTCAATATCAACAATCTCACCTTCTTACTCAATATCAATAATCTCGCTATTTGAGTCATCCTCAAGAATGTTGTATACTGCCCGAATCAAACTATAAACTAGAGAGAAAATGTCACAAAAGAAGCACAAATGTATACAAAATGGAAATCTAGACAATCCCCATTACCATTCAAATTTGTACGCGGAATACTCAGATTAGCAATTTGATCAAACTCAAAATGAAGCCAAAGAAATTTGCACACATAGGTATTTCGAATATTCAAACAGATTGAAAGGCATGAATTTTTGCACCATTTTCCACATCATTTAACAACCAAACTACCAAAGCTCAGTCTAACACGAGTTCAGCTGGAGCAGCACTTACAAACTCAAAATGAAGCCAAAGATCAAGCTTACTTGCCAAATTCTATGACAAAATTTGAAAATTTGCCTTAAACCTGGAGATCACTCAAGGGCATTTGCGGCATTTTCAGGGAGCTGTTGTTGCTGCTGCAGCTGTTGTAAAATTGACTTGCGCTGAAGCTCACGCCATTTGTTGATTCCAACAGTGCAAATAACTACCCAGAATTTAAAATCAGCCAACCATTTAAAAAGGGAGAAGAAGAAGACTTAAAATTGAAATGAAAATTCATGACTTACAGCCAGCGCCGACAAAATAAAGCAGACGGAGGAGCTTTGGCCGCTGGGGTGCCCGCTAATTCTTCTCCACTCATTGCTCTTCTCTTCTTCCTTTTACAGACTCTTCTGTGTGAGAAGTAGAGAACTGGAGAAAGACGACGACGACCCGTTTTAGTCCGAAACTGAAATGGGTTGGATCATATCGAACTCGGGTGTTTACTTTCATATTCCAAATGTTGGGTCCAGTTTTGGCCCAAGATGGCAGAAAAAACTTCTCTTTTGAGACTTTGAATTAGAATTTGCAGAGAATTGGAGACTCTGATTCCATATCTTGGCTTTAACATATTCATCCAATGCGCCTTGTGCATCTTTTTGGTGTTTTTTGCTATGATTTCTCACTGATTATTTTTGGGAATTTGAAATTTGTGACCCTTGATTTCTTAATACATGAAAGTTATTTTATCTAGTCTAATATGAATTAATAGAAAAGATTTTTATAACATGAATAGGGCATCAACGCATGGCTTGACTGTTATCAATTTCAACATTTTGCTCTTCACAACTCAATGCTATGTTATTTTTTATGGAGTTAATGAATATGGACAAAGTGAGACGGAGAATTGAGTTTCAGAGGGTAGAGTGTGACAAATTGAGTTTTAGATGGCAAAGTGAGATTCAAATTGAATTTCAAGGGCCATATCAATAATTAATCCCTTTAAATTTTATATTGTGCCATTTGTGTAGAAAGGACTTCTTTGTGAACGATTGCTGCTTGTCAATGATACGTGATTTTTTTTTTTTTTATGTAGTTGCCTTCATGTGGGGCAAACAACTTGGAAAGAATGACTATCTTCCAATTTCCTTAGAAAAGTTTAAAACAAGAAAACAACTTGGAACTTGGACTTTGATTGACATGGAAGATGCGCTGGTATCGCATATCAGCTGCCTTAAAAATCAAAAAAGAAAATTCAGTATAAGAAGATCTTCGCTTGAGGACGAAGGTCAATGCAGACTTTAAAATACACAAGGTCATTGCTTTGGTTTCATTTGTGGAAATCTCTCTTCGACGTACAGAGGGGTTTGGATAATTTGTGTTGTGTGGTTATGGCAGCTTATAAACCTGTCATTTTGTGCAACAGTGGGGGCTCTAGAGACAGTTAAGAACGGTGAAACATGATTTCTTTGTGATTGGGTATGGCTAAACTTATCCAAGACCAGCAGATTGCGCAGAGAATGGGCATAGAAGCGCGACGGCATGTGACAGATTCATTCTCTACAAAAAAAGTTGGTCAGCATTTGAACATATCAATACCTTGTTGACGTTGCTTGGAGGAAAGAAGACTGAAGACTGCATGACCTTGCAGCATAAGTTGTTCAATTGAATCAACTCAGAGACTGATATATTAATTTGTTGGGTTTAATATATCCATCAATTTTCTGAGTGTGTGGCTATTGGTGAAGGGATTTCTAGATTAGTTATGTTTTATGCCTTTCGTCTTTTGGTCCTGTGTAGTTAACAGATGCTAGTGACTTGTGAATGAAGAGAGAGAAGATTTGCTACAAAGGTTCTGCTTCTCCTGCAGTTTAACATCAATAAGGACGCCAATGTAATGTTGGATACAGAAAGCTCTTTCACTTTCATAGAAGGTTATTTAGCTTAAGAGGGCAAAGAAAGAATATTTTAGAACATTGGAAATACAAGGGCAATGCTCAAGTAAGAACTGTATATAAACTGAGTATTAAAATCTTGCACTGGTTTAATAACGACCGCTCCAAATGCAAGGGGCTGGGTGGTGCTGCATCATCTATGTTGAATCCAAGTTGAAGCTATACAGAGCGGAGACCGCTTTTTTGCTTGCCACATTACCAATTTAACAGATGATGTAAAATTTCATTAAACCTTAGTATTAATTACATCTTGAATTTTTTTGACAAAAGAGCGATAGTATTTTATTAATAAGATATTAAAAAAAAAAAACAAATACAAAGCAACTAAGGTGCCAAATATGAATACAACTTCTCCAGTGACCAAACGCGACAAGAAGTTGAATTGATTTGGAGAGAATACGCACAACCCAAAAAATGCTTAAAATCCCTGAATCACCAACAAGAAATACATGTTTACCTATAAAGTTCTTGGTGTGAGATACAATCAAGATCTCACTGGATATTTTCCTGAATTTAATCAAAGTAGTCCCCTCATATCTCTGAGAGTTGCTTCTACTAGGTTTTTTGGGAACAATACCTTCATCAATTGAAAAGCTTAATTCATTGCAAGAGTTGGATGTGGCTAATTGCAATTTTTCAGAATCTTTTGGGTCCATCTGCACTTGGTAATCTTAGACAGCTCACTTATCTAGACGTCTCAACAAACAGATTTGGAAGTCCAATTCCATCTTAGCTAGGTAACTTTAGCGAACTAGTTTACCTAGATTTTTCTTTTAATCATTTGAGTGGTTCAATTCCAGCCTCATTTTCCAATCTCATCAATCTTGAGATCCTTTATCTACATTCAAATAACCTGAGTGGTGTAGTGGAATTTCAAATGTTTGAGAAGCAATAAAATCTGTACCAACTCCAATTGAGTTGGAACAATTTTGAATTTGTTACTGAATCCAATATGATGAATGCAACTGTTCGACAGTTCACTATTCTGGGTTTGAGTTCATGCAATTTAAAAGAGTTCCCATATTTCCTAAGAAATCAGACAAAGTTGGAGCGGTTGGATATGGCAAGAAACCAAATACATGGCGAAGTACCAAACTGGATGTGGAACATAAGCAAGGAAACTCTGGTACTCCTGGACATTTCTGGAAACTTATTTTCGGGAGAACTTCCAGCTGCCATACCCTGGGTTAACCTAAATGGGCTGTGATCACTTGTTCTTAAGTTACTAAAGCAAGCTGCAAGCAGAAGGAGGGGGGGTGTATCCAATTATAACTTTTAATGACTTTTAATGACTTTAAAAGTCTAGGTATTCAATTGTGACTTTTAAATAGTCTTTAAAAGTTTAGTTGTATTCAATTGTGAGTTTTAAAGAGTATTTAAAAGTTTTGAGGTATCCAAAATATTAATGACTTTTAAAAACTTTGTTAAATAAATGACTTTTCAATACTTTTAAAGGTAATTCTTACTACCAAAAGTCTTGCTAATTTACACCAGACTTTATGAAAATATTGGGAAGTTGAGAAGATAGAACCAAAACATCTCCAAACGTCTCCAATTCTTTCTTCCCTTGTTATATCAAGCATCAAGCAGATAGATCTTTTTTCTTCATGGTTAGGGCTCCACTTTGGTATCCCATTGTCATCCACTTCCTTCAGGTTAGTAAAAAAATATTGAATATTTTTCTTCTCTTCTCATCCACACGTTTACTTTCCCTCTATTGATGAATATTTCTTCTATTAGTAAAAAAAGCTGTGTTTGCATATAAATATTTTATTATATTGATTGTCTCATATGCTATGTTTGCATACAATATTTTATTATATAATTTGTTGCCCCTAAACCCATTAATTTATTCTTTAGGTACTGTTTTTTTACCCATAATTCGTTAGGTGGATAATTTTTTCATATAATATTTACATCCCACATATTAGGTTAGGAGAATTGCTGGAATATAGACTCTTTTGTAATCTAACCATTTATGTTGATTTGTGAGTGTTTATGAAATATTATTGATGACTGAGTAATATTTATTTATTTTGATAAGAATATGTTACTTGTCTATGTGATTAGATTTGATAAATAAAAATTTAAAAGGTGCATTGGATGCAGTTTACCAATAAGCTATTATGAAAATATACACAATTAATAAGGAGTTGTACGTGTGATATAGTAATTATCAATGGAAGAATCACAACGAGGAAATGACAAAGGAAAGAGCAAAGTTAGTGGAGGTTATAAATTGTGGACATTGGAAGAGAGCAATGAGTTGCTACAGCTCATGGTTGATGCCGCCAATCGTGGATGGCGTGATAGTAATGGAATGCTAAGTAAGCAAACAGTTGAGAAAAAGATACTCCCTGCTCTTAATGCAAAACTTGGATGTGAAAGGAATCATTCACAATACTTAAGCCGATTGAAATGGTTTAAGCAACGATATAATATTTTTTCTGAGCTTATGCGTCATAGCTCTGGGTTTGGGTGGGATCCAATCACAAAGAAGTTCACTGCTAGTGATGAAGTGTGGAAAGATTATATTAAGGTGAGCTTCTATTTTCGAAAATATATTATATGATAATTTATTATTTTGTATGTGTATGCATTAATTGTTTTTTTTTCCCTTTGTTAGTCCCACCCGGCCCATGTCAACTTTCAGACAGACACTTTTGCTGACTATGAACTTCTGAGAATTGCAATTGGGAATGGAACTGCCATTGGAAGAAACTCAATTGCATTGGGAGATGATACGGATGCAAGAACATTAGGAGTGGAAGAAAGTAGACGTCTGGGAATAGATGACTTGAGTTATGACGATGATAATCATGCATTCATACCAAATGAAGTTGAAGCTGCAACATTCCAAGATCTATCACCCAAACAACCTAATTCATATGTTCCCACTCAAGGCACGAATGTGGAGCTTCCCTTGGAAAGCAATGGTCAGACAAAAAGAAATAGAACTGAGTATGAGGGGAACACTAGCTCTTTTGAGACCAACACTCGAGCCGATGTTCTAGAAAGAGTTTCTCTTAGCATTGATTCAATTGCCACAGATTTTCGGGGAATCCATAGCCTTATGGAAAAAAAGGAAAAAGAGAGTGGTTGTTGGGATGCTATCATGGAAATCCCAAACTTAGATAGTCAGGTTCGTTACAAAGTTGTTGAGTTGCTTAATACTAAAGCAAAAAAAGATATGTTCTGGAAAATGTCACCTCAGGAGCGCAAAGATTGGATAATGTATAAGTTGTCAGAATGAATGAGGTTATGTGGGAGACGATAGACTTTGGTTATTTTGGAGTATGCTTAAGCACAACTTGTCTGAATTTTTGGAGTTTGTTTATGGCTTCATATTTGTGGAATTTTGTCAAATTTTCTATTAGGAACATATTTAAAGTTTTAAAGTTTGTTTCATATGCATCAAATATGATATCTTTGAGCAGTTGGTGCTTTTCAATTCCAATTATAATATTTAGAAAAAATATCTGACTATAAAGTTAATGGTTTTCTCGTGTCATAAATTGCATGCATGATACCTTACATATTAATTCCATTTTAGAAATGTTGTTTCCCATGCAATTTCAAGTGCATTCTTTACTAAACAGAGGCAACCACATTATATATTACATAATGTAATTGCTTCCAATTTTTATTTTAGGTGGTTCACATATGATGTCTCAATCGATCATGCATGGAGATAATAGAGTAGAGGAAGAGGAAATGGAGGGAGAAGAAATGGATGAAGAATTTTACGAAACCATCAAGCATTTACTAATGGCAATGGAAGCAGTGGTCCAAATGTTACATGAGCTTATGGTTATCATGCGTAGTGAGCATATTGAGCATCCATTAATTCGACGACCAATTACTACAAGTGGGTATGATTATATACATAAAATATTACATGAAGATCCTGAAGAATTTCGACAAGTCTATAGAATGTATCCAGATGTGTTTCGGAAATTATGCACTATCATCAGAGACAAAACACTCCTACAAAATACAAGATTTATTTGTGTTGAAGAAATGCTTGCTACATTTTTACTCACTGTAGGTCAAAATTCTCGATATTGTCTTACCCGAAAGACATTTGATCGATCACATTTTGCTACTAGCAAAAACTTCAACAAAGTCTTGAAGGCATTGAACACGCTAGCACCAGAAATGTTGGCTAAACCTCGATCTGCAGTGCCAGCTAAGATAAGAGAAAGTACACGATTTTACCCCTCCTTTAAGGTAATGGAATTTATTATTATAAGTATTATTGTTATTATTCCAACAAAAACTATGTTTTACTTATAATTTCTTATTAATTCATTTCAGGATTGCATTGGAGCTATTGATGGTACACATATTCCAGCCATGGTGAAGGGACGTGATGTAAGCAACTACTGCAATCGTCATGGAAAGATATCACAAAATGTATTAGCAGCATGTAACTTTGATTTGGAGTTCATATACGTGCTCAGTGGATGGGAAGGTTCAGCTCATGATTCAAAAGTATTAAATGATGCTTTATCAAGGAGGAATGGACTCAAGGTACCACAAGGTACACTCTTATCTCTTCGTTTTATTATTATCATTCATTATACCATGCTTTGCATACAAATTTTATATATATTTTATGATTAGGTAAATATTTCTTTGTGGATTGTGGATTTCCAAATCGACGTCAATTTTTAGCTCCATTTCGAGGTGTACGATATCATCTACAAGATTTTGCTGGTCAAGGTCGTGACCCCGAAAACGCAACTGAGTTGTTCAATCTTCGTCATGCTTCCTTGAGGAATGTAATTGAGAGGATATTTGGGATATTTAAATCAAGATTCACAATTTTCAAGTCAGCACCTCCCTTCCCATATAGGACTCAAGCAGAGCTTGTGTTAGCTTGTGCAGGACTACATAATTTTCTTCGTAGGGAATGTCGTTCTGATGAATTTCCTATTGAACTAGAGAATGAGTCTTCATCATCTTCACCATTACCAGGGAATGAAGGAGATAATGTGGAACAAGTTTTTGAAACTCAAGAACAACAACGAGAGAATGCTAATGAATGGAGAGTTGGTATAGCTTCTGACATGTGGAGAAATGCCATGCAAGATAATAACGGAACTCAACGGTAATGAGCATTGGAATTTTCAAAAGGAATTTGTATTATGGTTTATTCACTGTCATTGAAATGAATCACGGCTAAGCTTTTTTGTAAACTGAATCATGGCTAGTTGAGCGCCAATTATTTCCTTATGGTACATTTTCAAATGTACTTTGTCATTTTTATCATTTTCTAATGTTAAGGAGAACTATTCTTTGCTTTTATGTAATTGTATCCAATTGTTTTTTTCCCTAATTTTTTGTTCAATGTATGCCGACTAATTCAATCAACATAAAAGATAAATGCTATTTGTAAAATAAATATAAAAATAAGTATTTAAAAGTCTATAAAACTCTATGACAAAAGTATATGAAAGTTTGTCACTTAACTTTATAAAGTATGTAAAAGTCATTAAGAATTTGTCAACTCTAGAAAAGTCATTTACTCAAAAAAAAGTCTTTAAAAGTTAGAATTGGATACACCATTTTCGGGAGAACTTCCAGCTGTCATACCCTGGGTTAACCTAAATGGGCTGTGATCACTTGTTCTTAAGTTACTAAAGCAAGCTGCAAGCAGAAGTACGGAGACAGAGAGAGAGAATAATTTCTTCGTATAATTGCTTTGTGGGTTTTGTTTGTATTGTTGAATGGGATGAATGAACTGACGATGAAGTGAATTGGATTGTATTCACCATTCTTCCTGTATTTAAGTTACTAAGCCAAGCACAAGCTCAGGCACTGACAGAAAAAAATTATACATATAATTGATTTTTGGGTTTTGTTTAGATTTTTCAATTGATTAGGAGGATGACTAATCGATGAAAAATAAGAGCGCATTGCCCTATCATAGTGGTTTCATTAAACAGTCTTCTGCTTTCTGCAAATATGTGCACTACATGACATGACATGACATGACCTGACCAGTACCAAGTAGCAAAGCAAAGATACGATTAATCCAATCAGATTCGACCCTGAAAGTGTAATCATATTCAGATAAAAAGGCAACCAGGTTCGCACCCAGCAATAAGTCAAACAAAATATCATTCCAGACCGGTGACATGAAAAACCTACAGCCCATCTCGAGCAGCCTCCTTGCTTATCTACAGCATGCCTACAAGACTCATGGTGACGTAGCCTCAAGCTCAGTAACGGTTTGTACCGGGGATGCCTCCATCGTCCCTGCCTGGTGTGTAGTTATCTTGGTATTGCCCAGGACTCCCCCATCCTGCATTAGGCGGTGGACCTCCCATGTTATTTGGTGGTGGGGGCACTCCTCCCATGTTGTTTGGTGGCATCCCTCTCATGTTGTTTGGTGGCACACCTCCCATGTTGTTGGGGGGCATCTGATTGTAGTTAGGCGGTGGCGGCGGCATCTGATTATAATTATGAGGCATCTGATTGCTATTGTTGTTGGGCTGGCCACCACTCCAGTTGTTTGGCTGCTGCACATTACTGTAGTTTGGACCCATGTTGTGGGGAGGCATTGGACCCGTGTTGGGGGGCGGGGGGCCCATATTGTTGGGAGTCCTCATGTTGTTGGCAGGTCCAGGCATGTTAGGCCCAGGATTTTGCCCAGCTTGATTAGGCATAGGAGGCTGACCCCTGTTCTGAAAATCTCGGTTCTGCATATTTTCCCTCCTCCTATCAAAGTTCCTTGATCTGTCATAATTTCGAGGTCTGTCATTGCGTCTGTTTCTCTCGTTTGCTCGGCTATTGTTTCTTATCCATTCCTCATGGTACTTGGGATCATATGGTACTGCTTCACCATTAATAAAAGGTTCGCCTGCCAAAACAAAAAAATAACAAGAAAGCAGACAATCATGTACAAATGAATACTTTATTGCCGAAAAACTAATTCAAAACAAATGAATAAACGGGTAGACAATGTACAACAGAATGGCAGTTTAAGATTACTATAATATCAGTATTAAAAAGACAATTACTATCATACACAGCATTCAAAAAGCAATTATGCGAACTTCGAGGGCTAACATTGACTGCCTAAGAGGAAAATTTTCATCATCGAATTCTAGAGACCAAAACTGTCTATTTTTCTTTTGTGAACTGGGGTGGGGAGGGCAATTCACCCCAGAAGCAACTACACAGAATTAGAAATAAAAACCAAACAGGCTTTAGAGACCTGACCCAACTAAAAGATCCCCAAAATAGCAGAGGCCTAAGTCCAAATCATAACTGCAGTTAGCTAATTAGTCCCACAATATCATTTCCCAGGAAAAAAAAAGTAGAAAAAGAATTAAAACCATGGCAATGACTGCCCCAACAGATTAGGCAATCATAGTTATAAGTTTATAACTTAATTAATTCAAATGCTACAAACACTTCAACTTTTTCACTGCAATTGGAAGAAATGAGAATATTCTTACCTCCATAATCTTTGTTCTTAACATCCAAGTAAGAATCAGGAAGTACCCACCGGACTTTAGGCAATTCTGGAATAATTTGGGGGAAAAAAAAGTTCAAAACAGAAATGAGAACCCGGACACACAAAAAAAAAAAAAACAACCAAAAGCCCAAGCAATAGAAGCAGAAGTACCTTTGATTTTGTACGAAGTCTCTTCAGACACAAGTGCCCCAAATGCATAATAGCACCTAGTTGAAACTGAGTAGATCTTCATCCTTGCTTCTTCCTCACTGTAGTTGAGACACAAACAAATGCATCAATCAATTAATACAAGCAATGTGAACTACATTACAGAGTGATCATATCTTTTATACCGTAGTTGGTTACGTGTGGTAGTTAGTACAAAATATAAATTTCAGGCAACATTAATAATTGATGTATATGATACCATTGCAGGTACTTGTTGAAACGTCGAAGATATCAATCTATCTAAAATTTAGTATGTAAAAGTGATCAAAACCATGCTATATACATCAGATCATTATGCCCATGATATAGAGTTATTACAGGTCCGATTCTAAAGACTAAAGGCCCCAGAAGGAGTTGGGAGTTTTTTCTTTTCTGGAGAACTACCAACCACAATGCCAATCACCAAGATTTGTAATCCCATACTACGCAGCTAATATAGACGAACAATATAACTTTAGTGAAACATTTTTTTGAAAAGAAAGGATAATATATTGCCAAAGACAAGAAGGATACAAGAAAGAAACGTGGCTAAGAGAGCCATAGGGCCCTAGGACCAATGACAAAGAGCAATAGAAACTACCAAAAGCAAATCTATAGAAATCTGCAGAAAGCTAATCGACATAGACCTAAACTATGCCTTAGTGAAATGCTACACGAAGAAATTAAGTCAATAATACCTTTGCAAAAAAGAATGCTCTAATATAAATCAAATTTCTAGCACAACAAAGATAATTTGAGAAAACAAAATAGAATCAGATGATAGAAGGAACAGCCAAAAGTTTCACTATTCAACAGAAATCAACCTAACCCAAACATTACCCCCAATACAGAGTTAAGAAGTGATTATAAAATAAAAGTTATCTTCTTTAAATTAAAAGATATTGTTTACCACAAACACAGACATACATATGTATATTATCTGCTGGTAATTTCTAAAAAAACAAAAAATTGGCAGAAAATATATAAACTTCATTTCATTTCCGTCCCATCAATTTCTCATAATCCAAACAAACATTTAACAAATAAAAATGATCAATTAAAAAAAATTAAACAATCGCACTTACCTTCCGACGACCGCAGCTAGGGTCTTGATGTAGCTATCGATGATCTCATCCCTGGTGATATCACCCTCAGGCGGATCCATGACGACCAGCCAGTGCTCAAAGTCACACCCATCGAGGAGGATCGTCTCCTTGGGAGGCCGGTTCGACCAGTTAGGGTTTGGATCTCTAAGCGACGACGTCGTCGAGTTGGTCGAGAAGCACCCGACGGACGCAGGAGAGAGCTTACCGGCGGAGGCGACGAATCCAGCGAGGGGACGAAGGCGGTGGAACAGAGAGAGAGAAGAGCGAGATTGGGCGGTGGATAGGAAAGCAGCGGAGGTGGCCGTGGATAGAGAGCGAGAGAGGAAGGAGCTCATGGCTAGGGTTTTGGGAAGAGAGCGAGAGAAGAAATGGGTCGCCATGGTTGATCGCGAAAAGGATTGGGGCTCTGAGATAAACCCTAGAGCGAGAGTAGGAGATAAGGGTGTTAGGGTTTTTGCGGAGGTTTTATAATAGCAGTGTACTGAGGGACTGTGGTTCTTAAATACCTCTTCATTTTCAGCAGATCAGACGGCATTTGATTTTCGAAATGTCTCTTCTTATCATTTTATTTCTAATTTAATCAATTACTAATATAAAAAATATTTTATTTTGATGTAAATTGTTGTTTTTTACTGGCATATTGACTTGGCTCATTAAAATTGAGAAGGATCAAATGCAAAATATTATATTTGAATTTGATGGCTAATGTGGTAATTTGATATTTTGAAAAAAAAATTAATTCTACCCAAAATATAAAATATAATATTATTTTATTATATTTTTAAAAGCAAATGGGGCTTATAATGCATAAAGTTTTAAAGGATAGTAAATAATAGTGGGGTCTATGTCTAAAAAAATATTAAAATAATATTGGACATCAAGCTTTTCTTTTTTTTTTTTCTTTTTTTTTTTGTAAATATCACGAGGTGTCCCTACACCCGAAGGTGGGATTAATCCCCACTCGAGGTTCGGCTCGCCTCTAGCCACAAAGTGCTTCCAACGAGTTTCGAACCCCTGTCATTGAGGCACCAAGTAGCATTGATATGTTATTTTTGACATCTTTTACAGCCTTCAAATCCATGTAGGATTTGACTACTCGGTTGGAGCAATTTTAACCTTCAATTTTTGTCATTTCATGTCCATGTGGCAATTTAACATATCGATTGGAGATGCTCTAAGGAGCGAACTTTTTTCCTTTCTTAAATTAGTTCACTTAAGGTGTTTTTTTTTTCATCTGTTGTGGAATCTAATGTTGCATGATGGTTGAAATTTTATTATTTTTATTAGAAGAAAATAAAATGAATCTAAATTTACTTTCTTGATATATATCTTTTTATTTTTTATTTTTTTTAATTATAAGAAACATTGATGATTAGTGCTCTGCTAAGGCTTCCTGGTGGGAGAAAAGAGGCTGCACTGCATCTAAAGTGAGACAGCTGATGAAGGAGCTTTGGGCTGGAGCATGTTGCAGCTTCAAGAATTGGTTGAAAATCAAACAATGGCATTTCGGGTGGGGAAAGGCGCAGAGTTTCAATTGGAGTTGATTTAGTTCATGATCCAGCTGTGATTTTGATTGATTAACCAACTTCAGGGCTGGATTCTGCCTCAGCTTTCCATGTATCAAGGCAAGACTTGTTCTGACCATTCACCAACCTGGTTTTCGAATCCTAAATTATTCTGTTTTCCAATGGGACAGTCATGCATAATGGATCATTGCATCTTCTCCAACAAATGCTCACTTCTGCTGGCCATTGCATTCCCAACCATGTTAATCTGCTCAAACTCGCCATTGATGTTACCGGTAGCTTGGATGGTACACAAACTTCAGAAGCCTAGAACAGCCATCCTTTCCCTTTACAAGAAAGGCTTGTATGCTCTCACAATTTGGAAGAAAAGCTTCTAATCTACCCGAATTCTCGACTTGAGGAAGTTGTTATACTAGGAAAAAGATTTTGCAGCAACATATTTAGAACCAAGCAACTGTTTGTCACAAGAGTCATACAAGCCTTGGTAGCTGGGTTGGTACTAGGTACCCTTTTGAGTGTTTTATGATAAATGAGTGTGGAGGCGTGCAGGGAAGAAGGTGCATACAGATTGACAAAGATGGATGCAATCTATTTGGGGATGGATTCTTAAGACAAGAGGGTTATAGAGTGCTTTGTTTTCTCAGTCTCTGGGGCAGATGCTGCAGAAACAGAAACTAGCTAGATAGTTCTTATACAAGGATATACAATTGTTAATGTTATTTCTCCTTTAAACTCTTTTGTATATTCTTTTTAGGATGATCAATCAAACCAGACAATAACCAAAAAGAGATTCTGTCTGCCCTGATTGCTTCGGTCGTATATAGAATTGAAGGTCATAGCAGCAAATAAAGCAGTTATGTTTTCTGATGAAGATGATGTATTGATGAACCTCCCCGAGGCAGATACCGTGTAAGATGAAGGTCTTGCGTTGGCCTTCTCTCTATGGCCTTCTGTCTTGATCCATGAATTCAGAAAGCAGTCCTGGTTTGGATATATTCTCCTCATTCACATCTCTTTCACCTGTCAGCATCTCAACAACAGTAGACATGGATGGTCGGAGCTTGGGCATGTCATAAGGGCAGAGTAGGTCAATCTTTAGGAATCTGCCAGCCTCCTCAACGTTGAATATTCCATTCAATGCTGTATCTACTAACTCCACCAGCTGCCCCCTCTCATGGTGTTCCCATACCTGCAACACGAACTTTTATTTGATAAGTCTTCTCAAGATTCTAGCAGTAATTCTATCAAATTGCAAAATTATCAACCATGTCATAGCTAGTAGAGATCATTGCAAAATCATTAACCATTTCATATCAAATTACTATCTCTTGCCACGTTGCCATAGATGATTAAGAGTTTTTCTATTTAAACCGCTCACTTTTCTTTGTTCACCATAATACTTAAATCATTAAGCTCTTAAGTTTTTGTATAAAAAGACAAAAAAGGTCATCAACTTCAGAGGTTGATGAGTTTCTTGTTTGTTTTTTTTTAAATTTTGTTTTATGGGTAGTTTGAGAAGATAGTGGGTTTTCTTAGAAATTGTGAAATTTCGAATTACAAGTTTGGGTGAAAGAGAAGTGCAGGGTTTAAATAGAAAAACTCATGATCAATTCACTTATGTTTTATTTGTTTTAATTTTATTTTTTCAATTTTTTTTGAAATCTAATGTAACATTAGAGAGTTGAAATTTGTATAATTTTATTAGAAGAAAAAGAAAAGTTCCCTAAATTATTTTTCTTAATGGAATTTTCGCTGTCTTCCAATAAGCATGAGATAGATAGAAGTTAGCCAATAGTAGAAAGTGCACAAGCTTGATCTTCTTATGGTAGTTTGGCAAAGGCCCAGAAAACCAAAGTTGGCAACTCCATTGTTGTAATTGCCGAATTGGTCAAATTAGCAAATTTCCCACCAAACTGCCGAGCAACCAACACCAACCATACACAGTCAATAATCAGCTCACCTGAAAAAACTTCCCAAAGTAAATTATGCACTTTCTTTCTTTGGTTTTCTTGAGGCCCTCCTCCAACTCTCCAAACCCCATCAGAAGTTATGTTTGCCAACAAGAACATAGAAAAAAATAGAGCAACACCAAGTCAAATACATGTTATCTCAAACTACCCATGCATCACAAAAATATCAAAGCTGGCTTCTTCTCTGAGCTTAACTTGTGCAGCAACACCCAATTTGGTGTGTTAGCTCATCTCTTCCATTTCCTCACACAATCCCACAAAATATCCCATTTCTCTCTCCCTTTTCACTCTTCTGCTCCATGGAATTGCCGGTGACAATGCCGGTTTCTGGTGGCCAGATAACAACACCATACAGAATTGAAACAAGAAATCTGGGCTACAAATTATGTACCCAATTTGATGAAATGAAGTTTGTGTGTTGTGCTACTTCAAGGAGGGTTCCAAGTTTCATTTTGAAGGATGTAAACTGTGAAGCAAGGCCTGTAGAGATCACTGCAATTGCTGGTCCTAGTGGGGCTGGAAAAACCACACTGCTAGAGATTCTTGCTGGGAAGATATCTCCAAAGAAAGTTTGTGGTCAAGTGCTGGTTAATGATCAGCCTATGGACACCAAAAGTTTTCGGAGAATATCGGGATATGTCACACAAGATGATGCCCTATTCCCATTACTTACAGTTGAAGAAACACTCATGTTTAGTGCTCTGCTAAGGCTTCATGGTGGGAGAAAAGAGGCTGCATCTAAAGTGAGACAGCTGATGAAGGAGCTTGGGTTGGAGCATGTTGCAGCTTCAAGAATTGGTTGGGGATCCAACAATGGGATTTCAGGTGGGGAAAGGCGCAGAGTTTCAATTGGAGTTGATTTAGTTCATGATCCAGGTGTGATTTTGATTGATGAACCAACTTCAGGTCTGGATTCTGCCTCAGCTTTCCATGTAGTGTCCTTGCTCAAAACTATGGTTGTCAATCAAGGCAAGACTATTGTTCTGACCATTCACCAACCTGGTTTTCGAATCCTAGAGATATTCGACCGCATTATTCTGCTTTCCAATGGCACGGTCATGCATAATGGATCATTGCATCTTCTCCAACAAAGACTCAATTCTGCTGGCCATTGCCTCCCCAACCATGTCAATCTGCTCGAATTCGCCATTGATGTTATCGGCAGCTTGGATGGTACACCAACTTCAGAAGCCTTGAACATCCATCCTTTCCCTTTGCAAGAAAGGCATGTATGCTCTCACAATTTGGAAGGAAAGCTTCTAATCTACCCAAATTCTCGACTCGAGGAAGTTGTTATACTAGGACAAAGATTTTGCAGCAACATATTTAGAACCAAGCAACTGTTTGTCACACGAGTCATACAAGCCTTGGTAGCTGGGTTGGTACTTGGGACCATTTTCTTAAATGTTGGCAGGGAAAAAGGGAGCATTGCCTTACAAACCCAAACTGGATTTTTTGCCTTCAGCCTCACTTTCTTGCTATCTTCCACAACAGAAGGCTTACCAATTTTCTTACAAGAGAGAAGAATTCTAATGAGTGAGACTTCCAAAGGAGCTTATAGAGTTTCCTCCTATGTTATAGCAAACACCCTCATATTTCTTCCTTTTCTTTTCATGGTTGGTCTTCTATATTCCACTCCAGTGTACTGGTTGGTTGGATTAAGGAGGAACATTGATGGATTTCTCTACTTCTCTCTGGTGGTCTGGATGGTTCTTCTGATGTCCAATTCTGTTGTGGCTTGTTTCAGTGCTCTCGTGCCAAACTTCATCATGGGAACTTCATTGATTTCAGGGCTCATGGGATCTTTTTTTCTCTTTTCTGGGTACTTCATATCGAAGGATAGCATACCAAGTTACTGGATTTTCATGCACTACTCAAGTCTTTTCAAGTACCCTTTTGAGTGTTTTATAATAAATGAGTATGGAGGCGAGCAGGGAAGAAGGTGCATACAAATTGACAAAGATGGATGCAATCTATTTGGGGATGGATTCTTAAGACAACAGGGTTTAAGGGAGACACAAAAGTGGAGCAATTTAGCTGTGATGTTTGGTTTCATAATTGGTTATAGAGTGCTTTGTCTTCTCATTCTGTGGTACAGATGCTGCAGAAACAGAAACTAGCTAGATAGTTCTTATACAAGGATATACAATCGTTAATGTTATTTCTCCTTTTAATTCTTTTGTATATTCTTTTTAGGATGATCAAACTATTGTATCATGTACTGCTTACTCTGTTCCAAAACTGGGTTTGGTGCCTCAAATCCAAAACATCCTGATTCATAGAACGTTATTGGTGCCAGTTTGGATCGATTTTAAAATTTTGATTTTCGCATGCCTTCAAAATATCCTGATTCCTCATAATTTCGTACCATGCATCCGAATTCAAGCGGAATCAGATTAGACAGAATTCATCAAAGTTGTATGATCTTGATTCCATTTCAATGTTCATCAACAGTTCTATTATCCAGTGAAGAGAATAACCATTTCTGAAGACGTGTGCACCATAAATCAAGAAACTTAGCTGAAGTAGGCATGCCACCTTACCCAAAAAATTACTTCATCATCATATATAATTAAATAATTTAACTTAGCTGAGAAATGATTCTGTCACAAATAGATGCTCCAATGCCCCTTTGCTGGTCAACCATGACCTGATTTCCATTTGTAGCTAGAACAAATTCCAATTTGAGTAAGCCTCATGCACTCCTCGTGCCTGAGTTTACAAAGAGTGTAGGAAGCTTATTTCAGAGTGCAGTTCCAGTCAGGTAAAACTTGGAAAGAAACCCTGTCTGCACACAATGCCTGGAACTGAAGAAAGGGGTGGAAGTATTGTTCATATAGTCAAACTTTCTCTACAAAGCAAGAAAAGATAAAGTTAATTGATTATAAACATTTACACCAACTGTAGCCCTACAAAAGTATTCTTTCATAGCATATTACTACTTGTTCCCCTAACAGGGTGTGCCAATGCACTCAAGACATACCCAAGCAAAAAATGATATTAACCTAGAAGAATTCATATGCTGACTGCCTGGCCAAACCAGACAATAACCAAAAAGAGATTCTGCCTGCCCTAATTGCTTCGGTCATATATAGAATTGAAGGTCATTGTGGCAAATGAAGTAGTTATGTTTTCTGATGATGATGATGTATTGATAAACCTCCCTGAGGCAGATACTGTGCAAGATGAAGGTCTTGCAGTGGCCTTATCCCTGTGGCCTTCTGTCTGATCCATGAATTCAGAAAGCAGTCCTGGTTTGGATATCTTCTCCTCATTCACATCTCTTTCACCTGTCAGCATCTCAACAACAGTAGACATGGATGGTCGGAGCTTGGGCATGTCTTGAGTGCAGAGAAGGCCAATCTTTAGGAATCTGCAAGCCTCCTCAACATTGAATATTCCATTCAATGCTGTGTCTACTAACTCCACCAGCTGCTCCCTCTCATGGTGTTCCCATACCTGCAACACGAACGTTTATTTGATAAGTCTTCTCAAGATTCTAGTAGTAATTCTATAAAATTGAAAAATTATCAACCATTCATAGCTAATAGAGATCATTAACCTTTTATAAAAAAAAGTAAAGGGTTTTCACTAAAAATAAGCACCTAAAGAAGCTTGATGGATTCATCAAGAGGCTCTGGTGCAGTCATGAACAAACATGTCACATAGTCTCAGAACCATGTTCTAGTATTAATATTGATACCCAACAAATTGAAGGAAAGTAATTAGCTATCAAGTCAATCTATGATGTTTTGAGTCAATTAACAATTTTATATAAAAAATGGTTCTGATGAACTAAAATAATTATAAGGAAGAATGCTAGAATATCCAGGTTATATAACTATTCAGAATTTGGTGGGGAAAAAGAGATCCATCAAAAGAATTTTGAAAGTTATAAGGTTGTGATCATGACAATTCTTTTACATGTGCTGTAGTGCCATTAATCAGCAAAAGAATTGCCATAAAGTTGTTAACATCGGTTTTATCATTGCTGCTGGCCAAGAAATTGGCAAGCTTTCTTGCAAGGCTAGTGCACCTTAACTACAGAGTAAATGCCTAGTCTTTCTTATACTGTTTTCTTTCGAGGATTCTAACACTATGAAAGGAAATACATCTTCCATAGAAAATCAGAAATTTAATTTTTGCTCCCTCCTACAACTGTAAGAGCAATCTTAAGATAATACATGATACAGTCACAAAGAGGCAACTGTTTCAGTGATGGGGAGCTGGGGCACAAAGCTATCTAAAATAAGATATGCAGAAGTTTACAGGGTAAAATATAAGCCCTGTTTGTAGATGAATGTGATGTTGCACATCTAGAATAAGAAGTGCAGAAGTTTATAGGGTAAAATACAATCCCTGTTTGTAGATGAATGTACATCTAAAGAAATGCAGAAGTTTACTGGGTAAAATATACCCTGTTTGTAGATGAATGTGAAGTTGGACTGAATATTCATGCTTAGTAGCACTTCAAGTATTCGGTCAAAAAGTACACACACTAGGTTCATCAAGGATCATCACTCCCGCACATGTTAATGTAATAAATCTTATATAAGTAAAATCTATAAGCCAGTCGAAAGGGTTCAATTTAGTCATGAAAGCAAATACTAATTCATAGAATTATACGATATTTCAGAAAGGTTCATACCACTGGAAGAAGATATTGTTCTTTTAATGGTAATCGTCTGTTTGTGTTGCACCTCCCGCAAATAATTTCCAAGATCAGAACACCAAAACTGTAGACGTCTGCTTTCCTTGTCACTTGACCTCGTATGGCATACTCAGGTGCCAAGTAACCTCTGCAAAAATCAAACAGGGAACCAAGTATGTCAACATAATCACAAGTAATCTGGTAATAGTGAAAAGAAAAAGAGATAAAAAGTTTAGTGAAAATTTATGGGCAAGACTTCAAAGGTCAATTTGTATAATTATCTGATCATGGTCACATATTTGAAGACATCTATGATAATGTTTAAACCAGAATTTAGGGCTGCATTCACGTTCCGACAACCTTCAACATGAACAAATCGCTGTTGACTGCCTGCCTGACACATGGAACACCATGCAGCCCATACCAAACATTTCACTAGCACAATAGATTTTGTTTTTGTTCGTTACATTTCAAACTATAATTTTTACATTATATCTTTACAATCGACTGAGGCCCACAATCATCCATTCCCTTGCTGAATGTCCACTGTAAATTTAAACACATTGAAAAAGAGTAGAACTGGAACTGGAAAACTTACGCTGTTCCAGCAACACGAGTGCTAACATGAGTTAAGTTGGGTGCAATAAACTTTGCCAGACCGAAATCTGAAATTTTTGGTGAGAGGTCTTTATCAAGGAGAATATTGCTAGCTTTAATGTCTCTGTGAATAATATGGGGCTGAACTTCCTCATGGAGAAAAGCAAGCCCCCTTGCAACACCAATGCATATTTTACACCTTGCAGACCAACTAAACTGGATACTACTGTGGCCTCCACCTATAAAGTACAGAGAGAGTAAGTCATTACTCACACAATTAATTTATTCAAATAAGAACCAAGTAATATTACTTGCCAAGAAGTGTTTGTGCAAGGCTATTATTCTCGAGATAGCCATAAACCAGTATCCTATGATTGCCTTCTGCACAGCAACCATATAGCTTAACCAGGTTATCATGCTCAATGTCTGCAATCACCTCGATTTCTGTCAAAAATTCCCTTGACCCTTGCCTAGACTCTGCTGACAATACCTTTATAGCTGCCAAAGTGCCATTCTTAAGTGTGCCCTGATCAAACACATTTTACAATTATCTGTCAGCCTGTAGAGGTAAATGTCAGCAAAAAGTCTTTAGCACAATCAAGTGCTCATGACCAAGTATTCCACAAAAGTCATCAGCAATATCTTTCTAAAGGCAGTTACCTTGTACACGGAGCCAAAGCCTCCCTGACCAATTTTATTTTCTTCACGAAAGTTCTCAGTGGCAATTCGCAGTTCCTTGTAAGTGTACACAGTAACATTTAAAATGCCTGAAACCACTGTACCCATAGGACCCTGTTAGAAGCTTTTAGGTAGGATAAAGATACAATGCTAAACCTCTGAAAGAAGCTAGGTTCCTTTTTGTTGAAAATGCTGACATCCAAATTTAAGTTAAACGCCAAGGACTTATTAACAAAGTTTTGCGCAATAGAATCAAAGTGAACAAAACGAGATTGCATCAAAAATCTTGAGTGCATACATTGTGCAGAAAGTAAGCAAAACTAATCATTTGTGCCGTTGTTCTAAAGTTATTCAAGAGAACGGCCAAAACGGGCACACCTAAACCCAAGATCAAGCAAAATCTAGTAAAATAGAAAGCAATCTGCAGACTCAAAATTAAGGATCACAGTCCATTTAGCATGACCATGTGGCCAGCTGAGAAGGCCAGGGTTCTCAAGATTCTGAAAAGAGGCCCGGTCATCAATAAAAAGAATTGAAAGAGAACAATTTATCTGGATGGAAGCAAATTGATAAAATAGGCTTCGAATAGCAGCAAACTTAGAACTCTTCGGAATAAAGGTGATTCCATTCATGCTTCAGATTATCGGTTTATAAAAAACAGTAACTAACATTAATATAATGAAATCACTTAGCACAGAAAAAAGCTCCACCTGATTTGGTAGATCTATGTATGACTTAGAAAAGTCATCCATTTCACAATTGCAGTGAGCAGCTAATTTGACAGCTGGCATTGTGCCAAAGCAACTAACATTGACACAGAAAGTATGTTCACAATTGAATAAAGGAACAGCAGAACAAAGACATCCACAGTACCTTCATCAAGTTCAACAGTCCTTGTAACTGAGGATGCTGCCTTCTTCCTAAAAAAGAAAGAGAAACAAGTCATCACCAGCTTTTTATGTTGACCAGTATCACCAACCAATCAAAATCCTTGCCCTGTCAAAGCACACAAGTAAACATAACATTCTCAGCATGTAACGACAACTGTCTGATGAGAAATGCATTAGTCATTGACTTCAACAAGAAGACACCCTAACAAAAATCAAAGCTTAGAAATCTGAACTGCACATTTACGTGGCCTCTTTAATCAACATGTACTACCTAGGAACTCGAATAGAAAGATGACAGCCCACAGAATCTCATCCTCAGTAATAATTGAAGATGTTTGCATATGCAATAGCCGCATATTTACCTGAAATCATTCTCCTCAAACACACTGTAGTTTCCGTATACAAGTCGTGACTTAATTTTTTAGTAGTTAGCTTATAGTCCGTAGCATATGTATATAATAGATAAAAATGTTCAAAAAGGGACTTTTTCCAATAGGAAACAACCTCGATAAATAATCATAAAAGATAAAGAATAGTTTGTGCATCTATCCATAGCACATTTTAAGTTTTGACTATAGCCTATGCCTGTCTTTTGAAAATTTAGCGTTCCATACTTGAGGCACAAAAAGAAAAATTAAAATTAAAATCTATATGCCATAATCTACAAGTTAATGGGAAACATTACAAGGACAACCAGTAACAGTAAGGTCTGGAAATGCAACCTAGTAACAGCATAGAATCTAATGTCCTTTAAGATCTATCAAGTTCAGTTCTGTAATACATCAGGTCAATCTACTATCAATACTTAGACCTTTAAGCTCATGAAATTTGATTTTTGTAATAGAACTATCACTCTAATTCTCATTGAACTCAATTAAAAGACAAAAATAATTCTGGAGCAATGTAAAAGAGAAATTATTGAAAAAATGGAAGAGATTTATGGGTTTGAGCAACTGTAAATCTTATAAATCAATCTAGAAGGCACCAAAATTGAAAATGAAGATGAAGATGATGATGATGGTTATGAATAAGTTTCTTGAAGATTACCTTTATAACTTTTCAATGGAATTGAACCTGGGTTTTGCTATATTTCCACCTTGAAGTGTCCTTTTGCACGCAGAAGCTAATACTAACATAATTCAAGTACTTGGATTAGTCAAACTATGAGCTTTTCATTGATTGAATCAAAATAACTAAAACTCATTTACTCAGAAGTATAACAACTATATAAGAAAAACTCACCATTCTTTTGGTCTTAAGCACCCAGAGGCCAGAAACAGATCCAAAGTCTTTTTCTTCTTTTTATTTCCAATGGGTAGATCAAAGGTAAGCTTTTCTTACATTCTCTCAGCTACCAGACATAAAAGTTACAGGTAAAACTCAGATAGAATACAAGATAATTCAAAATGAAGAACCTCACTTGTGGTGATTGCAGCACAAATGAAGGGAGAGAGAGAAGAGAGGAGGAAGACGAAAATATTATGGCTTTCCGTTCCTCTAGTTTCAGAGCTGCAGTTAATAGTCGTCTCGTACTGCTGTGCTTCGCTTTCTGCTTTTTTTTTTTTTACTACTCTGTCTAAATCAAAATAATTCGCATAATTAAAAAATGAAAACAGCTTTCTGGGATTTGGAATTGACTTTTCTCCTTTGTCCATGCCGTGCAACGTATGGAATGGGACTACTATGGATTTTGGAATTTCCTTTTTTTTTTCTTTTTTGCTTTAAAGGAAACTTCCAATTACACAACTCATAACTCACAAGTCAATATGCTTAAAAGCTTGAACAAGTTTTAAAATTTTTTTTTTTATTTATAAGAAACGGGGCTAATGCCTAATAGAGAAATTAAACACTGCCTTGAGGTCTGCAGATTGCAAATTTTTATTTCTTAATTATAATAGAAAATACAAAAATTGCTCAATCCTTCAAGTTTTTCATTGAACAGTCTCTTTCATTTATAAAAGTCATATCGAGACGAGGGAATACAGAACATGAGTGATTGCTCTTAACAACTTAAAATATAATTATCTTACTCTTTTTTTATTGAAATTAATACATCATATTTTGAAAGTTAATCTTATTTGAATTCAATTAAAGTATGACATATATACATATAGGAGTAAGATCACTTGATAGATGAAATAGTTAGAGATTTTAGATTGGTTAGAAATTTAACATTCATATTCTCCATGCATACAGTATTATATCTTAACAACTGGATCCAGAATGCAATTATATATATAAACGGTAAAGATTTGGAAAGCTGATTAGTTTATGCTCTGTAAATATAATCAATCATGTCTTGGACATGGTCCCAACATACCATTAACTATTCAACAAGAAAGGTCAAGATTTCCAACACAGAAAAAAAAAAAAAAAAAGGTCCAGAAAATATGTACGTGTGTGTAAGGTTCGTATATTTCCTTTGAAGAATCAACAAACTCAGGACTCGTATATGGAAAATTAATTTACGTTACGAGGTAGACTGAGGACATAGATACAAATGCACTAGAAATACAAAGGTATAGGGTTGACTGTATAATATTATTTTGTTTGGTAAGGTTTGTGTTTTAGTTTTCATTAAAGAAATTAAAGAAAAATACATGAGAAACGGAGGAGGAGGATGTAGAAATGAGACTAGAAAATGAGAGATGAAAATAGGTGAGAAGAAATGTCTTCTCTTAATGAATGCATGAAAGAGATATTGTATAATTAATCATGTCTTTGTTCAGTTTCTTTGTTATGAACTTAAAATTACAAAAAATTTAACTGCAAGATTAGAATAAAATTGGAAATATAAATATTAATAAGTCTAGTAGCCCAAAATAACCTACTGGAATCTCAGTTTGCATAACAGACGGAAAACAAACAGTTTGAATATGTCTTTGTTCACCATCCATCCTCTTGGTTTTTCCTTGGTATTGTCATACTCTAAAAATAGTCGTTGTCAGATTTACTGTAAGAGAAATCAGTTGTGAAATAAAGTAGTTTGGCATTTGGTAAACTTTTTGTTAATAGTGTTGTTGGTACTGATTCCCCCAGAATTAGAAAATGATTCCCGCATAATTATTAAACTCAGCTCCTCTTCGAAACAAATTTTTTCATAATCAAAAAATGAAAGCACATCATTAGCTGCTTTTCCTTGTTGCTTTTTCTCACAACAATTTCTAATAATAAGTGATTTTCTCATAGTTTACCAAATGAGCTGGGCTTCCCTAAATTTTTTAAAAATCATTTATCACTCCAAATAAGTAATGTCAAACTGGCCCTTAGGAACAGTCTTTAAATTAAAATTCAGATAAATAAAAAGTAAAAAATAGAAAGTTGAAAAGTCAATTTATTTGAAGGAGGAAAATAAAAAAGAAAATAAATGTGGCCAGTGCACTAAAGTCATCAGACCCACAGTCACGACTCACGATCTCCTCAGTCATGATCGTCTTTAGAAATGCATAAAAGCATCCAAGCTCTAACTGAAGATATTAATTTGTGCATAGAGTTGGTATTTGCCGACATAGTACTGATTTAATTTAACTACACGAATTAAAGTTACAATAACTGCGGCTTCCATTTTTCAATTCTTACACCTTATAAGAGTCCGACACAAATTTTATTTTAACAATTTGAACAATCTCTTTTTAGGTTTCATTCAAAGTTCATTCTTGTCAAAAATTAGCAAAATCGGAGACTATTAAGACATCTAATTGTGATCAATAAAATCGATGATCCTAATGGTTAAAAAAATACTCAAACTACAACCATCGATTAAGTGATAAAATGATTTCAGATTAAAGTATTTTTTGCAAGGGTGACCTTTGCATAAATACCTAAAAAATAGACTGTTCAGATTAAAAAAATACAATGTGGAAGGCCCCACAATAATGTCCCTCAAATAAGATTCCTCCACTAAAGTTTATTCTATATTATAAATACAGTCCTGATCTCTTAGACTACAGGAGTTCAAGATATTTGTGGTCACTCACCGTTGGATGTAAATTCAACGATTCACTCATTCTTGCACTCATTTTAAGAAACTTTTTTGAACTATTGGATTAATATCCAATAGTAGGTGACCACAATCTCTTGGACTCCTGTAGTCCAAGAGATCGGGACTGATTATATATATAACTTTATTTAGGATCCCTCAAATAATTAGTTAAGGGTCCATTACAATTTTTTTAACAATCCAAGTCGTCTATTTTTCAAGTATTTATCCATAGACTATTCTTGAAAAAAAATTAAAAATATAAAAAAATATTTCAACATCTAATTATGACCAACAAAATATATATATCCAACGGTGAGTAAACCGTTGAATTTACATCCAATGGTGAGTGACCACAAATATCTTAGACTCATGTGGTCCAAGAGATCAGGACTGTTAAGTACTTATGAAAAAATTATTAAATTAAATACAAGTATTTGATGAGGAACGTCTTGTACTTTTTTTTTATAACTTGAGTAACAAGTTATGCGAACAGATCTACATACACGTAAGGATTTGATCGAACTAACCAAAAATTCAGGAATTTTCATTCTCAAAAGTTTTGGGAAGGTTCCAACTTTCCAAGCTTCACCCTTTTTTTCTTTTGGGTAATTGTCAAAAGAAGTGAATGATTACTCCAAGAAATAATTTGGTCAAATGTGAAGGTCAGCATCTAATCATTTCTTCATTTTTAATTTAAAATCCTTGGTTTAGATTAGTCGTCGGCGCTATAAACAATCGAGGACAAAAGTAGTTTGAAATTTTGATTATGAGGGATAAAGAAAGAGGTGAGCAATGGGGATAACAATGCCTCTCTCCTCTAATGTTCTCCACAGAGGTTAGCATGTATATTGGTTTAAATTAGTCGTCGGCGCCATAAACAATCGAGGACAAAAGTGGTTTGAAATTTTGATTATGAGGAATAAAGAAAGAGGTGAGCAATGGGGATAACAGTGCCTCTCTCCTCTAATGTTCTCCACAGAGGTTAGCATGTATATATATATAGCTTCTATTGAGAGATTCCTCAAATAAGCTTATTTGAGGGACACCTCTTGTAGGTCTTACTCCGGATTGTATTTCACTAATCCAAACCGTCTATTTTGTAGATACTTATTCAAAGATCATCTCTATAAAAAATCACTTGAATTCGATATCATTTGATCACTCAATTAAGTTATTGAAATTTTAGCATTTTCTTGAGACACCGTGTTCCTTGATTTTATAAGACACAATTGGATGTCGAAACGGTTTCCGATTTGTCTAATTTTTTATAAGGATGATCTATGAATGAAGACCCCTTTTATAAGAATGATATATATAGTCCTCTTTTATTGAGGGATCCCTCAAATAATGTTATTTCAAGAACGCCATTTAGAGAACCCTACAATTTTTTTCCCAATGATCCAAACCATCTATTTTGTAGGTCTTCATTCATAGATCATCCTTACAAAAAATTAGACAAATCGGAAATCGTTTCTACATCCAATTGTATCTTACAAAATCAATAAACACGGTGCTTCAAGAAAATACTAAAATTTCAATAACTCAATTAAGTGGTCAAATAATATCCAATTCAAATGATTTTTTTGTAGAGATGATCTTTGAATGAGTATCTACAAAATAGACAGTTTGAATTAGTGAAATACAATCCAGAATGGGGCATACAAGGGGTATCCCTCAACTAAGCTTATTTGAGGGATCCATCAATAGAAGCTCTCTGTATATGTATATATAGTGTTGATATATATTATTTGTGTTTTATATTTCATCCCTCCATTTCTTTTGTTGGAAAAATGAAACTTCTAGCTCCACATGAATAAGAGTGAAATTTTTGTAAATAGTGTTAATTTTACAAAAGATTTTGTGAAGGCGAAAGTGTAAGAGAGTGCGAAAAAAATTCTGATTGTTGATGAAATGCGAGTCATCTATGCATTAATGATCAATATATTAATTTTAAAAATCCTCCACGCATGCTTAACTTTATACATTAAAAAGTCTTTATCTATTTGTCAAAAGTTATTTCAATAAATGCCCATTTTTTTTGCCAAAGTTAGAAAGGGGAGGGCAAGACTCAAGTAAAGAAGTACTATGGAGGTTTGTACGAACCACTTGGAAGCACACCAAATACCTAGATCAATCCAACTAACATCCCATTAATTCCAACAACTATCCTTTGCTTAGCTAAAATTTTAAAGGAAAATACAAATTATTAAACGGGGGTACAATGGTAGACTAAACTAAAAATTAGAATAACAACAAAAAATTTACATTTTCCCAACCATAGAGTCTAAAAAGTTGTTACTCCTAAAAAGAAAAACAAAATTTAAAACAACAAATATAAAAAATTGTAACAATAAAATATTAGTATAATAATTTTAAAAAGTGCATTGACGCCCACGTGAGCCAAAAGGCTAGAATTAATAATAAATATTGCATACCCCTGGAAAAAAAAAGATATGCTAATGAAAAGATCTTTCCGCGTACTGCATGAAATATTTTTGTTCGTTACTTTAATTTAATATGTATCATTATTATTTTTCTTAATATTTGATGTATGTCTATGGTTTTATAAATACAAAGTAAATAGTTAATTATAATTATGCTCATTGATATGATATGTGTCAAATATTGAGAATGATAACGATGATACACCTTAAGTTAAAATAATAAGTAAAAATGTTCCTCATATTGCAAAGATCGTTATAAGTTTGGTAATGAAATGTTCATTTCCTTTGAAAAAAAAAAAAAAGTTCTGAACATATAAAGAAATGAATTTTTTGTACTAAACACGTGTGTATTTCAACATATAATTAATCAATTTTATCAATTTAGGCCCAAAAAAATTCTGGTCTTTGTTTTTTGTTGTTTGGTCAAAAATGGGTTGCGTAAGCTAAAAACTTTTAAACAACTCACAACTAGGTAGCTATCATCTAGGGATACTTTTTGTTATTTCAAAACACCATGACATCTTCTTTACATTATTAAAATTATTTTTGCAACATTCCGTGACTATGACTAGATAGTTTAACATGTTTTATTGTTAAACCGTTAATTAAATTTATGTTTAATAGTAAAGAACTTACTAGTGTAGTGGTTTGGAACAATTATTTCTCTAGAAACTCCTGGATTCGAATCCTAATATCCGCATCTAATAAATGAATATTTTTTTTAACTTGTCTCGCACTTAGCAGCCACTTTCTTTGTATTGTACATCAAGGTCTTGAATTTTTAATTTGTGTTTTTGATGAGATTGGCAATTAGCAGACACTTTCTTTGTAATTCTAATGCCAATTAGTTCAAGTAAATATTAGAAAGAAAAGAAGAAGAAAAAAACATAATCCTACTGCTATAGACATTGCTCTACTGCCTCAGGCCCAAAAACACCATCAACGTCTGGGCTGTATGCTAATATAGACATTTCCTTTTTCCTTATCCAGAACAGAAGTGCTGTTTGGCTAAGGTTAGCTGTACTTTTTGTTCAAAAAGAAACAAAAATTAATATGAAAAGTAAGCATTTGGTATCCTATTCAAACACGGAACTCAAAAACTTTTATTTTTCTTAAAAATGAGGAGTTCTTAAATCTATTTTTAAGATTCAAAAACTTATTTGGTATGCAACTTGAAAATTGTTTTCAAATTTTAAAATTTTGAGAACTTGTGGGCTGTTAAAAAAAAACTGAAAAAACAGATATTTTTTGTTTTTAATAATTGGGGTGTTTTTTTGTTGTTCTTGAGTTTGAGTTTTTAAAAATAGGGCTACCAAACAGGTTTTCTTTGTTTTGGACTCAAATTCTGTTTTTGAGTTTAAAAAATTGGATTCAAATTGAATACCAAACATGCCCAAACTCTTTTAATAGACACTGAAATTATAGATACTAACCATAGCATTATCATAATTCAGTCGTTTACACATTTATTTATATACAAAATCTTGCACATAACCTCACAAAGGATTCATACTCAGAGATGAATCCAGCATTCCGTTTTGGCTAGTAGTGTCCCGAAAGTAGGGACGTACACATTATACGCGAATATAAACTCTAAGGATGAACGAAAACCATTATCTTCGCACTCTCTATTGCTTCCTTGCGCCCGAAAAACTTCTCAACAATTCCTAGAGCAAACTCCATGGAAGTTCCTGCTCCTTTGCTGGTGATGAGGTTGCCATCAATCACTACCCTTTTCTCGATTTCACTCGTATCCGACAGCTTGTCGGACACTGGGGGGAACGCTGTGGCCTTTTTACCCTGGATTGAAAGGAAAATAAAATAAGTTCTTGTAATGAGTTTGTACAATGCAAGAAGCATAATGGTTAGTTCTCAAAACATTTTATAGGGGATACCTTGAGTAAGCCATGGGGTTCCAAAACTAGAGCTGGGGAGGCACATATGGCTCCATAAGGTCTCTGTGAATCCCTCTGCTTTTTTAACATATTCACGAGCTTTTCTGATTTTGCAAATGTTGGTGCACTACTAAGTCCACCCTGAAGGGTTAAAAAAAAAAAAAATTAGGTTTAGGCTTATCAATTTGTAAATAGTAAACAAAAGCGAGCTGGAAACCCTACTTACAGGCAAAACAATTAGGTCATATGAAAGTTTGGCAGCTTCGTCAAGGAGCACATCTGCCTCCAGTTTTACTTTGCAAGAAGCAAGAATTTCTAGTTGATCCTCCACAGAGGCCACCACAACATTTGCTTTGGCTCGTCGTAGAATATCAATGATCATAACAGCTTCCATTTCCTCTGTGCCGTTTGCAATAGGTACAAGAATCTAAAGGATAAAACACACGAAAGAGTTTATACACTACATTATATAGCACCTTAAGTCAAGTCAATAATTCTTACTGTCATGTCCCAAATTATCGTTGCTCATTTGCGAAATTTTTACTACCACTCTCAATTCATAGGTAACTTGTGGAAACCTGAAATAATCTTAGGCAAATTTGCATATGTAAATCAAATGTTCACCTTTGGGGAATCATTGGGAGTCCACTCAACTGGGTTTAGCTCAGTTATGATGTATTCATCCCCGTGGTTGGAACGCATGACCTGAGTACAAAAAATACAGTTACACACGCATATCACAAGCCCAAAGGTAACAGGTGAAAGCGAGATCATAGCAGATCATATTTATTTTCATTTTCCCAGACAACGAATGGCTTTGAAATCAATTGACAAGAAATCCACCAGTAGAATATGACAACCAGCCAAAAAGAAGGATATTGAGAAAGTATATACCAGGAAATCAGATACTTCATCAGCCTTTTCTTTCCCATACAATTGCTCAACCAGGGCAACAGCAAACTCCATGGCAGTACCCGGTCCACGACTAGTCACAGCTTTGCCATCCACCTGCACTCTTGATTCAACAGCGATTGCGCTAGATGCTAATTGCTCCATAAATAATGGATGGCCAGTTGCCTGTCAAAAACCAATGCAATTTATAATTTTAATATGCATACATAACAAATAATGAAATATTGGCAGGTGCGTGCTAAGAGATCTTACTTTCAGTTCTTTCAACACACCCCATGTTCCAAATGCCATTGCAGGTGAAGCACAGATCGCCGCATAGAGCTTCCCATCTGCGGCCTGCTTCTTCACCAAGCTTTCCAGAACCTCATTATTCTTAAGATTGGCAGCACCTAGAACACCTCCCTGTAGCACCAAAAAAATAGATAAAGTCAAATTCAGTTGGAGCTAAACTAAAGAGGAGTCAGCACATTGCAATAAGCAAGCAATAAAGCACAATAAGAGAAGCTGGAGAGAAGGAATAATACAAGCAAACGAAGATAATAAGAGTTCCTCCAACCCTGATATGTTATGGATGACATCGAAGTTACACGAAAACATCCCTTTAATTGGCAGTTTGGGTGCACTGGGACATTGCTTGGAAAATAAAATAGTGCCATTAAGCAACACATGTAATCTTATGCATATATATCTATGGTCATTGGGCATGAGCAACCAAAAGCCTACACTCAACAAAACTAAATACAAGTTAGCGAACTACGAACTCACTTTCATCTGCTCTCAATCGCGAACTACAAACTAAAAAAATCCCAAGTTTGTTCCACAATATTCTTGTGTTTTCTTGTTTTGTGGATAAGTAATAAGTAATGTTAGCAAAAATTTTCATTTTCATGTCTACTTTTGTCAGCAACCAAACAAGCTGCAAAATTCAAAGTTCTAATACAAACACAATGATATATATATATATATATAGAGAGAGAGAGAGAGAGAGAGAGAGAGAGAGAGAGAGAGAGTAAGTATGTACGGGTAGAGCGATGAGATCGAAGTCACTTTTGCTACAATCGGAAATCAAAACATCAGAGATGATCACGCCATTGCAGGCTTCAACGCGAAGCTGCTTCTCCACAGAAGCCACAGTAACATCTGCTCCAGCTCTACGCAGAACGTCGATGATGGTCACCGCCTCAATCCGCTCCGTGGCATTCGCAATCGGAACCAAAACCTGCTTCCACTTTCACACTCAATCTCACTCTTACAAACACACACACACACACAAAAAAATAGTCGAAATCAAAAAAAGAGCTGAACAGTGGTGGTCGTTACCTTCTTAGCAGGAGAAGCAGAAGCCATTGCTGTTGAGATGGAGAAGGAGAAGAAGAGCTTCTTGAGAGAAGGGATTGTGGGTTTGAGTTTGGATATATAGTACGAAGCGGATGAGCCCCAGAAAAATGAGCGTGGAGGTCAAGTGCAAGAATTCTATGGTGCGGGCCCGCGACTAAAGACTTTGCATGCCGAAGGAAGATTTTTTCCAAAAAAAAATAATAATAATTCAAATATTTAAAATTATTCTCTTTTTAAAGATCTCTTTGAATATTTAAATTGCACAATTTTTAATGTTATTTTATTTCTCTATTTTATTTTATTTGAGTATGTAAATTGATTTGAAGCTATTGAACTATACCATTGCAAGTAAAACTATAATTCAATTCAATAGATGCAAAAATAGTTATATTTATTGAACTATTGCATTGAATTATTGAACAACTATTATGGATGCTCTTAGATCCTTACTATAAAATGACTCGGATCAAGTGACATGGTGCCATTTGGCCTCTGGAGGTATCGCATTGTTTCTAGAATGTAGCTTGGGGGTTACATGGAGGTGTGGAAATGGAGGATGTCAATGATCATAATAGCTTCAAATAATTAGTTAAGGGACACGTTTTAGGTTCCAACAAATTTTGTTTTCAACGATTCAAACTATTTATTTTTCAAGTCTTGGCTATCAGATTTTTAACGAAAAAAATGCTACACTCTTAACATCTGGGAAAATTATTAAACAAAATATACAAGTATTTGATGAGGAATGTCTTTTTTTTTAATTAAAAAAAACTAGAGCAACAAGGATTATGCGAACAAATCTACATACACATAATGGTGTGATCGATCTAACCCAATATTCAGGAATTTTAACTCTCAAAAGTTGAGGCAAGGTTCCAACTTTTCAAGCTTTGCCCTTTTTTTCTTGTTCTTTTTTATTGTTAAAAGAAGTGAATGATTACTAGAATAAATAATTGGAACATGGTCAAATTAGAAGGCCAGCATCTAATCTATTGCTAAACCCGTGGGCGGATGTGTGTGACCTTGGTTTAGATCAGTTATTTGTGTGTTATATTTGATCCCTCCCAATTATTTTATAGCAAAAAGAAGGAACTTCTAGCTCCACATGAATAAAAGAGTGAAATTTTTGTGTTACTTTTACAAAAGGTTTTGTGAAGGTAAGTACGGGCCAGTTTGGCATTGCTGTGTTGTGAAAATAATCGTTGTCAGATTTACTATGAGAAAGTGAAAGATTTTCTGGGTGCACAATCAGAAAATAAAAGCACTTAATTAGCTGTTTTCCCTTATAGCGTTCTTTAACAACAATTTTTAACAATAAGTGATTTTTTTTCATAATTTACCAAACAAGCTGGGCTTCCCAATTTTTTTTTAAAAATCACTTATCATTCCAAATAAGCAATGCCAAACTGACACTACGTAAGAGAGTGTGTAAGAAATCTCTAATTGTTGATAAAATACGAGTCACACATACATTAATGATCAATATATTAATTTGAAAAATCGCTCACATGCACTTAACTTTTTTTTGGTCAATCACGTGCTTAACTTTATGCAACATAAGTCTTCATCTATTTGTCAAAAGTTATTCCAACAAGAGATTTTCTATTTAAACCCCACATTTCTCTTTGTTCACCCCCAATACTTAAATCATTAAGCTGTAAGTTTTATTATTATATAAAAAGACAAAAACGGTCATCCAACTTAATACTTAACCCTAGTACATCTATACATACACCCCATCACTCTTCATATTAAGTTTTAGAAAAATACAAACTCCTCTTAATCATATTGCCACATTACTCTTCTCTTTTAAAGATGTAGAACATTGAGGAGCCTACTTCTTTAAAATCTGCATAGGAGCTAATGGAAAGGCTCGGCTATAATGATCTTATTCTCTTTCCTTTGTTTATTGCTTGACTGTTGATTGCTTAGTTTTTTTTTTTTTTTTTCTGATTTAGAATTTTATATTTACTTAACTTCTTATATGCTCAAAAGTAGACAGTAGATGATTACTGTACCTTTGTGTAAGTGAAATTTGGTCTTGCCAAGGTAAGTTGCACCCTCTTGTCTACAATGCAATAATTATCTCCTCATTTAATTTCTAATTTAGAAATTTTTATTTGGTCTAGGATTTCTTTCCATCGACAGTAAACGATATACTGTAATAGTTAGCGAGTCTGTCTATCTTGAGGCAAGCATGGGAACTTTCATCTTCTTCTCAAAAAATAGGGGCCTTCTTCATCTTTTCCCCCACTATTCAGTTTAGATATATGCTTTTTCTATAGTTTGTAGTGTTTATTTAAATGACATACAAAATGTCTGTTGGAGAATGCAGAGCTGCCTATGCCAGAGTATATTCTCACTTATGCAATATTATTTCTGAATTCAGATAAAACTATTTGCACTCAAGTTATTGCTCAACACGCATCTAATTTTATTGAGTTATTGTATACAAAAGACAATCAAAAATTTATTGAATTACTGTAATGGATCAAAGCAATCTCTTGGAGTTCTAATGTGTTCTATAGCATAGTAATCTTTAATTGGAGTTATGTTTCTTTTCTTTTTTTGTGGCACACAACAAAATACTTTTACTCCAAGCCATAGTATTAGGATAGAAAGTATTTTGACACAACTAAATAATTCCAACCTCAAAGTATTTGATTGGTATAGTCTATATCGAGATTGCACTGACAATTGGAAAGAGCTTATCGGTTCATTTGATGTATATTGATCTCTTACTATTAGATATTTTGTCACAATAGTTTTATTTTCATCCGACCTATTGAGTTTTGTAAACTTTTGTAAAGTTTTAAACATGAAGTATCCTTAGGGTGAACTTAACATGATGTGAACAAAGAGAAGTGTGGGGTTTAAATAGAAAATCTCTTCCAACAAATGTCTTGCTTAGCTAATATTTTAAAAGAAAAATGAATTATTAAACCAGGGTAAAATGAAAAGACCAAACTTAAAAATTAGAATAAAAACAACAAATTTACATTTCTCCCACCCATACAGTTCTAAACAAAAAAATTTTGATTTGATAAAAAAAAAAAAGTTAGATAAAATTGAGTATGTCTTTTCTTTATCTTTAGACTTCTTTTTATATAAGAGTTAAAAGTTACTTGGATGCTACCCTTAAATTCCCCAATTTTAAAGAAATTAATTAATAAAAATATTAAGTAAACAACCACATAATTGGTGATATTTTACAACCAAAAGAAAGGGAGGGGGGTTGAGAAACCTTCACATATGCATGAATTCGGACTGGGAAAATATTGCATACACCCGGAAAAAGTCAAGTTAACGAAAAGATCTTCCCACGTGTTGCAACAGCCGATATAATTTGGTAATGAAATCGTTTCCTTTGACAATTTTTTTTTGTTTTTGTTGGGCATCGTCAATATAGAAATGAATTTTCTGTATTAAACACGTTTGAATTTCAACATAAAATGAATCAATTTAGGGTTGTGATCTTTCCACTCCGTGATTTGACATGTCTTATTGTTAAACGGATAATTAAGGGTGGTGATTTTTCCACTCCCTTTTCAGTACACTGTAATTACAAAAGTATTAAAAACAAAAAACAAAAAACAAAAAAGAGTGTAAATAAACAAAAGAGGAGTGAGAAAATCGACTCTCTTAATTAAACCGATTAATGAGATATGTCGAGTTGTCCCATTACAGAACATTCCTCAGCTATTGTATATTCCTTTCAAAGGAATGCAAACACTTTGTTTTTCATTCTTATCCTATTTGAGGAGATGGGCACTTGGCTAGCAGCCACTTTCCTTCATAACTTCAACTCAATACATCAAGTTCTTGAATTTTTAATTTGTATTTTTGAGGAGATTGGCACTTAGCAGACACTTTCTTAGTAATTCCAATGCCAATTAGTTCAAGTAAATACAAAAAATATAAGAAAAAATATCCTACTGCCAAAGACTATACTGCCTAAGGCCCAAAAACACCATTAACGTCTGGGGTGTATGCTAAGAAGTGCTGTTTTAGCCGAATTGTAGTACTAAGAAGGGTTTCAAGTTCAACTCGAGAGAGAGGTTTAGGTATCAAACTTTGGCTAAGATTAGCTGTACTTTTTGTTTAAAAAGAAAAATAATAATATGAGAAGTAACTCTTTTATAGACAGCGAAATTAGAGATACTAACCATAGCTTTATCATAATTCAGTCGTTTACACATTTATTTATATACAAAATCTTGAACATAACCTCACAAAGGATTCATACTCAAATATGACTCCAGCTTTCTGCTTTTGCTAGTAGTGTCCCAAAAGTAAGGAGGTACACATTTAACGCTTACCAAAAACTCTTAAGGGTGAACAAAAAGCATTACCTTAGCAAGCTCTATTGCTTTCTTGCGCCCGAAAAACTTCTCAACAATTCCTAGAGCAAACTCCATGGAAGTTCCTGGTCCTCTGCTGGTGATGAGGTTGCCATCAACCACTACCCTGTTCTCGATTTCACTTTTATCTGACAGCTTGTCGCACATTGCAGGGAACGCAGTGGCCTTTTTGCCCTGAATCAAAGGAAAACAAAATTCACAACTGGATGCAGCAACAATTTACAATAACAAACACTAAAGGGGAAGAACATAAAAAGTAGTTATTTTAAAATGTTTCAAAATGCAGACACTATCAATAACATGAAATTTTTTTTTTTGAAACCAAGAACTCCACTTTGTCGACTTTGGTGCCTCAGCTTCCAAACTGGGGCCCACCGCCGAACCCTACAATTTTTGGGAGAAGGAAACACTAGCAAATTGCTAGATAGGTACCTTGATGAGAGTCGAACCCCTGACCACATGCCAGGGCCCAACTAGAGTCCCAACCACTGGACTAACAACTCATTGGTCAATAACATGAAATTCAAACAGCATAGATAGAGAAATATAAGGTTTGGAAAGAAATAAGTTGTTGTGGGTTTATACAATACAAGAAGCAGAATGGTTCAGTGAATTGACTACAAAGTAGTTCCAGTTAGTACACTCCAGAATCCAATGAGCTGCAGTAAGAATTGGGCAGTGTTAATGGAGTTGCACAAAATTGTACATGCGATCGTCAGGGTTGTGCAACGTTAATGAAGGTATCAAAGTCAGCAGAGTGGTCCATTTAAGGAGAAAAGAAAGTTCTCAAAACATTTTATAGGGCATACCTTGAGTAAGCCATGGGGTTCCAAAACTAGAGCTGGGGAGGCACATATCGCTCCATAAGGTCTCTGTGACTCCCTCTGCTTTTTTAACAAATTCACGAGCTTTTCTGATTTTGCAAATGCTTGGGCACCACCAAGTCCACCCTGAGAGAGAAAAAAACAAAGAATATGGTTTGGCTGATGAATTGGTAAATAGTAATGGCTAAACAGCAGCAATGGAAACCTGACTTACAGGCAAAACAATTAGGTCATATGAAAGTTTGGCAGCTTCGTCAAGGAGCACATCTGCCTCCAGTTTAACTTTGCGAGAAGCAACAATTTCTAGTTGATCCTCTACAGAGGCCACCACAACATTTGCTTTGGCTCGTCGTAGAACATCAATGATCATAGTAGCTTCCATTTCCTCTGTGCCATTTGCAATAGGTACGAGAATCTAAAAAAATAACAGACACGAAAGAGTTTATAAACTACATTATATAGCACCTTAAATCAAGTCAATAATTCTTACTGTCATGTCACAAATTATCGTTGCTCATTTGTGAAATTTTTACCACCACATTTAATTCAAAGGTAACTTGTGGAAACCTGAAATAATCCTAGGCAAATTTGCATATGTAAATCACTAGTACCAAGTAGAGCACTCCAGTATAGCTACTTCTTTTTTCCCCTTTTTTGGGCTTCCCCCATCTGAATGCAACTTGCGCTAAAGCTACTTAAAGCCGCCTAACACAAGTAGACAAAGTAATCCACACACAATATTGTTTTCAAATATTGTCCTTCGCTCAAAAGTGAACCAACACAAGCCCAAAAATTAAAGTAACAGCAGGCAATGCCCCAGTAAGAAATATACAATAAAATCAAATGTTTACCTTTGGGGAATCATTGGGAGTCCACCCAACTGGGTTTAGCTCAGTTATGATATATTCATCACCATGGTTGGAACGCATGACCTGAGTACAAAAATGCAGTTACACGCGCATCACAAGCCTTGAATTAAAGCTAACAGGTGAAAGCCAGAAAATAGCAGATCATATTTATTTTCATTTTCCCAGACAATGAACAGCTTTGAAATCACTTGACAATAAAGCCACCAGTAGAATGACAACCAGCCAAGATATTGAGAAGTATATACCAGTGGCCCAGACACTTCATCAGCTTTTTCTTTCCCATACAATTGTTCAACCAGCACAACAGCAAACTCCATGGTAGTACCAGGTCCACGACTAGTCACAGCTTTGCCATCCACCTGCACTCTTGATTCAACAGTAGTTGCGCTAGATGCTAACTGATCCATAAATGATGGATAGCAAGTTGCCTGTCAAAAACCAATACAGCCCACAAGTTCAGATTTAGTCATTTCAGGAACCATAAGAAACACTAATCATAATTTTAATATGCAAAACAAATAATGAAATATTGGCAGGTGCTTAGAGATCTTACTTTCAGTCCCTTCAACACACCCCATGACCCAAATGCCACTGCAGGTGAAGCACAGATCGCGGCATAGAGCTTCCCATCTGCAGCCTGCTTCTTCACCAGGCTTTCCAGAACCTCACTATTCTTAAGATTGGCAGCACCTAGCATGCCTCCCTGTAGCACCAAAAAAAAAACAGATCATTCAAATTCAATTGGAATTAAACTAAAAAGGAGTCCGCACATTGCAATAATAAAGCAATAAATCACAATCAAAGAAGCTGAAGAGAGGGAATAATACAAGCAAACGAAGATAAAAAGAGTTCCTCCAACCCTGATATGTTATGGATGACATCAAAGTTACATGAAAACATCCCTTTAAAAGGCAGTTGGGGGTGCATTGGGACATTGCTTGGAAATAAAATAGTGCCATTTGGTAATATATGTAATCTTATGCATATACCTATGGTCATTTGGGCATGAGCAACCAAAAAGCCTACACTCTAAAAACTAAATACAGCTGCTTTAGTTAAGCGTAACTCTCAGTCTCTCCAGGTCCATCACAAGGTAAACAGAAGCAAAGACTCACTCAAAAATCCAAGTTGTTTTCCAATATAGTTTTGTGGAGAAGTAATATTAGCACAAATTTTCCTTTTTCTTTATATTTTTGTCAGCAACAAAACAAGCTGCAAAATTTCGAAGTTCTAATACACAAACACTAACACATATGCAGACACACACACACACACACACACACACACACACACACACACACACACACACACACACACACACACACACACACACACACACACACACAGAGAGAGAGAGAGAGAGAGAGAGATAGAAGAGAGTATGTACGGGTAGAGTGATTAGATCGAAGACGCTTTTGCTACAATTGGAAATCAAAACATCAGCGATGATCTTAACGCCATGGCAGGCTTCAACGCGAAGCTGCTTCTCCACAGAAGCCACAGTAACATCGGCTCCAGCTCGACGCAGAACGTCGATGGTGATCACCGCCTCCATCGGCTCCGTGCCATTCGCAATCGGAACCAAAACCTGCTTCCACTTTCACAGTCAATCTCACTCTTACAAACACAAACACACACACAAAAACAAACAAAAATTTGTCAAAATCAGAAAAAGAGCTGAAGTTCAGCTGTGGTGGTCGTTACCTTCTTAGCAGGAGAAGCAGAAGCCATTGCTGCTGAGATTGAGAATGAGAAGAAGCGCTTTTTGAGAGAAGGGATAGTGGGTTTCAATTTGAGTTTGGATATATAATAAGAAGGAGACGAGCCCAAGAGAAATGAGCGTGGAGGGGTCAAGTGACACAGTGCCATTTGGCCTCCGGAGGTTTTGCGGTGCTTCTAGAATGTCTCAATGGCTTCCGGGTTATGTGAAGCTATGGATATGGAGGATTTTCAATCTTTGCTTTGCTGTCTCATTTATGGGCCGACCCAGAAGCCCAATCTTTACTCTTATAATATAGACCAGTTTGTCTTCGAGGCCCCAAAAAGCCCAATAAGAAGTACACGAAATTTCCCTCCATTATTTATGTCATGATTATATTAAGTTATTACGTACGAGGATGAGAGTCGAACTCTTATTGTGAAATGCGGTATATAGTCCAAAGCTGGAGCTTCACGAGTCTATGTCACATGTTGCTTGAGCTTCACGAATCTACGTCCCACACGCTCTCCTGGTCGAAGGCGTGCTTGAGATGTAGCTTGGCCATGCATGCAATGCCAATCATTGTATGAATTTTGCATTTAATACGACCAAACCCCTATTGGATGATACCCAAAATTAGTAGATAGAATTCCAACTACTAGACCCAAATTTAGTAAATAAGTACATGGATCTAAAGGCACAACATGTCTCGTTTATTTGAGAAAGAGCATTCCTTGTACGTGCGTAGCAATTATGAGAGAACCAAATCAAGGGCATGTTCCCACGGCGCTTTGCTTTTTTCTTGTTTTGAAGATTGCACACCATGTAAACTACATATAAATGCATTGACGTTATTGCCCACAAATCTACGAAGTCAAAGTTTCCATTCTTGTGTCTCTTCCACAGTTACACTATTGTTTCAATCCACCCATATATATCGATCTAATAATCTAATAACTAGTTCTTCAAAGTACACAAAAATCTTTGACACAAAGCACATAGGTAGGTGTGTGCAGTCTAATAATGACCCTAAGTTCAATTCAAATCAACGTTAAACCAACTGTAAAGAGAAAAAGTAATAAAAGAGTGAGAATGAGATGCGTTGTAAATTCGGAGTAGTGAAGTTTATAGGGTCCTTCAATCCAAGTGAAGGTAGTTTGCATTTCAATCCAAGTGAAGGTAGTCTGCATCTACATACATCTCTATCTCATCGAGTCTCCCTATGAGATAGTGCTATGAGATTATTACGCACTTCCTGTACGTTAGAACTTATCTAACAAGGAATTTTGCTACCTTAAGACCGGTAATTACATTTGATGCCGGTTTTCTTGTCATCAGGTCACCAACTTCCTTGCTTTCTTAGTATTAGTATCAGTTCCATATATGGTTTTACGACTTTGCATAGATGTGTGTTTTTAGTAAACAGTCGCCCTATACTGGTCACATATGCAAAAACATTAATTGACCTAACATATGTGGTTTGCAAATGATTATATCTATCGAGAATTTAACAGTTTTTCTTGTTATTTGAGCAGCTGCAGCACATACAATCTCAAATGTCGACAACCATAACGGGGAGAAAAACTGTGTAAACCCACATGAGCAGATGCAGCACAAAGCAATCTTTAATGTCAACAACCATAACATTATAGTCTACAATACCGGCTGCAAGAAAGTAAGAACCCCCTCTTTTAATCACCAAGAAGCATACCAAAATTGTAAAGACAGATAAAGCAACTCAATCAATAACATATCTATAACCATTATGAGCGTGACAATATTATAAACCCCAATTTGGGGGGTTTATGCGAGGTTCAAAAAACGGAAAGGGACAAAGCATAGTGGCTTTTGGAGAGAGAGAGAGGGTGGAGGTTACAAACGAGATGACTTACATTCACATGGGAAATGGTATAGAGTAAAGAGAGAAGAAAGTACTGCCATCTGTTGTACATGGGAGCACTTTCCGGGTTCTCAAAAGCCCTCATTCTGCTGGAGTTTTGGTTTAAGTGATGAGGCCCAAAGCAAATACCCTTTTATGCTCCACCTCTTTATCTTCCCAGAATCTCCACTCAGCCAAACCCATTAGCCTTTCCTCACCAATTTCAAAACCCTAATCCCAATTTTGTGCTCTGATCTTGTTTGCATGTTGATTAGAAACTGTATCGCAAGGTGAGTTTTTTTTCCTCTCCCAATTCGCCTGTTTTTCAGCTTATTTGTTTGTTTTATCATTAATTGCCAAAACCCTTTAAGTTTTTTCACCAATTTTTGAAACCCTATCACCAATTTGTGCTTCTATGTTCTTTGCATGTTGATCAGAAAATGCATTGCATTGGTGAGGAGGTACCTTTCTGGGTTTTTGTTGATTTGTTTGTTTATCTTTTTTACTCTTGTGGTGCGCATTTGCTGAATGGTGTATGGGAGGGACTGGAATGTGATTTCTTCAATCAGAAAATGTGAATTTTATCAGGATTTATTTGATGGGTTTTGATCTGCATAATGGTGGGATTTTTTAGGATGTTTTGCTTTTGATTTTTCATTCAGTTCTCATAACGGGTTTAAATTGTGGTTAAATGTTGATGATTTTTCGTTTTCTTTGGTGTTTATGAGGTTTCTTGCCCCTAGGATTGAATGCATGGGTGGTATATCCTATGGTTGCCTAGGAAAGCTCTCATACCCTCTCTCTATTTCTTAGTGCAATTGTGTGTATGATTGGGGATTTGTATACTGGTAACGGCTTTGTCATCGGTCTTATTTTGATTAATATCTATTTACTGTTTTTTCTAGATTTAGGAATTTGCATATAAATCTTAACATTATTTCGTATTCTACTTTGGGGTCACAATGGAGAGTTCTTAGGTGATTTGAGGGATAAATTTAGGCTTTTTGGGGAAAACATTTAGCAGAGTCTTACTGAACTAAAAAGAAAAAAAAGCATTTACAAGAGCTGTAGACTTCATGCAAGCCTAGGAGGTGCCATTTTTTGCCGGCTTCTTTTTTTTTTACGTTGCACTTATTTCGTGATGGATTTTCTTTCGAGAGGCCTTTTTTAATTTTTTAATTCATGAAAGCTAAGCTAAATTACAACATGTGAAAGTAAAAAAGAGGTTGCACTATGGGTGGGGGAATTGAACCATCTGCGTGTCTTCTTTCCTGAAGTTTCTTATCCTTTTTTCTTATGAGGCTTCACTCCTTTATAGAGCCATTGGACTGTTTTTTGTTGTAGTGTGTGTTTATTTCCTGACTAGGTTGATATTTGACAATGACCGCCTTGTGATGAACAAGATGGTTTAGAACAATAATTTTTCTTTATTTATTTTCCTCGAAATTTAGTTTGGTGTGAAATGCATTGCAGAAGCAAGTTAGTAACTGATAGTTTTTTTATATTTATTTATAAGAAACATAACATTCATTGTATTTATATCTTGTTTTGGAATGTAAGATTAATGAAAGCAACATAGAACATAAGATTAATAGACAATAATGTTGTTTTGGATTGTGAGATTAGTCATTGTATTTATGGTCTCAACTGGGTCCTCTTCACCATGCAATTAAAACCGGACGATTACTTAAGACCATAAATATGACTGATCCTATGTTCCAAAACAATATCATTAGAATTAAGATTTCGGTCACTTTGGTTTTTATTAGTTGCTGTTTCCAATTGCATTTTACAACAGATGAAGAGGAACCAGTGGAAATCGTAGATGCAATGACTGATCTTACATTCCAAATTAATTTCTTTCAAGTCAAAGCTTTGGGTGTCATTTTGGCTGTTGCCATGCACTTACGCTAAATGATAGCCAAGTGCCATTCTCGTGACTATTACTCATTTTCTGTCACGTTCTCTCTCTCTCTCTCTCTCTCTCTCTCTCTCTCTCTCTCTCTCTCTCTCAAGATGTATAAGTGTGTGTATATCATATATCTTCCTCCTACCGTTGCCCTAAAAAGGAAAGCCATAATGTACATGAAATACCGCAGATCTGAAGAAGTCATCAATACGTAAAAACATCTATTGTAACTACCAAATCTTATCACCCTGAGATGTATGCCATTCTCTAAGACGGATAGTGAATTGAGTTATGAGTTTTGCATTTTTGTGGGGCTTCTGCTCAGTTAACTAAGGGGGTGCAAACCATCTTTCCTGGTTGGATCTAATCCACTTCATGGTACTGAAGGCTTGAAGCTGAAGTTAAATCCCTTTTTATTTATGCTCCCTCTCTCCCTCACTCTCTCTCTATCACTCTCTCCTTCTCCTGCTCTCTGTGTGCATGTGTGTGCCCCTTGTATTTGTATGAAATGAATGCATATATGTAAACAGACGTATATATGGCTCTTTTTTTAACATTTCTTTTTGTGTCATTCTGCATCACTTAGTGGTATCTCTCTCTCTCTCTCTCTCTCGGTCTTTCTGTCTCTTCCTCTCAGTCTTTCTCTCTTCGCCTTGGTCTCTCTATCTCTTCCTCTCAGTGTCTCTTTCTCTCTTTAACATCTTATCTTACAAACTTTGAAGTTTTTGCAAAGCATTTTGCACTTTCCTTTACTGTATCATGTATATACTGGCAGAGTTGTTGCAGGAAAGCAGTGTAGACATTTTTACACTTCAGACAAGCCCAGTGATTGCCTTGTTTGTTGTCAAATTCAATTTCTGCATTCTTTTCTCCATTTGTTTATGTATATTTAAATATTGAATGTACCATTGTAGAATGGTTCTAATATCTCCTCTTCCCACTTTTCAAGACTGCAGATATTTACTTGTGCTGTCATCAATGCATGAAGGGTACTTCTAATATAAATTGTGGTGTACTGTGAATGAAAACCTGTGTCATTAATAATATTGTTGAAGATTCATTCTCCCTGAGCAGAGGCAAAACTAGAATTTTTATAAGATTCATTCTCCCTAAGCAGAGGCATAACTAGAATTTTTATATTAGGGGGACCATATATAGATTTAACTAAATTTTTTGTTTCTTTAAGGAGATATCTATATTTTTGAAATCCATCAAATATATGTTATAGTATATATTGTTCTTCTATGTAAGAGCGTGACAGGACTGCAGTCATACTGATTTCCTATATCTGCCCATAATTGGCAGCTCTTGACTTGATCTTCAGATAAGTCCAAGTAAGGATGTCTGAACAGGAGTTAATTTATAAAGCAGAATGCAAGAATAAAGATTTCCAGCTACTGGTTGTCTTTTGTTTGTTATTAGATATTAATTCAGTGATGGGAGTGCAAAGGTTATTCATGGTACCATGATGTTGGAATTACAAGAACGTAGTTAACAAATGCCTATAAGTTTCAATCATAACGGAAGCTGTTCTTTTCACTTGAACAAGTTTTAGTAAACATGTCTGAACATGTAAATGTACGATTCTTATAGTTTATGTTCTAGGAGTCCCTCTTATTTATTATTATAGTTGTTCATTTATTGATGTGATTGCAATTGTTATTGATACGAAGTTAGAATAATAAAACACAGTGAGTGCAAATCTTGTTTGCTTGTAATTTTCTTTTATTTAGTAACAATATAGTAATTAAATGCATTTTGCAATTTCGTCTAGGCAATGACTCTGATTAGAAGAAAAGACAGTGAAGTTAAACTATGTGAGCACTTTTTTGGTAAAATGTTATTTAGTTTATGTAACTTATTTGGAGTAGTGTACACACCTACACAAAACTTGTCTCATATGGGCCTTAAATAAGGTTCTTAGATGAGATCATATATGGATGGTTGAGATGCATCTCACCTACCGTACATCTCAATCATCCATATCAAGTCCAACATATGACAAACAAGACTTTATATAGAAACCTTGTGTGTGCCTATGTGAGAGAGAATATGGAATTTGGAATTTGGAATCTGAAAACAAGACGTCCGCATACTGAAATTCCATTAAAACTTGAATATCTGTAGTATATGTACACTCTTTTTAAGAAATTATCTATATAAGCTATCAGTGAATATATAATAATCGTTATTACCAAAACATTTAAATGGATTTCAAAACTATAGTTGGGTCGACTATACTGGCTTCCAGCTTTGATCTGATTATGGCCAGCTGCTAAGAGTTAAATTTGAATTAACTGCTGGATCTATTTCTTTGTTATGGTATCGAATCTTAGTGGGATGGATTTGGATTGGATTTGAATTTTAACAGAACATTGTTGGCTGCTGCAATGCATAGAGTTAATTGTGTGATTGTCCTAATTGGGGGAAGGGGAGTTTGACTGTTTTGTCTTTTAGAAGCTATTGAGATAATGCCAGAGTTGAAGTTTATAGTTCAGTTCTGCCATACCTGTTTAATGCTAGTAGTTATTTTTTGCAGTATTGTTGCAGCATTTATAGTGATGTTTGGTTGTTGTTAATCTGCTATGCAGTTGATGAAAGATGCTAAGTTGTTGTTAATCTTAGTTGGGTTGATTATACTGGCTTCCAATAACACGTAATTAATATAATTATATGATCTGCATCCTCTAAGTTTAATATGCTTTTTTCCTTGTTATTGCAGATTTTGTAGCAATATTTGGATGGTTTTATGCTAAAACATCAGCTATGATGAGGAACACTATTCTTTTATATGCAGTGATGTGTGAATGAAGCAATGTAGTAGCGCTCACCTTTTCTGATGCTGGATATACATATTCCGCAAAGAAAGGAAGAGACTGAACAAATTGGAATTGCCGCCAATTGTTGGAGATTAATCAATGAAAGTATGCAGCATTTCCATGTTGGCTTTGAGTGTTTTATGGTAATTATTAAATAATTATACCTCTACTTCAGCAATGATGAGGTTCGCCTTTTTCTTTCCTATGCATTAGTTTGTCAAGAGAAGATTCCAGATTTCAACAGAATAATTTACAGCATGGTAGATCAGTTGGTCACATTTTGTGCTGGTGGTTATATGTAGAGCAAATAAGGAAACATAAGGAAGACTGTGGGTAAAGTGGAACAGCAGTCAGTTGTTAGAGATGTTTCTCAGCAAAGAAATTGAGGATTTGCATGATGATGGGGTTGAAGGATCCAAAACTGAGCATTGTATATTCACAGAGGTTTTCTTTGGTCAAGACATTGTTGGCGCTAGTAAGAGATGTCTTGTTACTGGAGTGATTAACTTTGAATGTGATAATTCAAGTAAGAACACAGACGGGGCACTGTCATCCAACAGTGAAAACTCAGTTGTGACGAGTCACTCATCCTCTAAAAATACTTGTTTGGAGGAGTTTTATAATGCAACTGAAGAATTTAGAGAAACCTCTGCACCGGCATTTTGCTTGGACAGATCTGCTTTGTTAGAAAGGAATGAAGATGATGTGACTGTTAAGAGAATGAAGTTTTCAGTTGATGAGCTTTCTAATACCAAACCTGTTTTAGGAAAGGTCATTTCATCAGTAGTTCCAAAAGAAATGGTTTCTGGCACATCTGACCCAGCTACAAACTCTGTCTCTGATACGGTTACATTTCGTTTGGTCGAATCTTCTAGTCAGGGAGTCACAACTAGTTGCTATTTGTTAAAGAAACATGCAGAACTTGACAAAGCGGGCATAGTAGGTGACCCAGATGTTCCAAAGTGCAGATTGCCAACCTCAGATGGGGATGATAGAAAGGAAGTATGTGTAAGTAAAGCTATTGCTTCACCTGTTTTGCATGAGAGCTTCTCAGCCAGGCTTCTGGTTGCAAGTCCAGTAGTCACTGTTCTGGATAAATTGGAAACTCCTCTACATGCCGAGGGAAAACCCAAGGGATTCGAAGCTCCTGTTTTGGATGTATCCGATGTTGCCTTGAAGATAGACGCTAGTAAGGACCCTCGTCCAGTTCTCCAATGTCATGTTGCTCGCTTACTTGAAGCTGCAGGATGGTATATTGAGAGGCGAAAAAGACCTAGTAGAAGTTATATGGAGTCTGTTTATAAAACACCTAAGGGAAAATATATTCGTGAGTTCCCCAAAGCTTGGCGGTTATGTGGAGAACTTTTGTTTGCGGATAGGTACAGTTTGCTGCAGGAAGATGATCCAAAGGAGTGGGCCGATATCAGTCAGTTCTGGTCAGATCTATCTGGGTGCTTTAGCAATATTGAGAAAGAGATGAATCATCCAGAACCTGATGCTGCATTGGCTTATTGGTGGAGGCTTTTAGATCCTTTTGTGAGTGTCGTGTTCATTGAGAGAAAGATTGGCAGTCTGAGAAAGGGAGAGATTGTTAAAGCAAGTCAGAGTTTAGTTATTGATCCGAACCATGAGACTGATTCTTCTTTGGCCTTGACTAGTGGCAATAATATAAAAAATCTTTGTGCTCAGGAAGATGTGTCAGCTCCCCTCTGTGATTCAACTCTGGTCAGCGGGGCTGGATTGGCAGTTCCTGAGGGATTTTATGGACAGACAAGTCGCAAGGAAGTGAAATTGCTTACGGGCCAATCTAATGATTCAGCTAATGTAGAATGTCAGTGCTTGGTGAATGCTGGGAATAGAATTGAAAATAGAAGAAGTAGGCTGGATTTCATTTCCTTACCAGTTTGTGTGTCTGGTGGCACTTGCATCCAGTCAGCTACTCATCGTGATGAACCTATTACTTCCAGAAAATGTAACAATGTGCATGGAGGTTCTGAAGCTGTATCTCCTCACCAATATAGCAATGCAAATTCCCCAAGCTTTAATAAACAGAGTTCTGGACTTGATGTAGAAACAACTAAGGAAGTTATGGAAGATGTATCAGTGGATTATTCTGAGGAAAAAGATGAATTGCAGGGAGACAAGGTTGATGATAAGCTGGAAAGTGCTCTGCAGGGATCATTAGATTACCAACGAAACTGCACAAGTGATCTTTTGAAAAGAAAAATACGTAGGAAGTCTAAAAAGATATCCGAAATTGAACCAAGCTCGATATACCAAAGTGGCCTTTTTGGTTTTACTTCTACTGAGAATGCTGATTCACAGTGTGTTGATGCTAATGGTACCCAGTCAAAGTTGAAAGAGGTCCAGGATGAATTTGCAGGTAATAAAATATGTAAAGGAAGTCGCAGGACGTCCTTACCTCTCGACTCCTACCAGCAACAGATTGGGAGAAAATGCTCAAAGTTGATGAGGATTAATCATGAATGTGATGATTTTAAAACTGGAAAAAGGAAATCGTCTAGATGCCAAATTGAAGATGATGACTTGTTGGTTTCAGCTATTATTAAAAACAAAGATTTTAGCCCTAGTCCTGCTCGATATTTTTCTAGAAAGAAAGCCAGCAAATCAAGAGCACATAGGAAGGGTAAAAGCCAAAAGAGCCGTTGCAAGTTGCTTCCAAGAAGCCTGGGTAGTGGGGGAAAGCACTTTAAGGATGGAAAGTGGTATTCTGCAGGAGTGCGAACAGTTTTGTCTTGGTTAATTGATGCTGGTGTCATATCTTTGGATGATGTCATTCAGTATCGGAACCCCAAGGATGGTGCTGTCCTTATAGATGGTCTGGTTACCAGGGATGGCATTTTTTGTAAGTGTTGCAGTAAAGTAATTACAGTTTCTGAGTTCAAGACTCATAGTGGGTTCAAACAGAATCGTCCATGTTTGAATCTTTTTATGGAATCTGGTCAGCCCTTCACCTTATGCCAGCTTCAAGCCTGGTCAGCTGAATACAAAAGCAGGAAAAGGGGAACCCAAGTTGTGCGAGCTGATGAAAATGATCAAAATGATGATTCATGTGGACTTTGTGGTGATGGTGGCGAGTTGATATGCTGTGATAACTGCCCCTCTACTTTTCATCAGGCTTGTTTGTCTCTGCAGGTTTGCTTTCGCTAGTGTTGTATATTTATGCTGGTTCTCTTTCCTGAATTCTTCTCCTTATTTTATATATCCATACTCATCAATGTTCTGCTGGCATAACTTTTGCATCATGTACGTCTGGGAGGAGAAGTTGTTCTTAATTGATTTGAATACAAGCTTCTGTTTGTGTTGCTCCAGAACGCATGCTAGCTTTGTATTTTAAGTCTTGATGCCGTTGGAGGAATAGTTGTCATATTAATCAGTTATTGTTTAAATGTCTTCTTTTTACTTTATTTTGTTTCTAGAACGATAATATTTGTTTCCATAATTTCAGGCTATAGATTATCAATTTAATAACCTTTGGGTTTTCATTCTTATCAGGATTTTGTGTTGAGTTGTGACTATTTTGGAGTTTTTGCTTGTTTTCCTCTTACTGTAAACTAATTATCTGTTTTTATATTTGAACTTCAGGAGCTTCCTGAAGGCAGCTGGTACTGCCCAAACTGCACCTGTTGGATATGTGGTGATTTCGTTAATGATAAAGAGGCTTCAAGTACTTCTGATGGATTTAAATGTTCACAGTGTGAACATAAATGTAATATTCTCGTTTCTAGATTATCTTTCTTGTACCTAAACTGCTTTCAGTACATGTAGATAACTTTGGAATAGTTTGATGTGGCATGTACATGTTAAAATTTATTATGGTACTTAATTTAATGTGGTAATTACCCTTCTTAGAAGTATATAAGTAATATTTTCACTGTTTCCTTTGATGGATATGTCAATGCGAAAAAGTATTTATTAAGGAATTGGATGATTTCATCATAATGTGACCTAGATTTTAATCAATGTTTTTCCATTATTAGATTTTAGTTTTTATTGTAAATATTCAATTGGCATACTGTTTAACTATTTCCAGACAACGTGTTGCTTTTGAAGCATGTTGGAGTTGATTAGAAACAGAAGTATTATATATCAAAATGGGAAATTAATTGCCATAATTTATCCACTCATACTGTATCTCCTTTGTGTAATGAAGTTCAATCCAATTCTTTGAAGTAAGGACGTATTTATTATTTTCTTCTCGTCCCTTTTTGGCCTTTTAGACCTCTAGGAACTGTTTTTCTAATATTTTTAGTAATGTTTCTCTAATATTTTTAGTATTATTTATTATTATTCTGGTTCTAATTAATTTCCTGTCTGTTATTAGTGACCATCTTGTGGTTAAGTTGGACTTACCCTTTTAGTTATGTTATTTTTTCTTTAAATTATCTAGTTTACCAAATAATTTTAACTTTTATGAACAGATCATGAGGCATGCATGAAAGAAAAATATGCATATGGAGCCATACTGGATTCTTGGTTCTGTGATAGAAGCTGTCAGGAGGTAATTTTGTATTATCTTACGAATCTTCTAACATAGAAGATCTGTCATGTTTTACCCATAAATAAATTAATGATTTTTCATGGCACTATTTTATTGGTAAAGTAAGGACTTGCAATGTTATTACAAACACTTTTTTCTATAAATGAAATATGGTGGTTTTGCTTTCCCAAAGCATCATCCTAATATTCAGTCCAACACTTGCAAAATGTTGATTGTCTTGTAAATTATATTGAGAACTACATTCTTTTTAATTAGGTCTGCAATCTTACTTGCTGCCTTCCTTTAAGTGGTGTTTTCACTATCAAGGGAGGTGATTATAATTGCAAAAACAAATCTGTTTTATTTATTTATTATATAACTTGTATGTGATGGTATTTTGCAGTTAAGAATTTTATCCGAAATAACTATGCCAACATTTTTTATTTTCATTTGGTTCCCTGTCAATTGCTTTCTAATTCTTTTATGGTTTCAAATGATCATGTTAGGCCCTGCCTTATAGTTTCTTCCTTCAATTTCATTAGTTTTACTTGTGATAAATTTGAATTCTCTTATTCCATGCAAAGCACAAAGTTGAAGATAAGCAATTTTTTCTTCTTCTCAATTAACTTGAATTTTCTCTTTCATTATTCTATCATTGTCATCATCTATTTTATTTTATTTTATTTTATTTTTCCTTTTGCTATTTCAGTTGTCATTGATGTAATTCATTTTACGTTTCAAGATAAGAGCCTGCCGTCGTAAAGCCTAAAAGAGGCATAAGTAGCCTTCATAACTAAAAGAGGCATTAGTGATGATCTTTACTTGGTTATAGTGATGACCCGGGTAGTTGTTTCTTTGTTCCTTGTGATTTTCTTCTTCCAAGTTGTCATAAGTTCTATGAAAGAGCAATGTAAAATTTTTAGAGAGCAACATGAATTTATCAGTCTTCATTTACTACTCTTTCTGGTTTTGATTAATTTGATTACTTTTTTAACGTCTGTGTGTAGGTTTATTCAGGTCTTCAATCTCGCGTTGGCTACATTAATCATGTTGCTGATGGATTTTCGTGGACGCTTCTTAGATGCATTCATGATGACCAAAAGGTTCATTCTGCTCAACGGTTTGCGCTGAAGGCAGAATGCAATACAAGATTAGCTGTTGCTCTTACAATCATGGAGGAATGCTTTTTGTCTATGGTCGATCCTAGAACTGGCATAGACATGATACCCCATGTTTTATACAATTGGGGGTGAGATCATCTCTGTAGTGAACAGCCCTGATAATCTTCTGACTTCTGTTTTTCTCTCTCTTTGTGAAGCTTGTGAAATTTGTTATTTTAAGAAATATTGAACTGATATGGGTGCACATTTAACTACTGATGTTACTTTTATATAATTTTTTATTTCTACAGAATTTCAGTCTTGTTTATGGTTGGTGTTTTCTATCCCTTCCGCATGTTCACCTCACACCTTTTTATGAGATTATCCTTTTCTTTGGCCAGTAATGGCTATTCATTGCTCTGATAAGTAGGGCTCTTAAAGTGTATCTTTGGGTACAGTTATATATGAAGCATCACTTCCTCTTCCAATTTGCTGTCATTTCTTTTAAGTGAAAGTGGCTTCTCAATTGGTCATTTGTTTCAATGAATTGCTTATTAATTTTGTATGTAACCTTCAGGTCAGATTTTGCACGTTTGAATTTTCAAGGCTTTTATGCTGCAGTCTTGGAGAAAGATGATGTGTTGATATCTGTAGCATCAATCAGGTAGTACTGAAATGAAGCTGTTTGTAGGGAGTCGATTTTCCAGTTTTCGTGTAAATTTTTTTTGTTTGTTGCTCAGTTCTTGTGGTATTAATTTCATATCAGACTTCACATCAATATTTTGATCTATTGTTTAAATCTCCAGCTTGCATCCTCATTATTTTAGTCGTTGATATCTGTTGTCATGTTTTTTTTTTCCTTATAAAAAACGAACATCGAAATTGTAAGATAATTTTCCTTTTCTATACACTTCACCCGAACCTCGGTGGTTCATGGACATTATGTTCTTGACTTCAATAATAAATGAGAAGAAATGACTAATGCTCCCTTAGAGAACTCTTTTACTCAATGATGGGGCGCATGTGGCTTGTCATATGGCTGCAATATATTCATTTAGGGGTATGAGTTTTATGTATGGAATGCAACGGAAGTTGGTACAACCATTAAGTGAAAAATTACCCTTCCCAGCCGCTCAGACCCAACAGAGAAAAAAAAAACTGTTCTATTGCAAAAGTTTAATTCTTTGGATTCTTTTAGCATTCAAGAATACTGTTCGAATATAAAATAATTGGTGGCTCACATCGTAGGATAACCTGCTCTAGCGAATGGTTTCTCATATCTTTTCTTTCTTCTGTGTGGAGACCATTAATTAGGTTGCATTGCCAAGACCTGATGGTTTGGAAGTTTTCAATACTTGGCACTGACATCTTTGTGTATGCATCACTATCATTTTGGTACATGCATGTGGTTCTGTACACCGACACTGTCTGAACATTTCTTCTGTTCTTCTTAGCTCTCCTGTCTTTAACTAGGCATAACCAATTTCAATGTGGATTCTCAATTCTTTACAAATCTAAGTTTTCAGAGTTTCTTACTGCTTCCTGGTTGTGAGTTTTGAACTTATGAGTATGACTGGGTTGTTGCCTCTGTAACTGTTTTTTTTGTATAGGTATATTTTGCTTACCTTTGTTTTTGGCAGGGTGCATGGAACAGCAGTTGCAGAGATGCCGCTTATTGCAACTTGCAGTCGATACCGTCGCCAGGGAATGTGCCGACGCCTTGTCACTGCTATTGAAGAGGTATAGATGTAAAATATATATCTTACAAGTTTGAGCTCCAATTTTGGAATTCACTGGTCCAGCAGATTTTTATCATTTAAGTGTTTCTAATTGATTCATGTTAATATGTCTCCTGTAGATGCTATTATCTTTTAAGGTGGAAAAGCTTGTCGTAGCTGCCATTCCAGATTTGGTGGCGACATGGACAGAGGGTTTTGGCTTTGTACCTGTAGAAGACAGTGAAAAGCGTAGTTTGAACAAGATCAATTTGATGGTTTTTCCTGGAACAATTTTGCTCAAAAAACCCTTGTATGGAAATCAGATAGCACATAGGCATTCTGGTAAGTTATTTTTTTCATCTCTTCTCTATCTGCTGACCTTTCTTCTTTTCTCTGAGAAAGTTATATTCTTGGGTGATACTGGACCAGGTGATACATTACCCTTACGAGCGGGAGAAATGAGAAAAGAAGGTTTTTGTTCTCAAGAAGATCCCAAGGACAAGTTTGGACAGCATTTGGATGATATTTCTTGCAGAAACAAAACTGGTGTTGAAGCAGAAAATGAATTTGTAGAAGGTGTTAAGTTACAAGAATTGGAAGGTAGCAAATTATTCATTGGTGGTGATAACAAAGCTGGTGCATCAACACTAGAAACAGGCGGATCAACTGATGTAGGTATTCAATCCAGAGAAACCATTATCGGGTTTGTCCAGCAACCTGATGAAAAATGTTCTGGTAACAACACTGGTGCTGAAACGGAAACACAAACGGAATCTGCATTGGGTGCTAAAACTGATGTTGAGTCCGTAAAGCAATCGGATGGAAAATGTCATGCTGACAGAATGGTCGTTGATGCAGAGATTGGACTTGAAGGCAAGAATTTGTTGGAATTACAAGCTGAAGTTGAACTCACTGTCCAGCCATCAGAGGGAATTGGTTGCCAGATCGAAGTAGGCGCCGCAGAATCAGATATCAGCCAAATGAATCCCAAGGATCTGCTGCAATCAGAAGTTGACACCAAAATGGAAATTGCTGAATGTGTGGAGCAATGCAAGGAAAATTATTGTATTAAGGAACCAGAAGTCAGAGTTATGGAAAGCAAGAATGTGCAAGTAGGTGAAGCCAAAGGAAGCACTTTGCAGGGCCAATTTTCAAAGCTGTCTTGTGAAGAACCAGCACCAACATTAGGAAATAGGCAGCCGGAAACGGTGGCTAATGTTAAATCATTGAACATGTATGATGAAATACAGCTTTCTGTGGACGAACAGTCGCAGAAATAGAGCCATGTCGAAATAAAATTAAGCTTATTTGAAGTGTCGTCTTCTCAAATCAGTGTGGGGGTAATTATTTAAGTTTAGAATTGTATATGTTATACACACGGCACACGCGCCCGCATGTATGGTTGAATCTGGGCTCTATAAAAGAAGGATCGGGTCCTCTCTGCCATGAATGCGAGTAAATGTCAAAGAAATCAAATGAAAGCCGAATGAATAGTTTTGCCCTAAAGGTCCTGTATGCATGTGTATTTTGTCGGATCCCGAGCTTTTACATTTAGGGACGGTGTATTTATCTGCATTTTGTTAAATTTAGGCCATTACAATAATCTAACAACTTGAAATATTACACATCATCAAGTTTTTGTTGTTTTTAACTATTGCTATTAGGTTGGAGTTCTTTTTATTTCTTCGCTTTTCATGTCTTCTCAGTTTACAACAAGTTTCTTTTTCTTTTTGGCATTTTGGTCATCTCCTTTTCGGTATTTCATGCGTTTTCTGGCTTCACAAGAGGGCTTTTTTGTCATCATCTCCTTACCCTCATAATTTTTTTTTCTTTTGATTGGGAAAGTAATTTCCCTTCCCCTCATAATCAGATTGCAATCGATATGTTTTTATTTTTACTTCAAAGAAATTACTTATTCAAGAATTTTGGAGTTTTTCTGTTTCATTTGGATTTGAATATTCGTTCAACCTTGGGCAATTTTTCATTGAACCTCAAAGAAAAGAAGATTACGCGGAAAAAGAAAAAAAAAAAAAAAAGAGACAAGAAACCCGCTCTAAACTTAATTTTCTTTCAATCAACCATAATCATCCAATTATAAATGAATAATGCTAGGCTTATCACATTTTTCATATCACAATTGTACCACCTCTCTAATAAAGGTGGAGCCCATCAATACAACGGGGCCCACCTCTATTAGAGAGATGGTACAATTATGGTATGAAAAATGTGGTAAACCTAGCATTTTTCATTATAAATACATAGAGGTAATTAATGTGACATTCTAAACCAAATTTGTTTTTTTCTTCTTGTTTTAAAAAGAAAAAAGAAAATGAAGTTGGCCTTTCAAAATCGAAATCTCCATGATTCAGACTTCAGACCAATAACAGTAACGGCCAATAACGGAAGCATCAGCTCAGACTCAGAGCTCTCTCTCTCTCTCTCCCTCCGATTGCGGTTCCCTTCTCTTGCAGTACTTCGACGAACCCTAGATTTTCTAGGGTTTCTCCCTCTATCTGAAACAGCAAAACGATGCCTTCATCCCCCAAGTTCTTCCACGCACGCCAACCTCCTTCAGCTCTCAGACCAACCGTCTTGCTCATCGGGTTCTGCCTCCTGTTCGGCCTCTCCGGGTTCATCTTCGGACTCGTCTCGCTTCTCCACCCAAGCCGCCAATACAAGTGCCTGACGAGCAAGTCCAGATCGGTAAAGGTGATTTGGGAGACAGGTAGTAGTAGCAGCAGCAGCAGTCAAAACGGTCTCGTTTTGAATGTTGGAGATGGGAATGACAATAACAAGAGGAAGAAAGTGATGGGATTTGTGGGTATTCAAACTGGGTTCCGATCCACGGGTCGCAGACAATCTTTGAGGAAGACTTGGATGCCGTCCGATGCCCAGGGCCTTCAACGGTATCGATTTTCTTTAAGCCTGTTTTTAATTAATATCAACATTTGATTCATGATTCACATTAGTTTTAACTGCGTATATTGTTTGTTGCAAATGCTTGGTCCTTGACAATGTATATAGTTTGAGAATTTGATCCACAACTTTCTTTCCTTGTATATGTGTGTTAAGTGTGTGATTTAGACCATGGTATGCTATAGTGACTTGAATAAAGCAACAAAGTTAGAAGCTTGATAATTTTGCTTTCCTTTTTTAATTGATTTTGGAGAAATGGGTTGCAGCGTGGAAGAAGCCACTGGGTTGGCTTTTAGGTTTGTGATTGGTAAAACCAAGGAAAAACAAAAGATGGCCGAACTTGCAAAGGAGGTGGCCGAATACGATGATTTCTTGCTATTGGATATTGAAGAGGAGTACAGTAAGCTCCCCTACAAAACGTTAGTTCTAAATAATTATAGTTTATTTTCCATGATCTAGTTTGTTACTGAAGTTTCAAAGTACAAATCTTGTCTGTTTTGCTTATCAAGATAATCTTGTCTGTTTTCCTTACAGGTTGGCTTTCTTCAAAGCTGCCTATGCACTTTTTGAAGCTGACTTCTATGTTAAAGCTGATGACGACATATACTTAAGGCCAGGTGCCTAGATTTGTACAGCTTGTACATACCATATTTAGTGTGTCTAATATGTCATTTAATTAGGAGATTTCTTTGCAGTAATGCAATAACTTTTCATTAATATTATCAGACCGCCTTTCACTGCTCTTGGCAAAAGAGCGTTCTCACTCTCAGACTTACCTTGGGTGCATGAAAAAGGGCCCAGTCTTCACTGACCCGAAACTTAAATGGTTAGTGCTGATTTTGTCAAGATTTGGTTATCTTTTCCTCGGTCATATCATTTAGCTTCCATTTTGATTTTATGCCCTTGTTAGTCATAGGAACTATTTTATTTACGACTATGTTGGGAAGTGTGATAACTGAAAGAAGATAGATTTTGACGTGTCCACTTGCACCAGATCCATGCCAAGTGATGTGGTTCACTGGTTACCTGAACTAGCTTCTTTTTTTCCCAGTAGCAAAGTATCTGATCAGTAAAATTCTTGCAGGTATGAGCCACTATCCTATTTGCTCGGGAGCGAATACTTTCTCCATGCTTATGGTCCATTATATGCTCTCTCTGCTGATGTTGTTGCAAGTTTGGTTGCTCTTAGGAACAACAGGCAAGTTTGTTATAACCAAAAAAACATACCTTTGCAGGGAACTCCCTAGTGTATCATTAGTATCACTAAAACATTTTAACGTTCGTCAGCCAAACTTTACTAAGTAGTTGATATTTTCCCTTAGATGCATGCATTGGAAAGTTATTAATTTTATTATGTTATTTCTGGTGGCGTCTATCTTACCATGGCATGCATACATTGGTGGCAGAGTTTTAACCTTACTTTCCTATTTGACCTAGTGATTTGGTTTTAGTAATGCTATATGGTCATGTATGGTGCGCACAGGTTTAGTCATCTTATGATATGTAGGACTCCTTACTACATGGTATATGTCTTAATATATTTTCCAGTGGAATAGGTCATATGCTTGCAATTGCGTATTCCTGAAGATTAATTGACCCTTAGACATGTCCATTCCATTATCCCTTTAGAGTAGGGCAAGGTGGCTGAACATATCTGGCTTTTTAGTTGTTTAAATTTTCAGATATATCGTTTCAAAGCAGCTTGACTTATAACCATGCATATAGTGAAGGGGGCTAATGGCGTGGTCTGTTTCATTTCTCCTTGTTTTATTTATTTTAAGCTTAAGAAGATTGCCTGAATGATTCCTCCTTGACCCAGTTGGTGGGTGTTGGTAATATTATTTGGTTGCATATGGAGTGCCCAGTTTAAGTTGTTTTATGATATTTAGGTCATGCTTATTCATGGTACATGTCTTAAAATGTTTGTCAGTGAAATGTGCATAGCCCATATTGTATCCTACTCTTTTAGTTTCCTGAACAATAATTGTCACTTAGGCCGGCCTGACCACTCCGTTATCAGTTGAGCCAAGCCTGGGTGGTTGAACATAACCAGCCTTAATTGCCGTTATTAACTGTTTGATTGTCTAAAAAGAATTATAGGTTGGCAGGATCTTAAATTATAGCCATGGCTGAGTTTCTTTTTCCTAGTGTATAAGTGGTGAGTGTTAGGTTTCATTGCCCTGTTTTGCCTTTGGGAAAATAATATGGCCAAAACAAGCTAACAAGTAGTTTAGAAGCGAATGCTTAGTTCGACTTTATGAGAACCTGATCTATTTCAAAAGCAACATATGTAGTTTATGCTGACTGATTGAGACTTGGTGCAGCCCAAAGAGAAGCCAAATAACTGAAGTTTTTATTACTCGAGTAAAAAAAAACAAACAGAAGTTGAGTCTTGCTAAGTCTGTGTGCATGGCTTAATAAACCTAGTCCAACTCCAATTGGCACTACATAGAACCCCACAAAGGAAGAATGAATATCAGGAGGTTTTGTGCTTGTGATACCGCCTCCAATGATAGACCCTTTGCCCCCTTGGTAGAAAATATATCGGTTCAAATTTCTTGCATCATTTGGTGCTGCTGGTTGTTACCCTCTGAAATAATTCCTAGAGCAGAAGCTTCTGAATATACTAACTAGGACATGATTGACCCTGACTCGTCTTCAGCTATTTCATTTTCATTTTCTCTTTAAATTCAAATATTCTGAATAAAATAAAATAAACTTTATGAGATTGTGAAATTCTTTCGTTTTGGTGCAGTGGGATTTCCATTTGATTTCCTTTGAGAAGGTGGATCATGATAGTTAAAAATAATAGAGGTCGTATGCTTGGATAGGTCACATATTTCTTGTATCCTACCCCATAATGTAGCTGATGGGTTCCATCTTCTGTGTAATTTCAGTTTCCGAATGTTTAGTAATGAGGATGTCACAATTGGTGCGTGGATGCTTGCTATGAATGTCAACCATGAGAACAATCAGGCATTGTGTTCACCACGGTGTACATCAACATCTATAGCTGTGTGGGATATTCCTAAGTGCTCAGGTTGGTGTTTCTTCTCACCCCAACACACAATTGAAAGTGAAATATGAACCAACATTTCTTTACTCTTTTATTTTTATTTTTTTTGGTTTGGTAAGTGAGAGGTTGTAGAGATTGTTTTTATAATCTCTATGAATTCCTCTGGTAAGCGAACTCCATATGCTAAAATTTTGTTTGAGATCAGTGTTTGGAGACATCAAACTTTTTCATCTTTTGCAGATACCTACCTAGGAGGCTTTGGGCCTCAAGAAGTAATGTTTTACATATCCCATTGACCCGTATCTTTTCCAAGCCTTTGAAGGCAAATACCTATTCTTTAGGTTGGAATGTTGGAGTTGAAATGAAAAAGTAAATGAATATAGGAAATGGCTTGAAATGGAAAACTCTTACAAAAAAGCTAGGAGTGATTTTAAATCAATTACATTTGAAAAATCTGTTATAGCTTCAAATAATTCTATGCATGACAGATATTTGGATTAATTGAAAATGATTTGGAGTCCACATCAAGCTCAGAAGAAACATTCAATCATTTTGCCCTCATGAGAGTTTAGATGAGGAATTGAAAACTGAAAGTAGTCAAGCTAAGTGTTCAGCATTCACCTAACAAACACATTCGGGTTGCACATTAATGTGAAAAGAAAAAAGTGTAGATTGTTTTACATTATTACTGTTAATGCAGGGCTCTGCAATCCAGAAACCAAATTGTTAGAACTCCACCAAAAGGACAGCTGCTCAAAAGGTCCGACACTGGAATCTGATGATTAGAAGTCTTGCATCCGCTCTCAGAGTTGATTGACTGAGATATGTTTTTGGTGTGTGCCCGTACTTGCATTACCTTACAATGTCATTTTTTTGTTTCTTCCCCATGTAGTAAGAACACAGAAAAATATATGTACATTTTTTTAAGGATCCCAGAGAGGGATATGAGAAAGAGGGGTGTGGCCCGTATGGGTCAGAGTTACAGGATTTAGGAAGAACAGATAGTTATCAGGGTTGTAATCAATTATGTCTATTTTTTCTAATCAAATCTCATTCTTTAAAATTTTCACATCATCTTCCAAAGATAATTGAGCATTGCATTTGCATTTTGGATGGAATTCTTGCACATAACTTCAGCTAAGAAAATAGTTAATATCTAAATCAAGATCGAAGAATGAAGTGTTTTTATTTGTTTTTTCGCTACAGATGAATGAAGGTTGGTTTTTGGAAGTGGAAACAGTTTCTTTTCTTGCCTTATTGGTTGACAACATATAGATTAAGACATTGAAGCGCGAGGGCATGAACCTGATTTATAATTTTAAGAACAGTTTGGGTTGGGTGCTTGTTCGGCATGTCTATTCTCTACTGCTTTCTCTCTGCGTTATTTTTGTTCATAGGGTTAATTCAAATCCAAAAAGAGCCCTAAAGAAAACCGTACAAAAACATGACAACTTGGTAAAACAAAACATGAGTGGTGTACATGTAAAAATCTCTTGAAGAATGGAACAAGAAAACAAGGATTGTATCAAAAGGAAGGAACAATGGTAAAACAAAATAATATGTATACCAATGAATTGGACTAGGGTTTGGGTACATAATGAAACTAGAGCTGTGAAGGCGTCACATGCCAACACACAAATGATGCATGATGATGGCCCGATGGACTTACCAGAGACCACCAGCATTGATGCATTGGATTCATGTCCTACTTGACATTCACATATATAGTCTGCTACAGACACAACTAACAGAAAAATCCATGACTGCCTCTCTCTCTCTCTCTCTCTCTCTCTCTCTTAGTGTTCAAGATGTCAACTTGGTGGTATGGGGGTGCCCATGTTCTGCTGTTGATCTGCCACTTCTTCATCATCATCAGTGCTTCCCATCAACCTTGCACCATGTTATGATATATATGTCAAATGCATAAGGTTGACATGTTCACATTAAATATTTGATATGTTGGTGTTTTGGTCTCCACTGTCTCATGGCCCCACCCAAAACATGATCAACTTGTTTAACTTGTTTGCATTTAAAAACAGATCCAGTTGTTCCCTGTATAACCCAAAAATAAATTGGATCTGTCAGGACCAAAAGCTAGTGGAATGAACAATAATGGCAATCTAAAGTTTTAACCCAAATAATTGAGCTTGAAAACCAGGTTCAATTGAATATAAAATTGAGCAGTGGAGTTGAAGTTATGCTTCTGATTTTCTTATTACTATTGTTATTGGTAGTGGTGATTGTTAAATCATAGATGCTTTGAGCCTATGAGTGGTGGGGTGAAGAGTGGATGTTAAGATAATTGAAGGCAACATTAGATGAGCTCCTCCAAATTCCCAATCATATGATTCATTTCTTATAATGATGGCCCTTTGGATTCATGGACCTCTGTCTGGCTGAGGGTCCATCCAATCCAATGATTCATGGAAAAAAGAAGGGCTTTTTTGTTGTGGCCCATCTGTAGATTGACATTTCTTGATGAAAACAAAAACACTATTGACCCCAGTGAAATTTCTTAAAATATTATTCAGCAAGTTTTAGTTATGAATAGGGTTTTTAGTTTCTAGGACAAGGCATAATATATGGGCCTTTGGGTATGCAGTTGACTCAAAACAAAAAAATAACCCCAACAACAAAACTCAGCGTGAAGAACCCTTTTTTTTTTCTTTTTTTTTTAAAAAAAAAATTAATAATTATTTTATATATACAAGTGATCTGGGTAGAGGTTTACATAAATATTCATTAGGTGCTTGGGGGTTTTGAACCTCTGCCCACATCCGTGTGGAGGTGGAAGAACCCTTTTTTAAACGAGTGCCAGGATGTTTGTTTTATTTACAGTCATTGCTGAATGCATAGGATTCTGATTAACAAGGATCCCTTGTTTAGAGTTTGGTGAGGTCATCTATAGTGCCACAATTTTTACGTAGAAAATAAAAGGGAAAGAAAGAGAAAAAAAAAAACAAAAACCAGTAAATAAATAAATAGGAACATTATGAGCATCCCATCCCACCATAGCAAAATATTATATGAGGTATTGATCTAAGCAGAACATCATTTAGTGGGCTGATCGATGATGGTTAACCATTTTAGTCTTTATCTTGATTCAGCAGAATCAGTACTAATTTATAATTATAATCCCATTATGATTAATATTCCTTCAGCTGTCTCTCTAAACAATTCATTTGGAGCTCATATCTTTCCATCTATAAGAAAACAAGAAACAGGTTTTACATTTGACCTTCCAGTCAGCTTTATAATCAGATGTTCATATCTTTTTTTTTCCTTCTTCTTCTTCTTTCCAGTGCAGTCGCCAAAATAATGGTTCCTCATTCAAAAGTCACCAATGTAATTGCTTCTAGTCTCATATGATCATATGGGCAGCACGTGCCTTGCTGGAGCTCCTCAATTCGCTCAATCAGTACTCTTGTCTCTCACATCCATAATGCACGAATCTAAGAGAGAGGAGGGGAGGGGGGGGCGGGCGAGAGAGAGAGAAAGAGAGGTCTAAATTTTCTTATTTCTATGTTACCTGCAGGTTTTGGTACGGTGATATATAACTCTATATATATTTTCTGACATGCTTTGCTCATTGTTCTGCTGCTTACCATTATTTCCTTCCTGGGTAAGCTGTACAGTAGTTTTTTTCTGTTCTTTTGCTCTTTGTTTTTTGCTTTGACTGGCTCTTGGAAGTGGTCAGAATTAAAAGAAAGAAAGAAAAATGATTCAAAACGTGCAACACTTATTCTTGTGGTGGGAGTGGGAGGTGCATATTTCCATTTCAGAATCCCAAGTTAATAATACTCAGCACAAAAATCAAGAAGGAAACATTCAATTCATTTCAATGAAGAAAGTAAAGAAATCCAATGTGATTTGAATGAATAAAAACAATGGCTGAGGAATATGAGCTTGAGGACAAATTAACAACCAAGCCATGAGGGAAACTCCTCAGCCCTTTTCCCCTACAGGTCAGGAATCCAAGGTCAGCCAATTGGGAGGAGATAACAGAGACCAATGTACATACATGCTTAGAGAGGCATGTGGTTTACTGGTTTTTTATGCTAATTATTTAGGCTGTTTTTATGTACCCTCCAAACACATCACTATCTAATGATAGCTAAAACATTATCCCAATCCCATTGAAAAAAGAGGAAAAGGACTATCCAAGCACATCTAGCTAGCTTGTATTCTGTGAGATGCCACTACAAGTCCAACATCAATTATGAAACCATCATCTGTCAAAGCTTGTTTTATTTCTGTAATGAATAATTTTTGTACAAATTCTTGGTAAGTTTTGGACTTCAGAACTTTTCACATGATCAATCAATGTTATTCAACCACTTAACACCATAGGAGATTAAATCACTTGCGTCTTTTTTTAATCAACGAAGAAGAGGGAATTCAAACTTTAATACGGAATCGCTGCCGCTAAACAAATTATAATGAACCTTTCAATGATTTAACAAAAAAATGGGACTAAAAACAAAATGTGGGTCCAATTTAATTTATAAAGTTGCTGCTTATATGTGAAAACATGTTAATTGTATGTGAAAGCCTAGAAAGGGAGAGAGTGATGTCTCAACCCTCTTCCTTCATGAAACAAGCAAAGAAATCTATGGGCTGATTCTTGAAATGGTTCTGACACTTATGATTATTTGTCTGAAATTTGCTTAGTTTATTTATCCGTACTCCTACAATCTGAGGAGACATTAATTCTAAGTTCCCAGGAGCAAGCACCCTACACCTTATCACCAATGCCAAATTTTAACCAGCACTTGTTTCAATCAAGAAAATAATGAAAACAAAAACAAAAACAAGAAAGATCAACTAGGTTTGTGGTGCCAGTACACAATATGAATGTGACATTGTGCAAACTTGAGAACTGAGATAAACTTATTTCAAGAAAGATGGATAAGAGAAGCAGCATAGGCTGAAAGAGATAAGGAGAGGATCACATATCCAAATTTCCTCCAAGAACATCATGGTTTCTCTTCAATGATCACATGGCTGTCACGTGACTTTGCAGCTCTGTGACAAAGTCCTACCACATTTCTTAGAGACTCTCTGCAATCTGACACTGACATCCTTTTTGGCACTGCACTGCCAGGTTCTACATTACCACCACTCACCTCCTTTTCTTTATAGTACAATCCAATCCAATCTAATCCAATCCCAAAGCTTGTTACATTTGTTACACAAAGGTAAACACTTTCTGGGCCTGGACAATGCATTGTGAAAATAAGAACAAAAAAAACAAAATTCATAACCTAAAAGGGCATAGGTATTGGAAAATCTAGGGAGGAAAAACAAATTTGACTGAGCAGACCACACTATCTGTAGAGGACAAAAAGTAAGTGAGACCAATTAGAGACCAGGATCCAGGAAATTTCATCACCCCCTTTCCCTTCTGGCTTTTGTAAAAAAATTAAAATTAGAACTCCCTATCTCTCATGTGATGAACATGCTTCTTCTGACCCCCATGATTATAGGGTCTGCAATTTTAATCCTTAATATTTATGTATCCGTACTCTTTACTTACACACAACACAGAGGGCTCCAAAGTCCAAGACATTCTAAGGTTGCAACTTGCAGCTCAGCTCTCTCTTCCTCTCTTCATGGTTCTCACATGGCTGGTCTGGCTCTTGGAAGTTGGACACACACAACATGTACAAATATTATATACACACACATATATTGCACACTTTGTCAATCTTTCTTTAGATTTCTTCTGGATTTAAAGGTCCTAATCTGTGGGCTAATTGGTTTAGTAGATTACTAAGAGCTGGTTATCTTTTGGGTTTAGAATAATCTCACCAACAAAGCTTTGCATATGTGGTTTGGTATGTGGGAACAACCTTGTTCTTATCTATGAACCTAATTATGGTAATGAACTATATTTTTTATTTTTATACTAGAGCATGAACACCCTCAATTTTCCAACCAACTTAGCGAGCCAATGCCTAATTAGCCTAATTAGCCTAATCATTAACCCTTAAACGTTGTTGCTCCAATGCCTTGTGAATTACTTTAATTAGAGTAAGATAAGATTAATAGAAAAAATTTAGGGTGGGGCGGATTGATTTCTGGTTGTTGATATATGTGGGACTTTCTAAGACTCACACGTATTTACAGTCAAAAATCACTTGCGTGAGTGATTATCCATAACACTCTTCTATATTATTTTTAGTCGATTAGTTCATTAGTAATTACTTATACTGATAATACGATTTTAATTTTAATTGTTTTTACAAGCAAGCATTACCTATGGTCCATTTAGTTTTTCTTCCCCCTAATTGACCATGACATCATACCAGAAGAGCTTTTCATTTGTGGGTTTTATGTTTCCAATCATATGTTGTCTTTTGTCCTTTTCTTCTCTTGTTATTGTCTCAACAAGACATGTTATATTGGCTAGGAAAAATGGTAGCAGCCCCATCCTAGCTGTAGTCTTGTAGGATAGTTGCTGCCGCAGTGGCACCCTTGTTTAGTTCCTATCCGTTGCATGTGTCACACAAAGTGATGGCTAAGTGGGACTAATTAGCATGTGATTGCCAAAAGTTAATACTTAATTTTAAAAATACAAAAATTAAATTCTGGAAAAACATAAGACGAGAGTCGAATTCTCTAAAAATAAAAGAAGACGAAAGTTGAATTCTACTAAAAAAAGAAAGTTAAAGTCGAATTCTTGTAGTGAGTATAAAGATAAAGTATTATACTAGATAAGCTATATAAATTCTCATAATTAGAGTTCATTGTTATTACCGTCTTAGACTAACATCACCTTCGTTTGATTCAACTTATTATTCTTTTTTCAGATTCTTGTAACTTATACAACTTGGCATCCAATTCTTCACTAAAGTGACACGCAATTACATATTTATATATGTTGGCTTGATATTAATTATGATAGTGATTTTAAATACTAAAAACACTTCACTAGTCAAACGGGTTTGATTGTATGCTTCAAGTGACTGCAACTCTGCAAGTACTTGCAAGGCAAGGCTCTGGTTTGGAGTTTCGATGGTGTGGGCCTATGACTTCCTCGCAATGGATTAAATCCTCTTTACAACAAAGATTTACCTTCAACTATATAGTACACTTATAAGTGATATTGATACATGAGAATTGAATCGAACATAAAACCTCGGATGTACAGGATAAACACTTATTAACTTGTGTTACAAGCTGCTTACTAAATCTTTACCCAAATACCGAAAATTCCATCCAACAATGTAGAGTATATATAGCAAGTATCTTATATTAATAGGGTAACTCGTAAGTGTACACCATTACCTTTAAATTTTAATTATTGGTATGAACCACTTATGTGAAAATTTGAACCATTGGCTAGAGTAATCATTCAAGATGATTCACCTAGTCATGAAAACATATAAAGCCATGAATGCATATCATCCTATTCAAAAGCAAAAGACAAATTAAATAGTGAACATTTTTGCTCATCACTTTAACCTAAGGTGTATTCTCATTATTCTTTTCTACACTTAACACGTGTCTATAGACATAACTATAATTTCACAAATACAAAGTAAAGAATTAACTATGGTTATGTCTATAAACATATGTTAAGTATTGATACAAAAAAAGTACACCTTAAATTAAAATAGTGAGCAAAAATATTTCCAATTAAATATATTATAAAGTCTCAACTCTCTTTAATTAAATCACTTATGACTCATGATCATAAATTAATTAAGTCAAAAAGGCATCCTTAATTATTCTTTTTACTCCAAAATGGGCAAAATTTCAGATCTCGCCAATGTAGTGCATTTACGTATATAAAACCTGCAGTGAATTTCAAAGCTTTCATTCCTAATGGTCAAATCTGACTAGTTTTTTTCTTTTTTTAATGTCAATATGCTTTTGGAGTAGGTTTTGAGACTGAACGGTGGGGATTAATTAACTCTGACCCAACGGTCGACTACATTTGGTCACTATAAAGACAGGCAGATTGTCCAAGAATTGAGGGCTGGTAATTAATTAATTAATTACTTAAGTCACATAAACAGTAATTTTGAAAAAGAAGATGCATGTTTTTTTTTTAACCATGACTTAACAGTCAAACTGGGCCAAAATGAAATGATGAACTTACGTTTGCACTACAAAACAAAGTTGAATGAATTGATTGCAAACTAATAAAAGTGCTGCTGTAACTGTATATGTTTTTATGTCAATTATTTTGCCACATACATTTGCCTGTAAAAAAGCAAAATATAATGGTGTCGATCTTAGCCTAGATGTAAGATCAAAAGACAAAGAATTCTCATTATGCAGCGTGACAACAATGAAGATAAGTGTTTAGGAGTATAAATAGAAGCAGAGACGATAACGAAAACATACCCATCCCCATCCCCATCTTATCGTGTTGTTATCCCCATTCCTAATACGCTCGGCGGTTTAAATTGGCCTATTGGTAGGGCTACGGTGGTGGGAATTGTTATCAGAATATGCCGAGACCACCTAATTAAGAGCCCCATATGAGAACACTAAATGTAGGAACATGGTCAAGCCAATGAACTTGGCTGGCCGGTTTATATAATAGTAATACAAACTTGGTGTGTGTACGGAGGGGATATAGATTGATGACCTTTGTTTACATCCATTAATGTTTGGGACACACAGAGGGAGACATCTAACACCAAAGCCATGAGCACTCCTGGCCCATAAAAAGAACTCAATCCATCCACTGTCATGGTGGGCTAGAGAGAGAGAGAGAGAGAGAGAGAGAGTGTGTGTGTGTGTGTTATCTTAATAAACAAAGTATTATCTTAATAAACAAATAAATTAGGGTTGAATGCAATGCCCTATGAGGATGCATCTGTGGGCACTGTTCATTTTACATTGAACCTTCCCCAGAAGATTTAACACTTAATAAATATTTTGATTCTGTAAATGTCGCACTTTTCTCTTTTTATTTATTTATTTACACCCTTTTTAAATACAGTTTGTGAAAGTCTTAAAATATCTCCAAAGTCCATGCACATACACACCTTGGAATTGGAGGAAATCAACCATTTTTTCACAAAAAGTAATTGACTTGGAGGCCCCCGAGATAATGCAGGCCGTTGGATTAAGAGAGAACTACTTTGTCGGTGTCGTTTTTGTAAGTACTTTGACATGGAACTATTTTAAATGCCATTAAAAATGGCTGTCTTTTTATTTATTTATTTATTGTATTTTTTTTTATGATGGTAATGCAAAGATTTCATTCATCTGGATAGATTTCAATATACAATTGCGTATAAACAATAGTCATTCACAAGAACGTATACGACTCAAAACCCTTTTAAGTGAAGTTAGTTGTGATCTTGCTTATTATTTTTCCGTTGTCATTTTATAAGATTTACTGGATTTTTGGGTGATGTTTGGTTCATTGGAGTGAAATATTAAATGAAATTATCATTCTCGTGGATCTCACATTATTAATTCACCATGGCGATTTAAAGTTTAAATTCAGGTCAATCGGATAACAATGATTGCGTAAAATATGTAACATAAGATCTGAAGATACCAAATGTAAATTACAAGCAAGCAACCTAAGAAGAAAGGGAAAAAGACCTAACCATTTCAGAAATTGAGTTTTTTTTCTTCCCTTTTCTTCTCCTGAACTAGTACACACGCAATGTATCTTGTTATTTTTTTCAAGTGTTAGATTAGATAGTGTGAAATAAGCAACAACAAAAAACACACAAAAAATTTGAAAATGAGAAAGCAAGTAGTTTGGTCAAGTCAGGTTAGGAGGGTGAAAAAAGTAATATGCATTGTCAAAGCATATGACAATTGCATTTGAAAAAGACTGTGGAGTGAGGACATATTCTATGAAAAATACTTACATGTACCCAAATAAGAAAACAAATTATGACATATTATAAATGCAACTTATTTTTTAAAATATAATTAAAGTCTAAACTATAAGTAAAAGGGAGTTTCTCGTACCCACTATCGAGATGTCATAGAAAATCGAATATATGATTACTCGTTCGCCAATCAAGATTTTTTTTATCGAGTTAGACCTATAGACTATGAAACAATATTTAAATGCACCTCTCTGTTCACTTGTTCTGAATTTAAACATTTTATTGTTTTACAATTTACATGCAAAAATTTCTTCTTTTATAACATAGTGGCTCACAGCTCAGCGAGGTTGTGCCTGTGTGGCACCACGTGCCCATTTTTATCTGTAAATGATTTGACACGTGACAGCCACGTACCATTTTGTAACCATACCTATTATGATATTACATACATGTTGGAAATTCCTCTCCATTTTCGTTTTTTATTCTTTTCGTGTGGGCTTACATGTGTTTTTTACTTTTACCTTTGAGTTGGTAGAGATTCGAATTTGAGATCTTTATTTTTGGTGTTATGTTCTTGACTTATAAAAATTTACGCTAGATTAATAGCTAGTTGATTGCTCAAAATTCTCCAATTAATTTTAATTTAATTTTAAATTGTTTCTATTTTCAAATACTAAAGTGCATATAATAAGAAAATTATCAAGATAGATTGCAATTTTCACATACTCACAAACAAAAACAACTTGTAACTTTCACTGCAAAAAATGTCCCAATAAAATTCAATTTCTATTTGGCCATTAAATAAAGTACCAAAAAAATAAATTCTAGATTCTAGATTTCCAATTACGTGAAAACAAAGAAATCCCTTGTGTAGCATTGGCATGCTCAAAATTGCTGAATATGGATAATAGAGATTAATGCAATGTTATTTAGCATTTTTTATTTTTTGTCTTCATTTATTTAGTGCTGATTGAAAATTTTATTTATATAAAGCGATATTGAAGGACGTGGAAATCAAATATAAGATCTCGAATAAAAAGATAAATGACCGTAAATTTTTAACCACTTTGAATTATAAATTCCTTGCATGATAACGTTAACACAAAACCAACATGCTACAAGAAGACCCTGAATATCTTCGATTTCATGATTTAAAAAATAAAAAAATTTAAATACAACAATAAAAAATGAAAGGAGAAAAAAAAAATCCATGCCAAGTTTATTTAGCCTACCTGGCATGAAATGGATTGCCTGGTCATCATTCTCCTTTGCTTTCCATGCAAACGTCACTGGGATGGCCCTGCTTCTCTGCTGCTGTCACCATCACCATCCAACGTCTCAAAAACGACAACGTTTTTCTCCAGAGGCATATTCTCCGTATCATTTACTAAACGATGTCAGCCCTTGCCGTTTGGTGCTTAGCTGGACGCCACTGTTTGGCTTGAGGAATTCTCTGAATGGGCCAGCTGGCACGGCACTCTCACCTGCACATGGCCAGCTACTTCTGTCGATACCCACCCGAGGTTACTAAAATAGCCCCAGTCTCATTGCTCATCCTCTATAATGCCCCTGCCAGTCTCATTCAACGTTTTCGCTTTTAACTCTCTTTTTTCTCTCGGGCTTATCGAAGAAGGAAAGACAGCGAAACAGGTGGAGGGGGGGTTTTTTTGAGGCATATCCGTAAATATGGGGAAATCCAAGGGGTAGAATGTGAAACAAGCTAGACTGTGGAGGGTGTTTTGGTAATTTGGTTTCGAGCAGTCATTAAATTAAATCTTGTGTTTTGCTTCTGGCTTGCGCAGGGAAGTAAAAAATCTGGAGAGTACAGGAAATCTAGGACGTGAGGAGAAGTAGCTTGTCAAAAAACACATTAATGCTAAGGTGTAAATGCTCACACCATTTCACTTCACGAATTCACGGTCCTTGTCATTGTCAATACTACTGACAAGGCTTTCAGCTCAACGTGGTTAGGGACCATTGAGCCTTCTGTTTTGTTTGGTTTTGTGTCTTTTTTAACTTTTCTTTTTTCTCTTTATTATGAAAAATCTCGTATAAACACCACTAAGATGCCATGAAAGTTTAAATTTGAAACCACTAATTTACAAGTTAATATAATTTTTCATTAAACCTATATAGGCATATTTTTCTTCTTTTTTTTAAAAAAGAAATGTGCGGAATTCGAACATTATATAAAAGCTATAATTAATATATGTAACATGTAAAATATGAATAAAAGCATTACGCGTATCAATTAATTTGAAATACATGCTCAAATAAGAATTTTAATTAATTGCTCGTATTAACTAAGACTATCACATATAAGATTCTTTTTTTTTAAATTTAATACAAGAGATATTAGGAGAGGGGAGAATCGAATCTAGGATTTAAGGTGCATATATAAATATTCGTAATCACTTGAGTTACAAACTCTTTAGAAATGTCATGTATAAGATAAATAAGTTATTATTAGAAAATGTAAGTGTTCGTATCAATCCCTCTCAATGTAATAAAAAGAAAATGAATGTCACATTTAAGGTTAGTATGGAAGCAAAGTAGTCTAACATCATCGAAGTAATTTGTGCACCTTCTCTACAATCAATCCTAAATATTCATCTTTTGACTATTTCACACATGTTCACGAGTACTCATTTGACTATTCACACACGTTATATACTCATTTTAGAATAGAAAAATTTAAAGTTATGTTTACTAACTTTGAAAAGAGAAGTACTAGAAATACAAATCGTCGAGAGCATTCCCACCGCGAGTTTTTGTTTAATATACAAGAATTATTTAAGAAAAGATGAATTCATATATATAAGCTGGCACTTTATTTTCCCATGTTGTCACCTTTCATGCCTTAAGCAAAATCTACATGATTAAAAATAGGTCATAATGAGGCTTAAACCAATGTGAAGTCAAAATCAATTTGTTGACAAAAGGAGAGGGAAGGAAGGCCATGAAAAACAGAGAGAGAGAGAGAGAGCCCAAATGCCAATGGTTAGGTGTCACCATTGAAGAGAGTGGGGAGTGTGTGTGTCGCTCACAGCCTCTAAAGGGAGAGTAGGCCTCCATGGCACTAATTTCTGCAAGAAAAAAACAACAAATAAAGCGATTTATGGAGGAAGGTTGGAGAGTACCCAAAGAAGAGAGAAGAAAGGAGAGGAGAGAGAGAGAGATATTGGATTTTTATTAGGGATTTTAGATTTTAGATTTTAGACTGAGAAAGAAAATTGATGATAAAAATACAAACAAGAGGAGAAGAGAGAAACCTGTCTCGTGAAGCAGCAGGTGAAAGAGAGAAAGGGAAGAAAAAACAATAATAAAAAAGTTCTCTCCTTTCTTTCTTTCTTTCTTTCTCCTCTCTCTCTTCTCTCTAAGGACTTCACATTCATTCTTTGCTTCCTTCTTTTATATCACGAGATCCCCATCTCGGCATCTCTTTCCCTTCTCTCTCTCTGTGTATCTCTTGATGTCTTCATCAAAGCCTCTTCATTTTCTGCTGCTTCTGGGTTTTTGTGTGTCTGTGTCTGTCTCTGCTTGCCGCCATTGTTGTTCTTCTTGGAGTAGCTTCACTCGCATACATTGCTGAGGGTGAGGACCCCAGAAAGGAGAAAAAAAGTACCGAAATTTACAGAGGGAGAAGAGATAGAAAAAATTTACAAGCTTTGCTTTTGTTTTTGGAAATGTCGCATCCTGGGAAGCCCATTTCGGAGTTAGGCCTCGACTCGCTCAACGATCGCTTCCGTGACTCACTGAGTTGCGAAGCCAACAAGCCTGATTTTCGAGAACTCGATCTGGGTTCACCCGTTTCCCCTCTTCGGACCCGTCAAAGCGGTGGTCTCGCCACTGCTACAAGTAGTAGCTCCAGCTCGTCCGGATCGTTCTCAGGCCGAAATGGGCCCAACCCAGCTGCCAAAAGGTCCGATTCAGCCCCAAACAACCACTCCGGCGAGCTGTCAGGCTCTAGTGAGAGCAGTCCCACCGCCGCCGAGAGCGTCCGATCCGCCGGAAACACCCGGAATTTCAAACCGGGTCATACAAGATCCGATTCCGGCTCCACCCACCCCTTAATATACTCGGGTCAGAGCTCTGTGAACTCTCCGCCACTCAATGTTTTGCCCACTGGGAACATATGCCCGTCTGGAAAAATCTTAAAAACGGGTATGGTCCCAAACCGGAGCTCCAGAACCGATGTTTTGGGTTCGGGTATGGGCAATTACGGTCACGGGAGCATAATGCGGGGAGGCCCGGCGGCGAAAAGTGGCGGCATAGAGGCGGTGAGTACTGTGAGTTCGAGGGTAACTGGCGGCGGAGACTTGTTGAAGAGAACAATGGTGAGTGCGGATCCAGAGGAGGTGAAGAGAGCTGGGAATGAGCAGTACAGAAGAGGCCATTTTGCGGAGGCTTTGAGCTTGTACGCTCGGGCAATCGCATTGTCTCCGGCCAATCCAGCCTACCGGAGCAACCGGGCGGCGGCATTGACCGGTCTCGGGCGGCTGGTGGAGGCCGTGAGGGAATGTGAAGAGGCAGTAAGGTTGGATCCCAATTATGGCAGAGCTCACCAGCGTTTGGGGTCTTTGTTTCTTAGGTGAGTTGTTGGGATGCAAAACACTAAAGCTTGGTTCATTTTGGAAGCTGATATGTTGGTGAATTAGTTGGTGATGGGTTAGTGTCAGTCTTGTTAATTAGCTGGTCAACATTGTACATAATGTCTCTGCTTGTTTGGTCCTTGGATCTGGTTCATTCTGCTCTGGTTTGCCCTTTTGATTTGGATTGTTGATTTGTTCTCCTGTATTTTTTTTCGCTTGCTTTAGATTTCTACATTAGTTAATATGTGTCTACAATTTCCATGTGTCATTCTAGTTTCCTGGATGAACGTATATATGCTTCCTTGGGTAACAATTAGTTGAATTTGACTAGTGGAATGGACAGATTCAGTTGTGTTGCAATTTTCTGTATTGCTTGATATACCAGCGTACTGGAATCTTCTTTAGAGGTTTTCAGTGGAGCTTCAAATTTTTGCTGGTTCGTTTATATTTAAATTCTACAGATCCAGTGTTTTGATGGTTTATATAATTGTAGGTGGATTGAATTTCAATGTATTTCTCCAGCTTAATGCAGCAGGGAATTTACTTGACAGAATCCCATGTTATGGCAGGTTAGGACAAGTTGAAAATGCCAGGAGGCACCTTTGTTTTCCAGGGTTGAAGCCAGATCCGGCTGAGTTACAGAAATTGCAGGCAGTAGAGAAGCATCTCAAAAAATGTACAGATTCCCGTCGTGTGGGAGATTGGAAAAGTGTATTGAGGGAATGTGATGCTACTATTGCTTCTGGAGCTGACTTTTCTCCTCAGGTAAATGTTAATCTCTTAAGTTTCTATAAGTTTTTTCTACCAGGATTGGATGATTTGTTGCAACGGAAAGTGTAGCATAATGCTGAACTTGTTCAAATTGAATTTACAGCTCTGTATGTGTAGAGCGGAAGCACTTTTGAAGCTCCACCAAATTGATGATGCTGAATTAGTCTTATCAAACACACCCAAATTAGAGACCAAACCCTCACAATCTAAGTTCTTTGGGATGCTTTCTGAAGCTTACAGTTACTTTGTCATGGCCCAAATTGAGATGGCATTTGGAAGGTGAGTTCAAAGATTCTAGGCTTCATCAGAAATAAGATGGTTAAGTTTTTGTGGAGAGTGAGGATAGATGATGGATGTTGCAGGTTTGAGAATGCAGTTACTGCTGCTGAGAAAGCTGGGCTGATTGATCCTCGGAACATTGAAGCTGCAGTGCTGCTTAATAATGTGCGTATGGTTGTGAGAGCCCGTGCCCGAGGCAATGATCTCTTCAAGTCCGAAAGGTTCACTGAAGCTTGCTCAGCATACGGAGATGGTCTGAGGTTTGATCCTTCAAACTCTGTTCTATTTTGCAACAGAGCAGCTTGTTGGTTTAAACTTGGGATGTGGGAGCGATCCATTGAAGACTGCAACCAGGCCCTATGTATTAAACCCAATTACACAAAAGCCCTACTTAGAAGGGCTGCCTCAAACAGCAAGGTAAAATGCATCTCTGAACCTCAATCATTTTATTTTCTTTCTGCTTTATGTATTTTTCCTTTTGTAAAAAATGTGCAATTTAGTTTGTTAGATTTTTGTGTATTACAGCTTGAAAGATGGGTAGATGCTGTTAGAGATTATGAGGTCTTGAGCAAGGAGCTTCCTGACGACAATGAAGTTGCTGAATCTTTGTTTCATGCTCAAGTTTCGTTAAAAAAATCCCGCGGGGAAGAAGTTTATAATATGAAGTTTGGCGGTGAAGTAGAAGAAATATTAGGTCTTGAGCAGTTCAGAGCTGCAATGGCTTTACCAGGTAGGCCTCCCCATCTACAGGTCTCTCACCTTCTTATTTTTACACTACATTGCACAAGTGCCTAAAAGTCATATTTACAGGTGTCTCCGTGGTCCATTTTAAAGCAGCCTCTGATTTCCAATGCAAGCAAATATCTCCTTTTGTGGACACACTTTGTGGCCGGTACCCATCCATAAATTTCCTCAAGGTAAATTACTGACTGATATAATGCATCATATTCTAGTTTGACTACGCTTTGCACGCTCTGGTACTTGGTACGTAAGTATATTGAAGAGAAGGAAATTTATGTACTAATTATGGTGATGGATCATAGGTTGACATTGAAGAAAACCAAGCAGTTGCAAGCACTGAAAATGTGAGGATTGTACCAACATTCAAGATTTACAAAAATGGTAGCCGAGTGAAGGAAATGGTGCGCCCCAGCCGTGAAATGTTGGAACACTCACTCAGGCATTATAGCTTCTAGAATCAGGACTGTACTGTAATTCTGCTGCTCTGCCGTAGTTTTTGAGTTTTTTTGTTGCTGCCCGGCCCCCAGTTTGTTAGGAACTCTCCTACAGCCCTTCCTTTCTGCCTCCCACCATATAAGCTTTACCAGATACCTGTGACATAATCAGAATCACGAAATAATCCCGTTAGCGGTGCCAGTGGATCCCAGAGAGGTAGCTTAGTTCCTTCTTCAGTTTTTATTTATTCATTCATTCCTCATTGCTCTCTGGTTCCACTTTCTTCCTCCTTTCTCCTTTTCTCCTTTTTTCCTTTTTACCATATCTTTGAACTTTTTTCATTTTCATTCTCATGTAGGCCGGCCTGGTTCCTGTATCCCCACTTCCAAAAAAAAAAATGATAACTGTGTACAATTGTTTAAATTGGCCTTTTAGTTTTATTTGAGAGAGAGAGAGAGAGAGAGAGAGAGAGAGAGAGAGAGAGAGAGAGAGAGAGTCTGTGTCTCAGTGAGAGAGGGAGATAGGTAGGGAGGGAGGGAGAGAGAGAGAGAGAGAGAGAGAGAGAGAGGGGGTGGCTGTAGCAGAGGATCTGTACATGTATATATATGTGATATATACAAAAACAATGGAAGTCATGGGGGAGATTGGATGTCCGGTGGGTACTTACTGGGTTAGTGAAGGAAGGATGAATATGTTCTTATTGTTGTTTCTTTTCTCAAACCAATTATTCAACAATAAAAATTTCTATTTTTCTTTTCTTCTCATTGCACATATTTTCCATTCTATATCATGTTCTTATCTAACCTTGAATTTGCATCTCCAATTATGTATGGCCTTGAGTTAATGTACTTCTTTTTTCCTTTTGCACAAGTGTGTTTTGGTTAGTGAGATTAAAGTTGTGTTGATTAGTTTTAAGCAAAACTCAAAGAATTCTAAAGAGTATCAAAATCTAAGCCTTGATGCTATAACCCTTTTAAGTGGCTGGAGAAAAACTTGTATATAGCACTGTTTTGCTATCCTATCCAATTTCGTTTGGATGATGGTTCTTGTCCAGAAATGGTGACTGGTGAGGGTGAGATTTGTGATGGCTACAGATTGCAGGCTGACAGAGCAGTAACCATCTGTTGATTGTCGGTGTGGACTGATTTGGTAGTTTGGTTTTTTGGGTTTCCATAATGGGAATTGTTGACTTGTTGACAGAGGGGTAAAGTAAGTGAGTTTTAAATGAAGCTTCAAGGTTGGTTTTCTTATTAAGTGGGTGGATGGACTTGGTAGTTGAAACTATTCAATTCCCTTTCTTCTCAAGTACATGTCCTTTCGTGGAGAAATTTTTTGCATACAATAATGCCTCTGTTTTTACATCATGATATATATATATATATATATATATATATCAGATATTGTAAAAGAAATGCATTGTTTGCAAGAATTTTTATTTTTACTTCCTCCTCAAGGCCACTATTGCTTGTTTGCTTCTGCTTTTGCTTTTGGCAACCACTAATTGGTTGTTGAGTTGCTAATTATTATAATAATTAGCTAATTATACGATTGTGTTTGACATAAATGTGGGGACAAAGAGCCGCAAATTACTCAATACACCCTTATGCATACCTAACTAAAAACCTCTATAATTCAAGATTGCGCCTAAGGTCCTATATTCGAATATCTCTTTTTTAAATATCGCTTATGTCTAAAAAACACTAATTATAAAGTCCAAAAAGCGCAATCGTTGGGTGCTGATATCAAATGTCTGGGTCGGTTGGGCGCCTTGTGCTGACAGTGACCACCCAAGAAATAAGCTTTTTATTTTATTTTATTTTATTTCTCAAGTGTCTTCTTCTTCTTGCTTGCTTGCTCTGAGTAGTTGTTGTTGTTGATGGACCATGTCTAGTCTACATTCAACACAACTTTGATTGGGTACGTGACAAATTAGGACTTCCCCTTTATTATTAACAACAAAACCGACCTATCATTAAAGAATGAAAGGAGAGAGATTGGTGGTTGAGGGTCCTTATCTTATCGACCTTATATTTCAAGGGGACTATTATGATTTTAGCATTTCAGGTAACTAAAATCACTTTTATGATCTTTTATTCACGAGCATTTTCAGAATGTCTTGTTTTATTACGAAAAGTGAGTTTTGATTGCTTTTCCAAAAAGCACTTTAAACTATTTTAATGAAATTTGCTTTTAACAGAAACATTCATAATTAAAAGAATACAATGTTATGTTTTTATTTATGAAAAAAAACAGTGTTATGAAGACAGGGATATATGTGGTAGGAGTAGGACCAATAATCAAACTATTGAGTCATGTTTTGGTAGTGATTTGTAATTTGGTCTCTAAAATCTATTAATAAATATAAATGCAATGGTCACATGTCTGAATCGCCCGAGTCGGTGCGTCTCAGCAGTCAAACGGCCGGCAGATGACTCTGCTCACGTGGTCAGACTTTAATAAACATAAAAATACTATAAATAAAGAGAAAACTAATTCACCATAAAAAAAAACTCAAAAACAAAGGCGCGCGCGTGGGGTTGAGCAGAAAGAGAAAGAGGACCAGTGGAGGGTACTTGACTTTTGGGGTACCCTACGTACGTGTGACGTGTCCCTACCCTACATCTGTAAGGCTGTAAAAGCCTCCAATTGGCGTTCTGTACAATTTGTACGATCCATCTAAAGTAAATGAACAGAAGAAAAAAATAAAAAAAACAGTGAAACAGTGAAACAGTGAAACTGAAACAGTAAATTCAGAGTTCTTTAAGATTTCTTGTGATCTAATCAGATTCTCAGAGCCATGTCGTTTTGTGGCGTTTTCAAGTTTGGGGAAATTGGGTCCACCATTGTCTCTTATCGGCAATGGACATTAATTAATTAATGCGGTTTTCCTTTTGTATTTTCTTGCATGGCTTACTTCTTTTAATATACAATTTTTTTTCAATTTTTTAAAAAAGGGTGTCCCTCATGTGGCCTCATCACGTACTTTTTAATCTTTCATTGAATATTAGTTGTATTTTCCATGGCCGAAACCCAAAAGCACAAAAGCCCACACAAAGATTAGTGGTAGACCTAAACTAATTATGCTTAAGTGCTCGTTTGACATTGTTTATTTAGAGTGAAGTGATTTTTTAAAATTTTTGAAAAGCTCAATCTGTTTGGTAAACTATGAAAAAATCACTTATTGTTAAAATTTGTTGGGAAAAAAAGCTATAAGGGAAAATAACTAATGATGTGCTTTCATTTTCTGATTCTGCAAGAATTAATTTCGAAAAGGCGCTGAGTTTAATGATTATACGTCAATTATTTTTTAATTATGCAGGAATCAATACCAACACTTTAAACAAAAAGTTTACCAATTATTTTAAAAACCTATAGAAAGTGCTACTCAATTTTCATGTGGTTTATCTTGTATGCAACTGTAAATACACTTAATCACTTGAGCTACAAGCCGCTTGCCATGTGCTTGAAAGTGTTTAGAAGTAGTGGTCTCATTAACTTCAAACCCGTGCCTAGGCTTTTACTAGTACGTGATGTTTTGAGGCAAATGAGGAAGAACATAATGCTCTCGGTTAAAAATGCCAAAGTATTTGCAAAGACAAAGCAAGGAACACCCTGCAGATTCTGAGAAAGACACGCCAGGAAACAAGAAAGAATTGGTAAAGAATTATTCACACTATCGATTACCAGAAATCCATATTTTGTGTGCCTATAATAATCCCCAGCCGACACTTGAGACCGAAGATAAATGTATCTTCATCCTTGATCATCCAAATTCAGACACAAGCTTCCAAGAGATGAAACAATTATCAGGCAATAAATGGTAGCTTGAGAACATTAAACTCCAATATTTCAAACATCAATTCTTTCCAATTCTTTCATCTAAAATGACAGTGAATACCATACATTGCAACAATGTTATTTGAGGGAATGATAAACTTGCACCATGCCATCACACACCACTTGCATATAAACGGGTCCATTCCTTTGCTGCGGGAATAAGGAAGAACAAATTAGCTTTAGCATTGTTAATTGATATTACAGTTCTAGCTAAGCAAGGGAAAAACCAATAAAAAGGAAAACTATCAACATTACCTGTTTCAACCGCTTCAGCCTCATTCGATTTCCAATGTTTGGCGATGTTCTCAGAGAGCGGATCGTCGGGGTTTGGAGCACTCAAAAGTGCCTGAATACTAGCAGAAAATGATGGCAACATTGCCGATAATTCAGTTTCAATTTTTACTTAAAAAATATATAACCATTCATCACATTAAAACATTTTCCCAAATCAAGTACAGTGACTGTATAAGAATAAAGCAGCAGAAATGGAATAGCAGCTGCACGAACTCCACATTATACCAGTATGAATTATATCAAAATTTGTTTTGAATTGAACAAACAGTTTGTCTTGATATTTTAATCTGTGATCCGCACAGGTGTTTCTTATGTTTTGATCTCAGAACAGGTAAATGATTCACTACAAAGGCAATATGAAATAATGATACCTCAAAAGTACAGTTCGTATCTGGAGAGCAGGACTCCATTTGTCTTTCAAAATGTCAAGGCATATCCTTCCCAGCTGCATTAAGAAAACCATTCATAAAAAGGCAAGAAACTACTACTTACTAAACCTTTGAAAGTAAAAGGAAGAAAATAACCAGAAGGCACAGCCTACCTTGTCAATGTTAGGATGATAAATTTTGGTGAGAAATCGAACCTGATACAAGGGAAAAAACAAATAATTACTTGATACACACAAGATAAGGAATATAAGGATGCTGAGAAGCATGCTAAGGCAGAAGGTGGTATGGTGCTGGACACTGCAAAACTGGAACCACATCCTAACACATTTGTAAAATTACTACATAATGACAACACAGTTTCCTTATAAGTCTTTAAAAGTTTCCAGTACCATGTTGGTATCCTATGAAAGGATAGCGAACTATTCAATCCCACACTGCCACAATTGACAACAGTTGCTAACAAAGGTGAATATATGCAGATTGGTCTTACATTAGTTCTACCTCAAAGAAAAACCATTAAAGCACAACTACTAACCTAAGAAATTTTCATTCATAATCAACATTGGCAATATATTCAGAAAAAAATTGGAAACATTCCAGTCCATAAATTATTAGCGATCAGAATCAGTGTCAAAATGTGTTATGTAAACAATAATATTTACCAAATTGCATCTCCTTTCCCTTCTAGCTACATGACAGGCCAAAGGACTTAAGCTATTTACCTTCTTTAGTTTGGGCGACTTTAAGAACTGCCTTCTAAGATCCTAAAGATCCAACGCACATGCATTAACTGTACACATACCAAATACTAGTGTCTCCTTGGTAACTTACAACATCAACATTAACAGACTACCCAGGTTCAATCCAGTTCTCAAAACACACTGCCATTTTTGTAGGCATACACCACATGCGACTAACAAATTGCACGGCAAGTAAAAAATACAAAGGAAACAAAATCTAAGTTGAAATTTAATATAAACAAGGAACGAATTAACTGTGAAGATAAAACCCATTTATTAAATAACAGTGAAACTCCACACATCTGAAGCAAGAATTAAAAGTGCTCCTATCCATCGAAATGTTTTATTTCATACTCTCCCCCAATATTTTACCCTTTGTGTTCATTTCATACTGAAAAGACTTCAAATCAAAGTACCTTTGGAGCAGCCATTGGATATTCTTCTGGCAAAAATAGTTCCAACTTGAAAACTCCTCCTGAACAAATATTTCAAACAAACAAATACACAACGTTAAATGAGCAAATCAATTCTAAGCCACGGAAAAGAATAAACAAGGGAGTAACAAGAAAGAGGAAACCAAGTAAACCCGTAATACATTTCTATAACTGACATCTGATTTTTCATTTACAAAATTATCCGACTAAGAAAAATAAGCTGCCATCATTTGACACAAGCTCAACCACATAGCAAAGTACATTGTTACTCAACGCAGATGTAAGAGAAATTTTCTCAAGTATAAGCAGTATACACAGATGTTACTTGGTTATATGAAGAGAAAAAAAAAAGTCGGAGTTGTGAGAAAGGGTATCGTCATTAATCTAGGACCTGGTTCACTGTCCATGATTTGACACAGTTGCGTCACATCAATGCCACACACCTCTAACAGGCGGCCAACGAACTCACATAGATAGACAGGTGCTACAGAAACGGACTACACTTTTCTGACAGTACAAGCAAAAAACAGATTTCTGAAGGTGAGATACAGCTCGTCTCGAGTATAGGGATGATTGCTACAATATCTCCTCAATTAGCCTGCCTTTCTGAGTAGCACAATCTCTCACTAGTCCTAAATTAGCCTGCACTAGGTCTTTCTGAATATTGCAAAAATCACAAACAGGAAAATCAATTTTATTATCTTCAATAGATATCATGTTTTCTCCAATTCTCTACTTATCCCTTGCAAAATGTTAAGGCTCTCAAGAAAAACTACCGGCTATTCCAATAACCAAAACAAGTGTTCACACTTAGGCAATGTCACTAGACTGACTACTTGCTCCAAAGGCACGGTAGAAGCTGCAGTCCTTCATTGATGGTTTGCTTCATATACATACTTCCATTCAACAATCAAAGGAGAGTTGATTATGCCCTTCAACACAATATTTTCCCCGGGGGCTACATTGTCACATTAAAATATTGAAATATGGACCTGATACTCCTTTAGTACACAAGAGTAAGAACAAATCACAAAAATAGACAACCTTCGGTGATCACAAACCACTATAGAGTTAATGGAATGCTCCCACCTCCTAAGTCATTCTCATTAAATCTAACTTTAGCAGACAACGACGTCAATAATTTGTTTCCAGCCAACTTTCACTGGAACAATATGAATGAATACAAACATCCAGTAATGCAGATCACTACATTTCAAGTGAGGTAGGACTATTCATCGCTAAGCACCATAAGTCATCATTCTGATACATGAATTTGTTGATTAAATTAAAAAGATTCCCCAAATCAAAGTTACCATCAGGCTTTTACTCCCAAAATAAAGCTCACACTTACAAATGGATGTGCACAAAACAAAAGAACTAATGCTCTTGTTGTCTCAATTATGAATATATCACATGGAAAACAAAATAAACACTTCTGATGGTTTCCCCAAAATTTTCTTGAAAAAAGAAAAAGATTTGCAACAATAATAATCAAACAAGATTGAATTTCTTACATAAGCATGTAGTATAAAAAAAAATGCAGTCCAGTAATTTATACCTTCATAAGGAGATTGTGTTGGGCCAAGGATCATCACATTGAAATATCGCATATTGTCTTCCGATGGTGAAGCGCTAATTCCCGGTGCTGTATAGATAATCACGGTATTAAATAATAATTAAGCCCCATAAATCCCCATCAAAATAAAACCTTAGCATATTTATATTACATCTAAACCCTAAAAAAAAAAATACTATCCTGCTCACATTTCTATTTAGATTGCTTTATAAAACAAACACACACAAAAATCAAAAGAATTTAAAGCACAACTTCAAATTCAAGCTCAAATAATTAGTGGGAAAAAGTGTAACTTACCAGGCTCACTGAGGAGACGTTGAGTTTCCTGTGGGATCAAAAACACAAAAGTGGTTAAACAATTACACAAAATAAAACCGCAAAACCCTAAGCCACTTTTGGCAGCTGAGAAAGAGAAGACAAAAATGAAAAAGATCACAAATTTGCAAGTACATATTCCAGGCTAAGCACATAAGATGAAATTACAACAAAATAAATGAAAGACTAAATTTTCTTTGTTTGGACACAAACAGAGCGATCAGAGGGAAATTAGAAGAGGGATCGTGAAGAAGATTGAAGGGTGAACCTTGATGATTCTCCGGGGAAGGTTACTGTTGGCCATTCGAAAGTCGATTGCAGGCTACGCAATGAGGGTTTTTGCGAGAGAGAGAGAGAAGGGAGGAGAGAGAGAGAGAGAGAGAACGCGTTGGGTTTCTTTCTTTCTCTCACTATGACGAAGAAATAATTTTAATAAGCACTCGGTTTACGAATATTTTACGTGTTTCTTATTTCCCAAAACTTAAAAGCAATGATTTTGACATCTTTATTATTCTCTCTCTCTCTCTCTCTCTCTCTGTTTTTTTTTTCCTGCTTTGGGGAGTTTCATGTATATGCCCGCCAGATTGCCAATAACTGATCAGTTTAGTGGCATTTTGCTTTTTCGCTTGTTTCTTCCATTGGAAAAAAAAAAAAAAAAAAAAAAAAAAGGTTAGCTACATTTCCTTAGGTGAGGGGGACTGTTTTAGGTGCACCTTCTCGTTTTACCTTCTTTTATTAGCTACTTTTTCTTAAGCGAGCATGACTGTTCTTATCTTGCAATGCTTAAAAGGAGTACAAGAGTGAGTGAACCGTTGAATTTACATCCGACGGTGAGTGACCACAAATCTCTTGGACACCTGTAGTCCAAGAGATCAAGACTGTAAAACCTTGTATGAAAAGACTAATTGCATTTTGTAACGTGGAACAGTTATTGACTGGGAATAGTAAAATAGTGTTATTTTCATTTTATGAAAGTGTTTCTCCACCTAAAAGATTAGGATGGTCTCATACCCTTTTATTTTTATTTTTTTAATGAAAAAAAGTTTGTTAAGGGGTTCTCATGCCCTTTCTTCCCTCACTAATTCCTCATTCTTCCCAATTTTTCCTCTTTTCTCGAAGGGGGAATCATGTTTCCGATCCCCTTCCTAGTGCAAGGTCCCTCCTAATGTAGAAGGCCTCTTCTCATTTGGAAGTCAGGCTCTCTGCGTTGGACTATCTTCTAGTTCACCTTTTAAAGATCATGTTCATGCTTGCGAAAATTCAATAAAATGATAAACGGTTTTGTAATTTAATTGTTATCAAATAAATCGACGGAATCTAGTGTTTTGATTAGACAAATAATTATCGCATTGTTAATAAAATAGAAAACTGTTTCCGATTAGTTTTTTTTTCAAAAATAATTCTTGAAGGATAACCTTGAAAATGAACGATTTTGATTATCATAACATTGCAGAATGAAAATGAGAAGAAAAATGATACAAAAGGAAAATCGCTAGCATTCCCAAAAAAAAAAAAAGCGTTATAGATGAGATTTGATACTTATTTGGTTGATTTTCTCGATAACCCATTTTGACCACCCACCAACTATTGGGACCATAGCGCTTATATAAAATGGTTCAATGAAGGGGGCAATAACAGACGAGTTGGACGAGTACATCATATATCAGAGTCAAAATTATAACTTTTATGTATTTCAAAAATGCAATTTAAAGATAAATTCATCTTTCTGGTTTTAATGTTTGGATATTTGAGTCGCATAATCCACAAAATGTTATTGAGCAAACTATTTTAGATGCATCAACCACATCCAATCTTTTTTGTTTAAAACTAGTCGATCCTTTTATTGTGATGTTCTTTAAAATAAAATAAAAATAATTTTGTAGAGAGCTATACAATTAAAAAGAGGGAGAGTTAACTCCTTCCCACAAATATATATATATATATATATATATATTAAGTAGTTCACATTATGGTGACAGAGTGTGGTATGTATAATATTTCTATACTTCCTCGGTCTCCTCGGGGAACAATTCCTTAAGAACTTGCTCACACTCAGTGACACTCTCCTTCTGCATGAACCCAAGGGGGTTGGCATATCGAGCCATGGACTTGACACCATTGTTGTATGTCAGCAAAACCCTAGCTCTCTCGAATTCAAAGTGTTCATTGCAATTAGCCCTAGGGCTGCTCACGGTCCTCACCTCACAGATTTGCTCCTCCATGTCCTCATCGGTGGGAAGGCTGTAGATGCCATTCTTATCGGTCTTGCCTTGGAGTGTGTATGCCAAGGTACCATTCTCACGGCCTCGGCACTCCAAAGCTACCACAGCACCTGTATCCATGCACATATCAAACAAAGTGCATAATTTAAGAATGATCATTGATTGAGGAGTGAACGATTTATAAAATGTAGGCCCATTAAGAATTTTAATAACTTCTTCGACCTACCCCAATGCCATTGCATAGGGATTAGTAAAAATAACATATAAAGTGGAAATAGGGTTTTAATAACTTCGGACAACTCAACTTTTTCAACATGAGATTCTATGTTTTATGTGAAATATTGAAAAGCAGATAGAGGTAAAAGCAACCCTTCAAAAAGATAATTTTTCTTTCGTTTTTTCATAAACCAAAAAAGAAAATTAAGAGGGTCTAATAGAGAGCCATTGATGGTAAATCTTAGATACTAACAAAAAGAATTGATGGAATGGCAAAATAAAAATGTGGTGATATATGTAACAAGCTAGATATGAAGTTACCTTCGAGGGGTACACTAAGTCTAGTCTCGAACTGGACACGACATGGGTCGCAGTACACCCTGCCCTCCACAAAGAGATTGCTTTTGGTTGTGGCATAGGCCAAAGAGCAGAAGCAGGACAGGGCGACAACAAATGCTACGATACTCACGTTCTTGGCCATTTCTATATCTCTCCTCTTTGGTGTTATTTCTGTATTTGAGTTCTAATTATATTCCCCCTTGTGTTAAGTTTCCTGGAGGCAATTCAAAGTCTTTTATGGGTGAAACAAATGGTGGTTGGTTAAGATTGTGTGGTAATGGTTGGGATGTTCTATTTTAGGGTTTGTGGAGGGAGTCAATTTTAGTTATCATTTTCCGCACTTTTTTCCCCTTCAACTAATATGACAACAAATACAAAAGTTTGGAACTATTTTCAAAAGTCTCATGGTTGAAAAACTAGTTTGAGAAATTTGATTTTTCAAAGGTTTAGATTTGATGACAAGCCGTGTAAGGAAAATACTCATTTTAGAAATAGTTTTGCTCAAATACTTTTTCTTTTATTGAAAAAAGAGGAATCGAACTTGAAACTTCTTCAATATTAAGAACTTGAAATTTATTTTCATATGAGATCATGTAAGGTTACATAAACGTTACATTGATAATATTGTTGAGATCATATAACTATATTTTAGACCAAAAACAATATATAGATAATGGAAAGGTGCTTTATTCCATATTTTTCTTCTGCTATTTCACATCCATATATAATTTATAGTTAGTCAAAGTGTTTTCTGCCCCCAAACAAAACGTGTTTTTTCGTTTTTGATTTCCTGGTCTTTTTTTTTTTGTTTTTTTTATTATTTCCTGGTCTGAAAAGAATTTAAAATAAATTTAATTTAAAAATAACAAAAATTTTGAAAAAAAGCAAAAAGTTTCAACTAGGTAAAGCAGCCAATGAAGAACTTGGCGGCAACTCTTCACAAATGGCTTCCTGCTCTACCTTCAACCTTTCACCAAGTTCAAAACCCACAAAACCCTTACCCCATTATCTCCTAAAACCACTGATTCACGAGCCTGAAACCGAGACCCGAACCCAAATCCAAACCCCTTACCCAAAGCTCATAGTCACTGGTCCTTCCAAGCTCTCCGGCCGTGTACCCATCAGCGGCTCCAAGAACTCAGCTTTACCAATTCTTGCAGCGACCCTTTGCTGCTCAGGCACTTCAAAGATTCACAATGTGCCCAATTTGTTCGATACCCGCACAATGGCTTCGGTTTTAGCTTCTCTTGGAGCCAAAGTTGAAGTCTTTAATAATGAAATGTTGGTTAACACTGATGGGGTTGACTCAGTTGAGCCTAATTCGGATGAAATTCGTAAGATAAGAGGTGGGTTTTTCGTCATTGGCCCGTTGGTAGCCCGATTCGGCGAGGCTGTGGTTGCATTGCCCGGTGGCTGCAATATCGGGACTCGACCGGTGGACCTGTACATTAGAGGTCTTCAAGCTCTTGGTGCTGTTGTTGAGTTGAGGTAAGTTTCTCACCGTTTTCTTTAGCCAACATCTGAAATGTATAATGCTTGATGTAACTGCAAATTTCATAGAATGGTTCCCAAAATCTTGATTAGACTTGCATGAGAGTAAGCATATTATGCTTTGCAGTGTAGTGTAGGAGAGGTTGTATGGTCACTTTATGATAAATGCGTATACTTGAATTGTAATAATAAGAAGGCAGTCTTGCAAAACTTTTGTTACGTGAGCATGACACTAGAGGTACAATTTCCTTTTCAAATTCTAGTGTGCCAAGTGAGGAATGAAGGTGTGATAGTTCACAGATTGAGTCATTGCTAATCCCAGCTATTGTGGTGGTTGGCATGTTGCTGACTGTCTTATTCAATTGACTTGCTTATTTTCTTAATTAGTGACACTTGACATGGATGATTGGTCATTTGGAAAGTGTATCCAAATTCTTTGTTATATACATGGTCAATGAATGATGCGAGGAGTTGATCCAGTAAAATTTATGCAACATACAGGGATGGGAAAGTTCAGGCATATGCTGCAAACGGAAGAGGATTAGTTGGAGGAAGTTTCCAACTTGATTACGCAAGTGTTGGGGCAACAGAAACTCTTATGATGGCTGCATGTATGGCTGATGGAATGACTGTACTATCCAATGTTGCCAGAGTATGATAAGATGAATCTCACTGAACATTTTAGCTTCTAACATTCATTGAATGGAAGTGTGTTAACTGTTATCATTTGTTGTCTAATGGATTAGATTAAAATAATGAAGTGACTTCTTTCCCCAACGTTTCACCATAGGAACCAGAGGTGGTGGATCTTGCTCGGTTTCTTAATGACAGTGGGGCCTGTGTGGAAGGAGCAGGAAGTAACCAGCTTGTTATCAAAGGGAAACCCCTGTTGCATGGTTCTGAATGTGTTATTGCTGCTGATCGTATTGAAGCAGGCACATTTATGCTTGCTGCAGCTATTACTCGCTCATGCATCTCAATATCACCTGTCATACCTTGCCAAATGTCCTGTTTAATACACAAACTCTCGGCTGCTGGTTGCAAAATCAGGCAATACTCTCATGATACCTTGGAAGTATGTGAAAATTCTTAACATTATTTTGTACCCATTTTGTTTGTATCTTACAGAACTTTATAGTTGACAAATACTTCAGGTTTCAGCAGTTTCTAGATGTGGGGGTGAAAATTTGCAAAGCTTTGAGGTTAAGACAGGCCCATATCCTGGGTTTCCTACAGATCTTCAACCGCAAATAATGGCTCTGCTGACCACGTGCAATGGTTTAAGTCCTGTAGAGGAATCTGTATTTGACAAACGCATGGGTCATGGTATGTGGTATCTGCAGATTTATATGTATATGCATTTCTGCATATTTTTGCTCGCGGATCACTGCTGGTCGTTGATCGTAGTAGCCTCACAATGAAGTGAATACGATCAATGGACCGTATAAGTGCAACACCTTGTAGTATCTATGCATTATGTTTGTATATGTGTTTGCTCATACATACACATCATTCTTTTTGTTTCGATGTTTGGAAGGCCGATATATTGCTTACAATTGGTTGCATTGAGATATTCACATACATGTTCTCTGTTTTTGACCAGTAAGTGAACTGCTAAAGCTTGGAGCAAAAATTCAGGTCTGTGCAAGCACTGCTCTGGTCTTTGGGAAAGATAATGGAAGGCACGTAGATTTTCCTTTTATAAAGTTTTAAGTTTTTCTTGTTTCTTAATTGGAATTACATGAATGTGCTAACTCATTTCCATTCTCCTGTCAGTGTCTTGTCTGGTTCTTCCCTTGTTGCAAATGACATTAGGGGTGGGATGTCACTGGTATTAGCTGGATTGGCTGCAGAAGGAACTACGGATATCAGTGGCGTTGCTCATATTGACCGTGGTTATGAGAACTTAGATATGAAACTTCATTCACTGGGAGCCGATGTCAAAAGATTAATGCCTCTGGCTTCCTAATTGGAAAAGTAAGAACCTTGTTCCCCGTTATAATTCTTTGCTCTTTCTAGCGCCTATTGTGATAAGTACAAAGAATTTGTGCCAAATTACTGTAGTATATTTCAGTTGCTGAGGGGGTGTACTTTAAAAAGAGGCTTAGAATGTGTTATTAGACAGGGCTACATGCACATCAGATTGTAAGTGATTCAGGTTATATAAGTATTATAAGTTCTTAGAGGGATAATGGTCATGACATATGCTACGTATTTCAGTTATTCTATTAATTTAGAACTCAAGTAATCTGCATTTTTATCCATGCTAGTCATGCGTGCTCCAAATGTAGAGTGTAAACTGAACTGAGTTTTATTCTTGTTCCTGCATGGTTCATCCTTCAATTCCTGATTTTGTAGCTTGATTGTGCAATCAATATCTTCGAAGATGATTAAGATTGGTTATGCATGGAAAACAAGAAGTTACCCAAATGGGATTTGGAATTAATTGCTCAAAAACTCAAACTTGTAGATGTCATAATTAATGTGATTAGCCATGGCTGCAATCAAGCTTGCCTGTGCCAGGAAGGCCATCTAAAGTATCCACGTTTCCAAGCCTTTTTCAACCTCCTGTAGAATTCGTTCCCTTTATAAAATTGTTAAAAAATCCTGCCTTCTTAAGCTCCATATCCGTTGCAAAGATCTTGAAGCACATTGGGTAATCAAGCTTGATCACCCATTAAAATTCGTTTCAAAATTGTGTGGTGTTTTTTTGGGGGTGGAGGAGCGGAAGAAGCAGTTAGAGGGCCACTAACTAAGACATCACCAGGGAGTGGAGGTCGCCCGCTCCACTGGTTTTGTGTTATCCCATATGATTTCAAGAGGTCTATCCACGAAATCCTCAACACAAGAGCAGACCGGAGAAGTCACCATAATATGACCTACTACAACAGTAATGTCGTCCATCTTGCCTCCTGGATGATTCTTTCCAGCATCCTGAGCCGCTTTTGAATAAGGACTAAAGCTGTCCTTGTCCAGAGACCTAAGCCAAGCCAAATCTGCCAAAAGACAAGCCAACGCCTGCGGCTTCATCACACGACTTTCTCTCATGTTTCCCAGAACAACTTGCTCTATCTCATTCGGGTACATGTTGTCCCACAATCCATCAGTCCCAAGCACTACAATATCCCCTGGAAATACTCTAATTTCGATTTCTGTTGCGCTACAAGGATTATCACTGCCCCTGCTGTTGCCCAGTTGATACGGACAGTTAAAACTACGCTGTTCACGAGGAGACATGTACAAGAGTTTGTAGTTTCTAAACACCATCAAACCACTATCCCCAACGTTGACAAAGTGCAAAACTCCTGTTTCTCTAAGCGTGACGATGCAAGCGGTTGAGGACCCTTCACACTTGGTGTCTGCATAAGCTTCGTTCAAAACCCTTCTTGGGTCAACAATGGTCTGTTTTTGGACCGACATGATCGAGTTGCACGTGAGTTCTCTTGCGTACTGGCCAGCATCTACACCATGCTTTGCCCAACCACCAACGCCATCTGCCACACCAATAGTCTGCTCTTGTGCACATATGAAATGGGCGTCATCGCCTTCTGGCTTCAGTTTGTCTTCTTTGGGCCAATAGTAGGACCCACAAATCATCCTCATGCTCGTGCTCTTAAGATTTCAGAGAGACGGAGCAACGACTAATTTTGTTCTTAACCTAATCACCACCTACAAAACAAAACAAAACAGAACTTGGAGGGTTGAAAAAATATTACATGTGGTGTGGCATTTATGGTGGAGTGATAGTTCCTTTTGGGTTGGAAATTATATAGGCCTAGGTTTTTTTTTACCTATTTCGGCTCGGAATTCCAATCCTGGTGTGGGCTCGTTCTTTGTATCGGATTTGGTTTCCTTTTGTTTTAGGGGTATCTTGGTCTTTTCGTCCTCGCAATGCTACTTTGCGCAGGAAGATTGTGATCAAAGCAAATCCTAAAGCCATTCCTTGTGAGAGATTCCTGCATTAAAAGCACCCAAAAAAAAAAAAAAATTCAGTTTTCGGAGAGTTTCCTATTCCAAGGGAACCAAAAAAATAAATAAATCCTGAATTTGATTCTTTCTCGGTTCAGTTCTAATTGAAACAAGAAAGAAAAATAAAGCTGCGTTATACATATGGCTTCCTAATTGGAAAAGTAAGAATTTTTTTTAATGAAGAAAAATTTAGGGAAGGAAGATGCTACTCCCACACCCAGGGCCAGGGTAAACCTGCGACTTAGAGCCGGTTGGACTGACACAAGGGACCATTAAATTCAGAACCTTTTTCCCCATTATAATTCTTCTCTCTTTCTGGAGCTGTTGTGATAAGTACAAAGAAAGGCTTAGAATGTGTTGAAAGTAAAAGAAATTATGTAATCTAATATAAAGATAACGATAGAATCACAAAAAGGGAGAGCTGGGTTACATATTTTAGACATCAAACAGGCCTAGGGTGCACAAGCATACAAGTGCAAGCGTGTTACCTAATAACTAAAATAGGTTTCTATACATCTCCTTTTGCTTTGTTCCCCTTCTTCAAACATTACTTTCTTCTCAGAAGGAAATTTGTGACTCCTTGGAGCGGAATGTGATCAAGCATATCCTTGCTCTTCATTACCTCTCATGCAACTTCTGAACCTCCCCTATAAGCCCTTCAATCTGTTCCAATTTGTGATGGCAAAGCCAGATCGTGTCACTTGTAGATGTCATAGTCAAGGTGGTTAGCCATGGCTGAAATCAAAATTTGTGTCAAATTCGTGTTGTGTCTTTTTTGGGGGTGGAGCTCCTAAAACAGTTACAAGGCCACGAACAAAGACGCCACCAGGGAGTGGAGCGCTTCAGCCCCAGTTGTGTTGTGTTATCCGACATGATTTCCAAACCCCCAACACAAGAGGGGGCTGGCGTAGAAGTCGCCATAATATAACCTACTACAACAGTAATGTCGTCCTTCTTGCCTCCTAGGTGCTTTATTCCAGCCTTCTGAGCTGCTCTTGAAAAAGGACTAAACCTGCCCTTGTCCAGCGACCTACCCCTAGCCACACTTGCCAAGGCACAAGCCAATGCCTCCGGCTTCATTTCTCTCATGTTTTCTACAAATTGCACTATCTCATTCGGGTACATGTTATCCCACAACCCATCAGTCCCAAGCACTAAAATATCCCCTGGAAAAACCCTAATTTTGGTCTTCGTAGCCGAACGAGGATTATCAAAGTGGGTGCTGTATCCCAGTTGGTACGGATGGTTAAACCTATGCTGTGGACGTGGAGACACGTACAAGAGTTTGTAGTTTCTAAGCACCATGAAACCACTGTCCCCAACGTTCACAAAATTCAAAACTCCTTTGTCTTTAAGGGTAAGAATGCAAGCGGTTGAGGACCCTTTACACTTGGTCTTTACATACGCTTCGTTCAAAACCCTTCTTGGGTCAACGCCTCCAAAAGCTTGCTGCTTTTTGACCGACTTGATCGAGTTGCGCATGAGTTCTCTTGCGTACTGGCTAGCATCCACACCAAGCTTTGCCCAATCACCAACGCCATCTGCCACACCAGTAGTCTGCTCTTGTGCACATATGAAGTGGGCGTCATGGCCTTTGTTTTTTTTGGGAAAATAATAGGACCCGCAAATCATGTTCATGCTTTTAAGATTTCAGAGGGATGGACCAACAATCGCCAACTATGTGCTTAACCTAATCAATTACAAAACAAAACACCTGAGGGTTTGAAACAATATTACATACTTGAATGAATCAACCTGTGGTGTGGTATTTATAGTTATAGGCTTTAGTTTACTACTTGTATGATTTTAACCTATTTCCGGTTGAAATTCCAATCCTGGGTGGACTCGTTCTCAGTATTGGGATTAAATTTGGTTCCACAGTTGTTTCGTTATCCAAAGCAAATCCATAATAACTAGTCACATAGATGTCCAGCATGCGAAGACAACATGGGTGCCTGACACATATGGCCAACGTTGCCGCAGTTTCCATTTGCTATTTGAATATTAGCAGCCAAATTAGCCACAGTCTGCACAACCACTTGAATATTGGCAACTGTTCACCATATTGTTGACATAAGTGTGCAGTAAGTTGTGCCCTAATGATTTAAATGATTTTAGTGCGGTCTTCTAATGCTAGGAGATCTAGGTCTTAATATTGATTAGGAATTCAACAGTAACTAGTCATGTGGTCCTATGAAGAGTTGTGTTTAGGTTAATTGAAGGGCCAAAGGGATTCCTAAATTCACCGGGAGAATATAAGAAAATGATATATAATTCAGAAATTCTCAACAATATGTCGTGTATATGCTCAAGTATAATTTTCCATATTCGAAACCCAATTTTCTAATTCTGAACTTTATTTCTTTTTATAAATTTTCTTCGTTGGAATAAACTCATATTTTGTCATACATCAAATTTTCAATCGGCTATGTGCCTAGACACATTGATTAGACAGTCCCGATCTCTTGGACCACAGGAGTCCAAGAGATTGTGGTCACCCACCGTTATATATTAATCCAATGGTTGAAAAAAGTTTTTTAAAATGAGTGCAAGAGTGAGTGAACCGTTGAATTTACATCCAACGGTGAGTGACCACAAATTTCTTAGACCCCTGTAGTCCAAGAGATCATGACTGATTGACTAGAATGCAAAAAAATTCAAATAATCTAAATTTTAAAAACAAAGTTAAATTAATGAAAGCAAACAAAATTCTATTATTTGATTTGATATAAATACAAAAATCAAAGGAAGAGCTCAAACATTAACCCTTGCTCTCCTCCTCCTCCACCTCCTCCTTGTGAATGCTCTTCTTTTGTACAGATGTAGTCAGTTTGGCCTCACAATCTCTTGCTGATTTTTCTTCTCCAGGAGGAAATTGATGAGGCCTTGGAGTGAAGTTTGAGCATCTCTGCTCTTCATCAACTCCCCTGCAACTTCTGCTGGGGTGACTTTAATCTCCCCTATAAGTCCTTCGATCTGCTCGAAGAGTTGGTGATGGGAGAGGCCATGGTAATTGAATGCCAGCTGCTTGAATGCAGAAAGAGTGCAATATGACATGTTTATGTGCATGTCCATGCGTCCAGGTCTCATTAAGGCAGGATCTAGCTTCTCTTTGTGATTTGTTGTGAAAATTATTATGCGTTCGTCAGTACAACATGACCAAAGACCATCAATGAGGTTGAGGAGCCCAGAGAGTGTCACCTATTGATGAAACCAAACAAAAGTTATGTTGTCAAACTAAGAATTTATACCGCAAATTCAGACAAGAATCAACATAATTAAGTTCAGACTCATGTTATGGCAGCATAAAGTGATTAACTCGGAAGCCAGGAAGCTTGTTTTAATCGAAAACTAGTAATGCCCTAAATGTAAACTGACCTGATTTTTCCCCGTACTCGGTGCTTCATTCTCGGTTTCCCGGTTTTGCAGGTTAATTGTGCAATCGATATCTTCGATTACAAGTATAGATTGGTCAGGCATGGCAAGCAACCTTCTCTTCAAATCGGAATTGGAACCAACATCTGCTAGCTCCAACTCGTAGATGTCATAGTTAAGGTGATTAGCGATGGCTGCAATCAAGCTGGACTTGCCTGTGCCAGGAGGGCCATATAACAAGTACCCACGTTTCCAAGCTTTTCCGATCCTTCTGTAAAATTCCTTTCCATTTTTGAAATTATTCAAATCATCCAACAAAACCTTCTTAATCTCCATGTCCATGGCAAGCAGCTCAAAAGTCATGGGGTGATTCAGATTTACCTCTTGGGTCCCATAACATTCATATTGATCAATTGTGCACAGCTTTACTGCCTTTCGTTCTACTTTAATCTCCTTTGATCTGTCTAAAATGTATGGAAGGTATGAATTTAATACCTTCTCCTTGTGCTTCTTGTGGAAAGTTAGCTCATAGGATCTTGTTTCTGCTCTTAAGGATGCATTAAGATCACCAGGATTTGTAACCCTTGATGATTCAACCTTTGTACAAACAAATTTCCACATCAATTGAACATGATCTTCATAAACGTCACGTATCTCTTCCCCTCGATCCATCGCAACTCCGAGCTTCTTCTCCTTGGTAACCTTACTCACTTTGATTCTTTGAAGAGACGGGGTTGCTAAAGTGCCCAAATAGGCTTCAGCAGCCTCAAAGACTTCATTCAAGGACAGCCCTTGAAACTCATCTATTACAATGGTGAGGTGAGAAGAGAAGCGCCGGGAAATGTTATGGAGGCTTGAGAAGAAGTAGTTTCGAAACTCATTAGGAATGAAGTCATTGGCAATACTTCTAAGAAGCATTGCAGAAGCAGCAACAGTGGCTATCGCAGGCAAAATAGCCTTTGTATCAGGCATTTTTCAAGGCCAAAGTTTTGTTGGAGAGTTGGACTAAAAAGTAAAATGGGGATTTGGCAAATTATGAAGATGAAATTGGTTTGCCTTAGAATATTTTGGCAACCTGAATATATAGAGGTTTCTAAGAGAAAGTTGTAACAAAGACTGTTCCATTAAAGGTGGTCTTTCATTGACTTTTGAATTGACCTCTTCAAAATTTCATACATTTGCAGAAAATAGTGTTTTTGAATTTTCTAAGTTGAAATTTTGCATAAGAAGGTTCCCCTATGGATCCTCGGTGGTTCAAAGTTTTTTCTCTTTGGCCAGCAAGAGAAGTCGCCAAGGGTGTGAGAAAGAAAGACCCTTCATCGATTATGAAATATTGTTAACATGGTCAATTAAACCTAGGTCTCAACACGCACAAACATATGCAAGCATGTGTTAATTATTCTTTCTCAAGATTTCTCCATTTCTAGAAAAAGTGAAATAGCTGAGCCTAAAAATCATTAATTAAGAAACATGTTTAAATTCCGATGGATAATTAGAAAATAAAGGATATGACGAACAATAACGCTTTTGAGTTTAAGATTTAATGTCCAATAATATTAAACTATGAGCCTACTAGACCACGTTGATATTTTATTTAATCCGATGTTTTGGTAATACAATAGAATGACCATTAAGGAGTGCCATTAAGGTTATTACACATAAGGTAAGAAAATTAACCAGATTCAAATTCATAAACAAACAACCAATTACTGAAGTTCGGTTGGGCATGGTTGTTTGATTCAGGTTTTTTGCATTTTGTGCGCTCTGTATTGGCTGGTCTTTGTCTTCCAAGAGAGCAATTCCAAACCTCAGAAAGATACTAAACCAACAAGACCACTACAAAAAGTTCAATGATACCTGTAGCTAACTTTCCAAGAGAGCAATTCCAAACCCCAGAAAGATACTAAGCCAACAAGACCACTACTAAAAGTTCAATGATACCTGTAGCTAACTACAGTTCCAAGTTATCTTCTTTTCCTTAACCCATTCCTTCCAAAACCCATTCCTTCCAAGTCTGCGATGGGACGGGGCAAGCAAAATGGAAGGATGTGTCACTGCCATTAATGGGATTAACAGAGCTTGTAGACATTTCATCGAGCGATTATGTTGAAGAATATCATTTGCGCGTTGCATGTCGATCGGTCTGTGTCAATGGGCGTTACGTAGGTCCAGTTGTACCGCTCGATGATGTCATCGGTCTTTGTGCTCGAATTTAGCTTTTTGAGCCTCGCCAAATGTTCGTGCGGAATTTTTTAATCTTATTGTATTAAGTTTACTCCAACATTTCACAGAAATCAAATTATTTAATTAAAAAATATTTTTACGAAAAAAACCAATTCTTTTTTGGCTCAATACAAACAAACGTAACAAGTAAGTTCTATGTTTTTTTTTTAAAGAGTTCTATGTTATTCTGACACATCAATTCCAACCATCGTTGAAAGTTCTATTTTATTGTCCACTATCATGAAAATTGTTGGTCAAACCACTCACTCGTTTATTATTTTAGGCTATAAAAGCATGACTTGAATGATCACACTGAGAGAAAGCTATTCAAATATTGTTTTAATTTTTTTTATACAAATGATATTTTATTTTAATTTAATCTAAATCACGTGAAGGGGGATTCGAACTTGGGTGCAGAGTGGAGAACATATCCGTTCTAGTCAACTTTGCTAAGCCTATGTGTGTGAAGCTATTTAGGTTTTTTAGTTGTGTTGTAAATGATTATTGTGCCATTAATTTCACATTAAATGGAGAAATTGTTTTTTTGGTGTGGGTTTAGAGATAATTATAGGGGGTAATTGGGCATTGAGGAAAGTCAAACTATCACTACTACAAGAAGGGGCTAAGGCCATAGTTTGTCTAACCACGATGAACTAACAGTGGTCATTGGTGTTTAATGACCACGGTTAATGTGCATTAGTATTCAACTTTGCTTCACTCATCAGTCACGGAACATCGTGGCCAATACTATATGCACTAGTCAACTATCTACTAGAGGTGTCAAATGGACAGTGTTGGGCAGGCCCGTTTATTTAAACTCGTGCTTTTATTGTTTTCGTGTCGGGCTAAGCCTGCCTATTTAATTTATTGGGTTGTGCCGTGCATGCTTATTTAGTAAAATCATTGATCCTGGCCCGGCCCAAAGCCCATGTCCACATTGAAACAGGCCGGGTTGGGCTCGTGCTCGTGTCATACTCGGGCCCAAGAACCAACCCATTTAATTTGAATTTTTTTCAATAGATTTTTTTTTTCCCACTAGATAATTCAAATTATAAACATTAAAAATATAATTAGAGGCAAGAAATGATGAATTATTTGAAAACATTAATCAATCAAGCATCCAAACAATATGAAAGGGTGGAGGGCAAAAAGTGTCCAACTCTACAAAGTCCACTTCAACTTTTCATCTTTAAACAACTTATTATTTTATATGTGAAGAAATTTCTTGCTTTGATTATAAGAGAACTGTATATGTCATATGTATTGCTTAGATGTCAATTTATTGCATTTTGACTTTTGAGAAAACAAAAAATGTTAAGTGGGCCAGGCTTGGGCCGTGCTTGAAGCGGTCTTGGGCTCGTGCCTTGCTTGAAGCGAGCTCGGGCCAAGCCCGACCTAGTCCATTGGACCTCATTTTTTGATTCCAGCTCGGCCCAAGTTTTCGTGCGATGTCAAGCACGGCCCATTAATATTTGTGCTCGTATCGTGCCGTGCCTCATTTAAACCGGTTGGGCTCCTGCTGTGCTAGGCCGGCCCGTCCCGTTTGACACATTTACTAAGTACTATGCTACATTTAGCCCATGGCTAATAGTTAGTTGACCACTCCATCTGTGGCCAATTTTGTATATGTCAAATAAAATCATTTTTGTTTGACATTGGGAGAATGTGCATGAATAAATATGACAGATTTAGTTAATGATAACACCCGCAACTACCACATTCACGTGATATGTGTTCAATCTGTGACACCCTTTGGTCATGTGTTGTCTTTGGCTAATAAGAATATAGGCCATCACTGGCTTATAATGAGGTTTTCTAGTGTTGTATTCAACTCAAGAAATGAATTGACTCATCAACATGTTCATTAATGAAAGTTTGATATAAACCCAAAAAATGAGCCTAAATTAATGATAATTTTAAAAAAAACATGAGTTTTTCCCAAGAATGCTTGATTCTTTGGGTTAATATCTATTTTTTTTCTCTTAATTAATGAAAACAACCTTTTTTTGGAGGCATTTCTTATTAAGAGGGGCGATAATATATTAAATTCTCACACACTATACGGATACTAGGACTTAAATCCATGACCTTTCATGGGGGTGCAATTGCTCCAAACCACTACACTAGTGGATCCTTTGTATCAAAACAACTTTTTGTTGTTGTTAGAAGCAATAATTTAATCTACGAGGAGGGGGATTCGAACTTGACACAAGGGGTGGGCTCACTGCCCCGAACAACTCGCATAACTTAATCAAAACTACTTAAGTTCAAACATGGTCTAGTCCATCGAAAAAGGGCATTGACTTGCAGACTACTAGTCTCAAGTTCGAACCCCATACCACTTTGATAGTGTGTGCCTGTAAGAAACCCCCGTCCCTTTGTACTTTAGACTATTGTTTGTATTAAAAAAAAAAGGTTCAATGTTGTAATGGTAATGCCGCATCCTAGTATCTTTGGAATATGTAATGTATACATAAGCACATGGACGCCCTAAACGTTAGGTGTGAAAATATTAATAAAGAAGCTAAAAAGTTTATGCGCGCACACTTATTTTCAAAAATTATAGACATTATTCGATGGAGATTTCTTAAGAGATTTCAAAGGTGTTCCAGAAGATTTTTGAGAGGTTTTAAGCCTCTTGTTGAGGCATCATATATTTCATAGGGTTAATTTAGTTAAGTACCCTGAGAAGTGACCATATTATGGTCCAATTACTTTCAAACTACTCCATGTCTATTCAATTTGGTTTGTTTTGATGTTATTAATTCATCAATTTCCAATTAGATTTGTTATCACTTTGCCATGTATTAGTAATTTGGACTAGTTTGCCTATCATCACTTGCCAAAAAATTAAAAATACATGGATTATTCCTAATACCCTACTAATTTTGGGTTTTGATCTAATTTTCTATTTCAACAATGAGGTTTGTGTTTTTATGCGGTTTATCAATGAAAAGAAAACCCAATGAAACGACAAAAGACCAAATGAAAATGAAAATAATAAAATAACCTAAGTTTTAAAACCAAATTTAATTGAATGCAAACAAAAAATTATATTATTTGATACAAATACAAAAATAAAATCACACAAAGAAAGAGCTCAATCAGATCGACGACGATGTACCTAATAAACAAACTTGGCAGTCTCTTTGTTGCCCGTCAAACATTACATTAACTCTTGCTCTCCTCCTCCTCCTCCTTGTGGGTGCTTTTCTTTTGTACATACGGTGTTAGTTTTAGGCTCACAATCTTGTTGAGTTTTCTTCTCCAGGAGGAAATTGATAAGGCCTTGGAGTGAAGTTTGAGCATCTCTGCCCTTCATAAACTCTCTTGCAACTTCTGCTGGGGTGACTTTAACCTTCTTTATAAGTCCTTCGATCTGCTCGAAGAATTGTTGATGGCAGAGGCCATGGTAATTGAATACCAGCTGCTTGAATGCAGAAATGATGCAATATGACATGTGGACACTGGCGGACCCAACACATGCTTACTGTGGGCAGCTGCCCACACTTAGGTGGTTTCTTCACCCATCTAGCCAAACACTTTGTCACTAAAAATTAGACACTTGGCTAATACTTTGCATGCAAAATCCCCACTCAGCGCCCTAAATAAGTAAAGCCTTCAAGGTTTTAGTCCAAAACCTCTTCTATATTGAAAATATCAAGGCCCAAAACTTAATAAACATATGGTCCAATATATAAAGCCTTAGATTTTGACCCCAAATCATATATAAAAAATTTATTGAAATAGATTATGTGTTATAATATATATCGTATTACTATGAAAACCTAGACTTTGCAGGAGTCAACTATAAAATTATTTTTTATGCCCTTAGATGGAAAAAAGTTTGGGTCTGCCACTACATGTGGATGTGCATGTCCATGCGCCCAGGTCTCACCAGCGCAGGATCTAGCTTCTCTTTATGATTTGTTGTGAAAATTATTATGCGTTCGTCAGTACAACATGACCAAAGACCATCAATGAGGTTGAGGAGCCTAGAGAGTGTCACCTATCGATGAAATAACACACTTAATAAGATCATATGTATCTCTACCAGTGTTTTCAAAGGTATGCCTAGGCACGCGTTGAGGCACGCTTCGGAGCCAGGCAGCGGTGATTCGCCTCAGGCGCAGCTCAGTTTAGTGAATGTCATGAAAGGCATACGCCTTGAAGTCGAGGCGGCCACTAAACGCAGATGCGCTGTGAAAGGCGCAAGCCTCGCGAGGAAGACAGAGTTCCTTTATTTTAAAAATCTGATTCCGGACGACGTTGTTTGCACTTGCTGTGTTGTTTTGTTTCCCTTTAGTTAAGCTGTGCGTTTCAGTTTTAAGTTTGAACATTAGACACGCACCGTTTTGTTCAAAAGAAACCAGTTTACCCATTTATTCCTTCCCTCTCCCAAAAGCCAAAGTTCCCAAACGGACCAACAGAAACTGCCTCCCACCTTCCACCATCAGTTCAGTCCACCTCCATAATCTACTCTTTTATCTATTCGAACTAGGTAGAAAGGCACTAGACTTAGAGAGATAATATAACCAAAAGCATATATGGTAAAGAATTGAGCAATAGTAAGAGAAATTTTGAAAAAAACAAGTTTGATGGTTAATTTATATTGTAGTGTGGCATTCAATACATTCAGTAGCTGTTTTATATTTTTGTAATTATAATAACTCAATACCCGAAAGGCTTATGCTTCAACGCTTTGAGGCTTACGCCTCGCCTCATAAGGCATAAAACGCATCACCCTAGTGCCTCGTCTTTCAAAACATTGATCTCTACAAGGGATCTTGTAGATTTATATTACCAGACAAATGCTTACGTTTACGTTGTCAGACTAAGAATATAAACTACACATTCATGCAAGAACCAACCTGATTAAGTCCAAGTTCACATTATAGCAACATAAAGTGATAGGGAGCTAGGAACCTTGATTTTATATAAAACTAGTCATGCTCTAGAAGTAAATTGACCTGATTTTTTCTGGTACTCCGTTCTTCATTCTCTGTTTCCCGATTTTGCAGCATGATTGTGCAATCGATATCTTCGATTACAAGTATAGATTGGTCAGGCATGGCAAACAACCTCCTCTTCAAATCGGAATTGGAACCAACATCTGCTAGCTCCAACTCGTAGATGTCATAGTTAAGGTGATTAGCGATGGCTGCAATCAAGCTGGACTTGCCTATGCTAGGAGGGCCATATATAACAAGTACGATGTTGCTATCTAGTAAGGGCCCATTTGATAACCATTTCAATTTTAGTTTTTAGTTTTCATTTTTTATTTTTTGTGTTAGAGTATAGAGTAAAAAAAATATGGAGAATGGAAGTAGGGATGACAACGGGTGGGGTAGGGGCCGGGTATGACAATACCATCCCCATCCCCATCCCCGCTCTCCATCCCCGCCCCCGTCCCCGAACCCATCTCCGTTTATTAGGTTTCGGGGAATTCCCGTCCCCGTCCCCGTCGGGGGACTGTCCCCCATACCCGTCCCGAATCCCCGATTTTTTTGCATAAAAAAATATTTATCATACATTTTAACATTAAATTTCATATTACATTATAATTCAATATATCCAAATTAACTATAAAGTTCAATTCAACTATTCAAAATCACATCAATATGAAATTCCATAGAGAATTAGGAGAGGGAAGTTAACTTAGGGTTAAACATAAATATTATAATTATATATATATTTATTTAAATATAAACATATATATATTTTCGGGTTAGGTTCGGGGATGGGGACACCAATGCCATCCCCTTCCCATACCCGTCGGAGATTTTTCAAGTTTGGAAATCCCCGTACCCGATACCTATTTAGCCCCGAAATCTCCCCCCGTTAGGGTCGGGGACTCGACGGGGACCCGCCCCTACGGGGATTTTTGCCATCCCTAAATGGAAGTGAGAATGAGAGTGGAGATGAGATTGAGAGGGAAGATGAGAGGGTAAGATGGTAGGGAGGAGTAACAAAAGTAAAAAGAAAAACTAAAAACTGAAATATATTTCAAATTGTTTTCACTTTCAAGTTTTTGTTGTCACTTTTCTTACTCATACCTCCCATCCTCCACTACCATCCTCTCTCTCAATCTCATCCTCACCCTAATTCTCACTCTCATTTCACTTCCATGATACTCACAAAAGTAAAAAGTAAAAAGTAAAATTGAAATGGTTATCAAACGGGCCCTAAATATTTACTATATTGTAATGTTTTTTTTGTTCATGCGATAATTACACAGAACCTTTAAAAGTCCAAGTGGTATATTAGCAAATTCTCTTAGAATAGTGATGTGTTAGTAGCTACTAACACGTTAGTATGTTATTTGTTAGTAATTATAAATTAATAAATTAATATTGTTGAGAGATGGCTCCGATTTAAAAAAAAAAAAAACATTAACACATTATTTGATGAACAAATTTTACTTTACTTGAGTGAGTGTAATATAACTTGGAAATTTCTCTTGTAATTAATGCCTTTTTTATTATATAAATTTTTATATAATATGTAAGCCTACTCACTCATATTTTTTCTTATTGATCTTATATATTATAGTTACGATTATTAGGCTTCATTATTGATATGTCCCTAAAATTTAATATAATCTTACTTGCTTACTTAAAATTCAATTTGCCTCACATAAACCTCAAATCTTAATCTCGTATCTTACTTTGCTTCATATTCTTCAACTCTTTTAGAGAATTCATAAGTCTTTCGACGTTGCACGAGTGGGAACACTTGTCCAATGAAGTGTGTGTTAGGTTGTTGCCACATGTGCAAAACTTAATATTATATATCTATTTATAATAATATATTATTGCTTTTAAAAGAAAAACTTTTTGTCAAAAAATTTGGGTATAATACTATTTGTCCCGTTAAATTACCACGCTAATGTCAACTTATCCCTTCGAACTTTTTTTTTGGGGTTAATTAAAGACCTAAACATATAAAATAGTGAATTTAGGGAATTGGCTTTATTTATTTATTTTTTCCGAATTTCATCCTATTTTCTAATAATAGTAAAGGAAAATTTATAGCTTTAAGAAAAAGAAAATTTAAGCTATTAAAATGCTAAATATATAAGTAAAAAAATTAAAAACAGAAGAGCACCCCTTAATTTCTAATGGAAGATATAAAAATGTCTTCTTTATATATATATATATATATAAATGGAATAGGGGAAAAACTCTAGAACAAGGGACCACTAAGCAACACTAATTACCGACACAAGGAGTAATTTCAAAAATATACATACTTAGATCCAAATTAAAACTCCAATTGACAAGATCAGCCATATCATTCTTTTCACGACAAATGTGGGCCACCACACAGCTTCCAATTGCATCAAAAAATTAAACTAGCAAGAGGATACAACACATCAGAATTCCACAAGAGAGTAACAGCAACATCAGAATCCATCTCTACTAAGAGGCTGGAAATTCCTTTATCCACAGCTAACTTGAGACCAAAGTAAAGACCCCAAAATTCATCTTCCAAAATTTCACCATTCCCTAGATTTACTGCAAAACCACCAAACCAATCTCTGATAACACTCCATTACTTCCATGACATCATCATAATATGTAAATGTTAATTTTATCATATTGTATTTAGTTTACTCCAATATTTCACACAAATCAAACCATTTAAATAAAAAAACATTTTCGCAGAAAAAAAAATTTCTTTTTTGATAAAGTACAAACAATCATTAATTATAAGTTCGATGTTATTCTAACACAATTAAAACCGCGTCGCAAGTTCTACTGAATTTTTTTTTCATATATATTATGAAAACAGTTGCTTTTAATAAGTTTATTATTTCAGGCTATAAAAGCATGACTTGGATGATCACACTCTTTGTTACATAAGCTGTTCATATTTATAGTGTTTCAGAATTAGAAACGTTTTATTGATGTGATATTTTAAAGAGTTGTTTAATTATTGATACTATTAATATATAACTATTGGGTCTTTGGATATGTAGATATAAGCGCATGCATGAGTTTTTATTTTTAGTTATATACCCATCTTTAGAAAATTAACACAAAAAAAATTAACAAAAATTAAGAAACTTAAAGAGGTATTTAGTTAGTTATATACACATTCTTAACACTAGTGATATATAAACCATAGACCATTTAATTTTATAAACAAACAAAAAAAAACCTAAAAAGTGACAGCTGGCCCTATTGAATTTAATTTTGGGATTTTTTAAATGAGGTTTTGATGTTGGACTTGCTTTAAGAAATCGATGGTAGTTTTATAATTTATAGGAAGTTCGAAGCCCTTTTGTTATGTTGTAAATAGGCTTTGAGTGTGTTTTTAAAGTCCATTTCATATAGGATTTTTTAATATTATAAATTGAGCCCTTATATTGAGTATAATAATAAATCTCCCAAAATTAAAATTTACATCTCCTCCGTTGAAGAAAAACCATATTTACAACATTTACATTTACTTGAGATACAATGGACATATAAATATGACTTTAGTCAACATTAATGCTACACTTAGAATAATGTTTTTTTTTTTAACAGGGAAAAGCAATAGTACACTTAGAATAATGTTTAGTTGCTAAATTAGTTTACGAAATTCACATAGCGAATGATTTGTACATGTAAAATGGGAAAAAAGTTTTCTAAAGAAAGTTTTATTTCTAAAGAGTAGGGGGCCATTTTAGGATAAGATGACAGAAATTATTTTTTATTACTTTTTTATTGCTACATGAATCCCACATGTTACAGGAAAACCAACCTTGGAAATTTAGGATTCCGCATCCCAGTGGGAAAGAATGAGAGCCTATAAATACTTATTTGGTCTCTCTCTCTCTCTCTCTCTCTCTCTCTCTCTCTCTCTCTCTCTCTCTCTCATCACTCTCTTGCTCTCTTCACTACTATCGCTGTGTTTTAGGAAAGATGATGATCGCCAACTACAATAACACAAATACTTGCTATGGTTATGGCTCTCAATATCAACAAATATTAACGGAACACGAGGAATTGAGAAGAAAAAGGAAGGTGAATAAGTCTGATCAAATTCAAGAATTACTATTTAAAAATAGGAGGAAGATTCATAATGAGAAGATGAAGCTGGTCTGTGGGTCTTGCTATCTTCCGAAAGACAACCCAGACAAGCCCCTCGGTGAAGACGCCCACTTCATCTGCCACAACGGCCAGACCATCGGTGTGGCAGACGGCGTCGGCGGCTGGGCCAAGATAGGAGTCGATGCGGGCGTGTACGCAAGGGGACTCATGAACAACGCCAACCAAACGGCCATGGACATGACCCGAGCCGCAGCAGCCGAGGTCAATCCAAGAAATGTGTTGAACCAAGCATACGCGAACAACGCTGGAGTACAAGGCTCGTCCACAGCTTGCATCCTCAGCCTCAACAAAGAGCGTGGGGCACTGCACGCCGTGAATGTCGGGGACAGCGGCTTCATGGTGTTCAGGGACAGCAGATGTTTGTACAAGTCTCCACCTCAGCAGCGCATGTTTAACTGTCCGTACCAGTTGGGGAACTACGTCGGCTACGACCGTCCCAAGGCGGCTCTAGAGTTTGTGATGGAGGCAGTCCCGGGAGACATCATAGTGCTTGGGACAGATGGGTTGTTGGACAACATGTTTCCGAGTGAGATTGAGGATGTTCTTGTGGCGTATAGAGGAAGCGGTCGGGATTGTAAGGAGTTGGCTTCCGCCATAGCCAACCTGGCGCTGTTTAACTCGTTGGACAAGTACAGCGTTAGCCCTTTTCAAATGGAGGCTCAGAAGGCTGGACTTGAGCACGCAGGAGGCAAGATCGACGACATCACTGTTGTTGTCGCCCAAGTTGTAGCTTCTAGCTCCTTCACTACACCAGCTAGCTTAGGTTTCGGATTTGAACGCACAGATACAAAAAGAAAAAGAGAAGACTATATTAGGTTTAGAAATTGAGGTTGTACTTTCCACGTTATTACAATTAATACAAATCTTTATTTTTTTTAAATCCAAAAGTTTACATAATTACAATTAGCTGATGAATTGAATATCGCATATAAATGCAATTTTCCTTCTCAAACCCTAACTCTAACACGAGCCGTCTTCTAGCCCCTCTCTCTTGCTCAGACATAACCGGCAACCTCTCTTCTTCTTCAATCCTCATCTCTCTCTCTCTCTCTCTCTCTCATAGCACCATCGTCATCTCGTCCCTGAACTTGGAGATTCCAAAATGGCTTCTTTTTTTTTTTTCTAGGCGCTAGCGCCTGCCTAGACCTCCTAGACTGCCTACCGATCGCCTATCAACCGCCTAGATTGCCTAGCCCCCGCCTAGCCAGCCTAGGCCATTTATATAATAATATTAACAATATGAGTGACAGTGTGTTCAAGGATTTCATTTTTAAAGAAGATTTCCGAACAACAATAGATAAACCAGCGAAGTTTCGACACAGACTTATCCTCTCGGGAACCACCCATTGCCTTCCCAATTCCACAAACTACAGAACTATTCCACCTTTTGGTTTTGGGTTTTAGTATCGCAACTTTGATTAAGAACGTCAATATACTGAGATGAATCGAAGTGCTGTTTCAGTTTTTCAGTTTCCCAGTTTCTCTTACCCTCTGTTTTCTATGTTTCTCCGTCTCTGACACAGTCGGATCGCCACTCACATGTAGATCTGCGGTTTGCAGATCGCCATTATCGCGCTATGTGTGATGGCTCCCGTGGGAATTGTCTTTGATGGAAAATTGAGGAGAAATTGTCTGCGACCACTCTATCATGTTTGCTTTGGTCATTGACCATTAACGTATTATTACGATATTTTTGCTGCTTGGGATTGTCGATGATCATACATCATCTAATTGGTTCCTCTTCCATTAGTGGTATGAGATTTTGTTCTGCACCTTTCTTCTTATTTTACTGTTAGAGTTGCTTTGTTGTGGCCTCCTTTTCGGAGCCTCCTTTCTGTTGCATGGTTTTTGCCCCTATACAAGCCTTGGCAGTTCCAAAGTTGGGAGCAGTTTTTGGAGGTTCATTTGATCCTCTACAAGCATTGCAGTTCCAAAGTTGGGAGCAGTTACTAACGGTTTTATTGGGTGTTTTCAACGTTAACAGATAAGTTTGGAGTAGTTTCTTGTGGTTTGATGGTTACTACAACACCAGATAAGTTTTGCCTTGTTGGCCATGTTATGTTGTTACATTTAGAACGATCATCCTGGTGTTTTCTTTGTTACTTTTCTTTTCCTTTTGTTGTGTCATTGTGTTTATTTTTCTTGTTTTGTGGATTTGTGGGTTTTGTGTCTTTAGTTTTCTTTGTTTATTCTGCAGCTTGGTTTTAGTGGGCTTTTGTTTCTTTTTATGGTTACTTGTTGTTTTGCTTTCGTTTTAGCATGGTCTTTTTAGTTGTTGTCTTGTTTCAGTTTGTTTTTTTAAATTTTCTAGTAAGGTTCTTCTACGCTCAGTTTTGTGTAGTTGTGTTCTTCTTATTTTTGTTTAAAGTAGACATTTGCAAGTTGTCAGTTAAGTTCTAATGGTGTGTATGCACGTTTTTTTAAAAAAATCATGCATCTCATGTTTCGGTTTTGGATAGTATTGGCTATTTTCAGTGTTATCTTATGTACACTCTTATGATGCTTATTATTTTAATAAAGCATCTATTCCAACCAAAAAAAAAGAGGAGAAGATTTCCGAGAATTGGAAAAGAAAGAGATTATATTGTTCCCACAACCTTGTGAGTATTTGCTAGACTCTGCGTGCCTTGAACGATACGTGCCAACCCAAAATCTGAAATTTTTGGGTTCATGTTCTCATCCAAGAGAATGTTACTGACCTTCAAATCTTTATGTATTACCTTCGAACAGGAATCATGGTGGAGATAAAGAAGCCCTCTAGCAATACCCTGAATAATCTTGAAGCGTCGACCCCAATCAAGCACTGCTCCTCCTGTCATTGGCATTCAAGATATAACAGTAATGTCATTGATACATCCCAATGCCATGCACTTCACAATGAAAAAATTGACCATCACTATGTAACAAAGAGCAATGAAACTAATTGAATACAAGAGTATCCAAGCTTCTGTTTGGCATGAACTCGTAAATTAGTAACTTCTTATCATCCTGGACAGAGCAGCCCATGATCCTAACAAGATTTTTATGTTGGGGTTTGGAAATCAACAGCATCTCATTCTTGAACACTTCTATGCCTTGCCCTGAGCTACTAGATAGTCTTTTTACTGCAATAGAGTTTATCACTTACCTAATTCCGCGTGTGCTAGGTGAATAAAAAGATCTACTCCACCAGAGGAATACTCCTGAATATCAATAAAGTCTTTGGACCAGACCAAACACCCTATATTGTTAACATGCGTATAAGCCAGGCAAGAACAACTATTTGCTCCCAAAGTCGAAATATACTCATGTGAAGCTGGTAGGTTTACACTTTCCATCTTCCAAAACCCATCTTCTTTTCCTCTCGAAGCAACTGACTTGTGTAACTCTCACACAACAATTTGGTTTTCCTCACACACCCCCGTGTCCAGTTTCCTTTGCTCCACTCTTCATGTGACTTTGGTACAAACCCTTTCAAACACTTGCAGATTGGAGATTCAGAAGCTTTGCAAACCCCAAAAGGTCCACATGTTCCATATTCGTCACATGGACCTAAACCCTAAACCCTAGTAAATTTATATTTTTAACTGTATATATATATAGTTATGCAAAAGCATCATTCTCTCTTCATTATCGTTTGCTCTAGATGCAGACTAAATCTTGATAATCCACGTGAGGCTCACAAGCCAGTGGAGCTGCCTATAAGGGATAAAAGAATATAGATACATAATTAAATTTGAAGTTGCAGTAGGGACGGATCTATGTCCATGTTAACATGGGCTATAGCCCCAGCGACTTGATATTTTATAGTTTAATATTAATACTCGCCCGCCAAAGCACACCTCCACAGACCCCATCCCAGTGATCTCACCCACAATAATTTTTTTTTAGTTAATTAATATTTATTACTCCGCCTTTTTCATAAAACACACATTCCTAGAGAACATCCTTTACTTTTTTCTATATAAAAAAAAAAAAACATAAGCAGCTGACGAAGTGAGCACGAAACCACATAGAGTGAACCCGAAATGGTACCGTTTCACACCAGAGCCGATCATCTCTGGTATGGTACGGTACCAACTTTGGCAAATTATAATCTCATACTGTATCATACCGGTTCCAATTTCCAATATCGGTATCGGGATGAGCTTAATACCGTACCATGCCCAGCCTTAGAAAACACAACAAACTCCCAAATTTTTTTTGAGAATTAAAATAAAATAAAACAAACTCCTAAATAGTAATAATAGACTAAAACAAACAAAGCAACAGAACCACCTCTCCACATCCTCTCCAGCAACCGAAGAGACCCATAATAACATACCGGCTAACCCTTAATACAGCACCGGCTAAACCCCAGCCCACACAAACGACAACTTCCATGATTGTAACTCCAAACTCTGAACTAGAGCCAAAACTATGTGTATGTGGACCAAAAGCGACAACTAAATTATAGCGATAATGATGTTTTGCGGTGGCTGCTTCAACATCAACTACAAATCAGCATAGCAATTGCTACTACCCCACCGATGTGGGCGCCACCACCTCTTCCTGCAACCAGAAATAGAAAAAAAAACAAAACAAAAAAAAAAAAACAAAACCAAGATCCACATGGATCTGGGCAGCAAAAGCCTCATCACAAACTAAAACTCCAATCCCTAGCATATGAGGAAATGGAGAAGGAAAAGGGAAGAGGGATTGTGAGGGAAGAGATAGGAGAAAGTGGTGAGGGAAAAATAAGGGAGATAGGGGGTAGGGGAGGAGGGCCAGAGACCACCTTCCCCTTCTTGGTGCGGCTGAAGGGTATGAAGGGCTAGGGTTTTTTCAGGAGGTGATATTCTAATTCCTGAAGAACTAACTAATTAGGAATTCATCTTTTTTACCCATTATATCCTTAGACAATTTTAAAAATTCCAAGTTTGTCATCAACTTTAACCCAACAACAAGGACATTTTAGTACTTAGAATCGCACATATCCTAATTTCATATGGTTTAGTAAACAACTTCAATAAGAATCCAGAATCTAACTCTCCTCAATCCATATGGTTTAGTAAACAACTTTAATAGGAATTCGGAATCTAATTCTCCTCAATCCAACTCCTCCTCAATTTAATTCCTCTTAATCCAATTATAGATTAGTAAACATGCCATGAATTTAAACAAGGAATATACTACATTACATTGTTCAAGATCCCTCCCGGTCTGGGAGCTGTTGAAAAAATTTATATATATTGATCATTCATTGTTTAGGAATTAAATTAATGATTGAATTTCCACGTGTATTTTTTTTTGCTATTATTAACTAATGATATGGAAAATGTGGAGCTCACATTTTGGTTGACGTGGATGCCAGGAGATGGGAAACGGTAAGTTATTGTTTGTTACTTCAGTTGTTTATTTATTTATTTTGGCTTATCTTACATTTTTTATTTTTAAATATATGTTTGTCCACTTGGCATACACATGGCATCCATACTAGCACTAGAAAATGTATAATTTTAGGAGAAACGTACAGAAATTATTATTATTTTGTTAATTTTATTAGGTTATGGTTGAGGAAAAAATTTGAAATTTATACAGCTGTAAAACAGGTCAACTTTGGTCAAATCAGGATTCCTTATCTGATTTGGAAAAAGCATGAGAGCCTACATATAGGGAGGGGATTAGGTCTCCTTCATTTTCTTCACTCACTCTCTTTCATTACTGTCATTCTGTCTTGCTTCTCTCGCTCTCGCTCTAGCGAATTGAAGCATTACTCTTTTCTTTCTTGCTCCTCTCGCTCTCGCTCTCGCGAATTGAAGCAAAGCAACGATGATGATTGCCAACAATAACCCTGCCTTTGGTTATGGTCCGATCAATTTCAAAAATAATAACATCCCATCAATCAATAATTTCTGTGCCCTTGGCTCTGGCTTTGGCAATGTCGATCAAGATTTTGAATTGGGGAGAAAAAGGAAGTTGAATCAACTTCCAGAATTAATACCAAAGAGGAGGAAGATCCGTAATGGAATGAAATTGGTTTGTGGGTCGTCCTATTTCCCCAAATGCAACCCAGAAAAGCCCCTCGGCGAAGACGCGCACTTCATCTCCCATGACGCCCAGACTGTCGGCGTGGCGGACGGCGTCAGTAGCTGGGCCAGGAAAGGCATCGACGCCGGCGAGTACGCAAGGGGACTCATGAACCACGCCAAACAAGCGGCTACTAATATGTCCGCCGTCGGAGCCGCCGCCGTGGATGCAGGAAAGGTGCTGAGAGAAGCCTACGTGAACAACTTCGGAATACAAGGCTCGTCGACGGCTTGCATCCTCAGCCTTGACAAAGAGCGTGGGACCCTCCACGCCGTGAATGTCGGAGACAGCGGTTTCATGGTGTTCAGGGACGCCAAGTGTATGCTCAAATCTCCAACCCAGCAGCGGAGGTTTAATTGCCCCTTCCAGTTGGGGAACCACGTCGGCAGCGACCGACCCCAGGTGGCTCTGGAGTTTGTGGTGGAGGAATTGGCGCCGGGGGACATTATCGTACTTGGGACAGATGGGTTGCTGGACAACATGTTTGCGAGTGAGATTGAGGAGGTTCTGGTGGCTTTTAATAAAGTAAGCGGTGGTCGGGATATTGATTGTGCGGAGGTAGCTTCCACCATAGCCACCCTGGCTCTGTATAATTCCTTGGACAAGGACAACATTAGCCCTTTTCAGATGGAGGCTCAAAAGGCCGGATTGGAGCACGCCGGAGGCAAGATCGACGACATCACTGTTGTGGTGGTCCACGTGGTGGAATCTACTACCTCCATCGATTAGGTTTTGATTTTGAACCCAACAAAGACAAATTTTGGAAACTGAGATTGTAATTCCATGTTGATACTATTAATACAATTCTTTAATTTTTTTTTATTATTCAAAAGTGTACATTACAATTTACTGATGATTTGAATGTTGCATCCAATACCAAAAATTTTGAATTACCTTAATATTTTGAAGTGGATTGATTAATACAACAGTGACTCCATTAATTTTTTTTTGTTACATTGGCGGAAAGAAAAACCCACTGGGGTCCTTGGTGCTATAGGGGAGGGGGAATCCACCACCACAACTGTGGCGGGACCCATTGGCAGTGACTTCATGAGTTTTGTACATCTCAGAATCTCCATTTCTAGAGAAAAATAGGTGGGGCTAAAAATTTCTCTCATTTTCTTTCTAAGTCTATCACATCTAACCATCCAAAAGGGAAAAATGATCTGCAGTGGTAATTATGTCATCTATTCCAAAGAATATCAAAACATTAGTAATATGAATTTACTTTGGGTCCGTCAAAATCTCAAAAATACATGCAAGTCACCAATGAACTCAAGAACTCAACTACATGTTTATCGGTACAGACTTTGTGGAAGTCCCACCTATCGGAACAGTTTAAACTATATCATCAAAAAGGGGGGTTTTCCTTCTGAAGAGACAGGAGGGGCGGGGGGTGGTGTTAGAACAAGTCATGCTAGCTCAGAATCTAATTCTGTAATTCTGTCAGACCCAAGGTTTCATTTTGGTACTCTCCTAAGCAGCTTGTACATGCCAAAGATATTCTTACGCTGCCACAGATATGGGATGAAAAAGGAGCGGTACTTGGCAGGCGAGAGCTCTCTATCCAGGTAAGGCAACGCTCCAATCACCTGAATTGGGAAGAAAACCAGTTCAGCTAGCAATTTATTCCGAAAAAAAGTGTAAAAGCAGCCTGATTTGTACCTCCCAAGTTGACAAGTCACTTCCGCGAGAAGGGAAAGGTCGACTAAGCTGCAGCTCAACAAGGAATGTACATTGTTCAAGATCCCGGAGCTGTAAAAACTGATGGGTCATTTTCTAAAGAAAACATAACAAGTATGGGGCACTTTAGTTTTATATAAACTAGTTTAGAGAGTGGTTACATATTGGTCGTTCGAAGCTTTGTTCTTATCGTTAAGATATGGTGGGGCTGCTGCAGTTCCACCCAAGGTAGAATTAAATGGGAAGGGAAGAAGTCCCCGGAACCCATCATCAATCCAACGAACTTCTCCAACATAATCAGGAACAAAAAACGACGACGGGAAACGGTGCCATTCACTTCCAACACACAGAACAGAACCTGAAATGCAGAAGGAAATCCAAGAAACTTTAAGAGACGTGACTTTCCAAACTTGCATACCAAATAATAAATTGGAGAATCCAACAAGTTCCTTATGCAACTTGAGAACTAAACAAGAAACATGAGTTTGGGGAGATGCGGGGCAGATAATCAAGGTGGTGAGCCCAACCAATATGGAAGTGTATTGAACATTAGGAAAAAAGAATAAAAATACAGTATTTATCATTTTTAAGCTATACAGTTGTAGAAAGTTTATCTCTGTAGATGGCTAATATAACCAAGCCCCCAAGACTAAAAAGCATATCAATTTCCAATATTTTGAGAACATGTGAAATCATTATACACAAGGCATGTACATTACAGTTCTACAACGAAATTGCAAAATGAGTTTACTCCTTTCATTGTACATTCCAAATATTAAGACGCCATATTGCATTGATTGATAACTGAACATTTAAGGAACTTTGATGACAATGCACTCCATCGCAAGGTCAATAAATTGATAACAGCAAGATACTTGTTACCTGTTCCTGCATTGTCATGATCTTCTAAAAGCTTGTAAACCTCTAAAGGGGCAGAATAGCCATTGATCACCGAAAATGTACGAGCATGGGAGGCACATAATATGAGGCCAAGAACCACCGGTCTTAGAATCTTTGCCGTCTACATGTACAAGCAGCAATACTGTGAGGTTCATAGAGATAATTTATCAAATTTTTGTGAAATACAGGATAAAAGCTCACCATGACCATCGGAGAATTGCCTTGAGAATCATAATCAGATCGGAAAACATCAGGAAAGCTCTCTATGACAGCCGAAGCAGCAACACAAATTAGTGGATATATTGGATAAAGGAACCTGCAACGACAATTGGAAATATCTTGTTATCACTCACATCTGACCTGCAGTTAAATAATATTGAACAATCTTCATATCATCTTATGAATTTCCATCAAAGTGACTCATTAAATATCAAAACATTCAGATCTGAAACTATATGACCCTGGCTAGTCAGAAATGCAGACTGGAAAGGATACCTATGAAAAAGATAACATACGATATTGATTTTTTTTTGTTGTTGCAGGAAAGCACAAGGAGAGTGCTGCCTATGATTATGGTGAGATGTGGATGTCAGAACAAGAAGAATATTTGTAGTTACTGTAATTCCAGAGAAATTAGAGAAAAAAATTAGAAGAAAAAAAAGTAGGATAGAGGAGAAAGTATAGATGGAAATATCAACGCACTCAGCCTCTCAACATCATTTGAGTTTTTTTGTTAATGGCAAATGCACAACTGTGCAAATATGAGAAATTTCGGTCAATTGGAAATGCACTGTCAAGATGAGCAAATACGAAACTAGCAGGAATATGTTCTAATTCAATCAATTTAAGAGAAGTGGTATATAACAGGCTTGCCTGGATATCATAAAAGGTAAGATTATTCAAACCTCTCTTCTTTGTGTGGTTGCAAAGACATGAACGCCAACCAAATATATATAGGCGAGACAACAATGAGCAAGCTGGGTGCATACTTTTTCCTTGCAATCAGCAGTATTGCCAGAAACAGCAATGCAAGTACGAAACAAAAGTTAAAATTGTTAAATCCATTCCTAATATAAAATAGTGGCCCCTCAGTTCCATACAAGTGGCTCTCACCACCTCCTGCAACGTTATAGATCAACAAATTTAACACAGATGATGTCCATTTGTTGTAGTAGTAGTGATCAACGAGAACCGACAATACCTAAAAGATAAATTCAACATATATCATAAGCATAATAAAAAAAATTAAATAAAAAACAAAAAACTTAAAATGAGACATTTAAAACTCTGTGTGACAATTATGCAGGTACAGGCATGTACTTTGTACATCCAACAAAAATGTGCCAACCATTGACTTACAAGAAGAGCAACAGAGGTCGCTGCCCCGGCAAGAAAAGCTTGTTTGAATCTTCTGGCTAGAGAGTAAAATGTGACGGGCAAAAAAGCCAAAATTGAGAATGGCCAGCCAAGGATTACGCCTACGGCTGCAACTGTAACTGTCATGGCAGGTTTATCAAGAAGAAATAACCCTGATGAAAGAGACATGGCATACATAGAGAACGAACTGGGCAAAAAACCTGGAAAATAATGTCAAAAGCATTGTCATTTCGTGGAATAAATAGCTCCAGAAAAGTAAGAGAAATAACAATAAGAAAACTGAAAACAAAAAAGAATAATCCAAAAATAAAAATCAAAAGTGCAGTAAGAAATCCTGAAATGGAATTTACAGATCAAAGGAGAAAAATGGAAATGGCCCACCCACTTGTGCTTGCAAAAAAACAACCGCTGGTTAAGCATAGCATTGCAAGTGTGTAAGAAGCAAGGCGTTTCCCGTACTTTCTTGAAAGAGCAACTACCAGAACAGTGTCAGTGATAACAGAAAGGAAAGCAAGAAAGAGTCTAACAGCATAGAATACTCTCACCTGTAAACAAAAAGAAATTGTTTCAGAACAACAGAATTTAAGACAGAAAATTAAATTTCAGTTATAAGTAGATTACAGTTCAAAAGTCACTGGGAAAAAATTCTTACTTTCTCCTCAGCAAACAACCAGGAAGCCGGTCGACCCACCAATTCATGGAAAAGAATGTATAAATATGACCGAAGTGCAAACTGAGAACTGCAAGAGGCATACAACAATAAAAATCATAGATGAAAGGATTTCTAAGATAGGAAATGATACCACTCAAAATCAAATTTTCAACAGCCATGATGCACAATATTTTAAGAGCACGCAGCAAAGGATAAGATTACAGACCATGGTTAATGATGAGCATCTAATTCCACCTACAAATGCTAATCCAAATCATATATCTCTATGCCATTAGGTACAAATTCTTATGTCAGTTTGTAAGAATCAGATGGATGAACCCAAAGCCATTATACTGTGAGATTCACTTGTAGTTACAAAAGTGCAATTAAGAAAGAAATCACATTGATTCCATAAGAAGGCTGCAATCGGTTCATGAGCTGTAATGCTAACTTTGAGTAACAAAAAACTAAATTTCCCAATAAATTAAATCCAGAGACAAAAGCAGAGCCTAACAGTTTTCTATAAACAAGAAACAAGAAATTGGCAAGAAACAAAATAAAATAAAACCCAAAAAGTAAAAACAAGCCAAACCCAGATACAAGCACGAAAGAAATGAACAAAATTTCCACTTCAGAGAAAGAAAAGTTCCAAAACCAATTGAAAGGGTACCTGTATTCCCAAGTTTGGAACCCAGATTTGTAGAGAAGGTAATGCAGAGGTTCCCAATAGTTGAAGACCTCGTCACAGTCGTGTATAATGTTCGATGTAGCGCTCATGTACCTTAGCATTCCCAAAGCGACCAAGGGAAAGAACCAACGAAACCCTTTGTCAAACCCATCGGCGTCACCCGATTTCCCTTGCTTATCGACTTTTGAATAAGATGAAGATGGTGATGATGATGCAGAAGGATCAGACGGCTGAGGACGTCTTAACCTCGTAGACAGAGACATAGTGACTGGTAAAGGCTATAAACTACAGTGAACTCTGCTATAGCTTTTCTGGGTCACTCTGTTACAGAACAGAGAAGGAGAAGCAAGCGAGCTTTCAGTGAAATGGGTCTCGAGGAAAATGATCCTTTGCTTTGTTGCAAAGTAAATTAAGCAACTTTCAAGATTTAAGACCACCACCAGTCCACCACCTATGTTAAAGTTTCAATTTTTTTTAATTTCCCCAAACACCTTTAGCCTGAAAAACTATCACTAGTTTATTTCTATTGACCAAAAAACAACTATTTTATTTCTTTAAAACTTGGAAAAAAGGAAAAACAATCTACAAAATCATAATTAAAAAGGAAAAAACCAAACAAGCTGGCCTTAATTTCCTTTTTTTGGAGCTGGACTTATTTATATATATATATATATATATATAGTATACACAATGCTCTTCCATTGAAGGATTTTTAAATAATTTTATTTGAGGGACATCTTTTAACGTCCTCTATGAATTTTTTTCAACAATCCAAAACCATCTATTTTTAAGTCTAAATTCATAGATTATCCTTTCAAAAAATTAGACAAATCAGAAACCGTTTCAACATCCAATTGTGTCATATAAAATTAATGAATACGGTACTTTAAGAAAGTATTAAAATTTCAATAACTCAATTGAGTGTTCAAATAATATCGGATTCAAGTGATTTTTTGTAAAGATAATCTTTGAATGAATATCTACAAAATAGACAGTTTGGATTAGTGAAAGTGTCCCTCAAATAAGCTTATTAAAATCTATATATATATGAAACAAAAGGCAAAGAATGATAAAACATTCAAAATACCATAAAATGTCATTGGTTAATGCAAATATTAAGAATTGAAATTATTAATTAAATGAGAATAATATGGTAAATTCACACTTTTTCATATTTAAAAAAAATTAAAAAGAAAAATAAGATAATGAATCTTATTTTTATGAAACACAACTACCTATTATCTTTTTTAATTTTAAAATAAATTTTAAAAACGCATGCAGAGAGACTCGTGAAAATAATTAAACAAAAGGAAAATAAGAGTTCATGCCCAAAATATTCTCTATAAATAAGGATGAAGTAAAATAAAAATAACAAAAACATATTGACGTTAGCCGTAGCGAGAATGGAGAGGTTAATGTAGCCTTGAAATGTGTTTGTTCTTATCTTTACAGGTTTATAGTCTTTTTGCATTTTTCACTTTCATCAGTACTCCTTAGGCAACATTCAGGGTCACTCTAATTGCATTTGTGTCGTTCAAATTGGAATATTTGTCATAAATTTATTTTAATTTTTCCTTTCTATCCTTTTTTGTTTTCATTTTTACGAATAAAAATTTGAACTCTTTTGGTTGAATTGTGCGAGGATAAAATGATTTTAACATTTGATGTCCCCAAAGTTCAAATTTTGATACTTTAAAATTGGTGACCTTGATAAATTATCATTGTCCTGTTTTGCTTTGTACATGAGTAGCATTGAAGATTCTTTATTATCTAATAAAATGATTGAAAAGCACCCTTTCTTGAAATTTTGGGCATCCATAGTCTAAACTACAAGGAGGGGGGTTTCTCACACACACTACCACGGTGTTATGAGAATTCGAACCTGAGACCACTAGTCTGCAAGTCAACGTCCTTTCCCACTGAGCTTGACCGTGTTGCCATATAACACCAAGGTATTAAACATGAAGCACATAACGCCATTTGTATTGAAGCATAACAAACAGTTCCACTGAGTTTAATTTCTTCTGTAGGAAGAATTACAATGCTGGCTGACTGTAGTTATTGTGCACAGCAATCTGATCATAAAACTTAAAAAGTTCACTCAAATATCTTGACCTTTAGGTGAATGATTAAAAGGCATCCACTTGGGTTAAGTTATAACTTAGTTTTTGGGACACAGCCCATCTGTAGAGACACAGAAAAGTAGAAGGGAAAGAGCACAAAAACACATTTAACCAGTGTTCTGCAAGCCAGCAGCAATACCCTTCATTGTCAAGATGAGGGTGTCCTCCAAACCAGGCGCATACTCACTTGTTGGGTTCAGCTTCACAAGTTCATTAGCTGGCTTGTTTGCTTCTGTAATGTCCTTTGAGATGTGTGGCCGCAGCGTCACATGGAAGGTTGGATCACGGATCCGTTTCAGTGTATATGCTTGGCAAACATTAAGGGTTGTGATGTATGAATCACGCAGGCGGAGTCTTTGCTTCAGGTGCGGGTCCCCTTCAAGAAGATCCTTGTGTCCAGCAATCTACGAACAGAAAATGAAAAAATTAATTTATGCAGTAATTAGTCACCACAAACGCCCCATGGTTAGCAGATATTATGCTGACTCTACTCAACCTAACAAAGCTGAACAGATGAGTTTTTCATTGCACTAACCAATATGGGTTATGAACTTATGAGAATAGCCTTGAACTGTGAAATTTTGGACTTGGGGTCAAAACAAATCAAGTTCAAGAGAACATGATATGACAAGAGAAGCATATGCATTATACCTGTAACAGAAGGTTCTTGGTTTCTTCATATTTGGACCTTAATCGCTCTGCAAATGACCATAGGTCTTCTGAGACAAGGAGTTTATCATATAAAGCAGCTATTCCCGGGTTTCCCTTTGCAAACACCATTTCAACCAAATCAATAGTGACCCTAAAGAAAGGCCATTGATTGTACATTTCTTGCAGCATGTGAAGATTCTTAATGTCCTTCTGAATGACATGCTTGAAGGCTTCTCCGAAGCCTAACCACACAGGAAGATGGAACCTTGTTTGTGTCCAGGCAAAAATCCATGGGATTGCACGAAGTGACTCAATGCCCCCACTAGGCTTTCGCTTTGAGGGCCGGCTTCCAATGTTCATCCGACCATACTCCAGCTCTGGTGTAGCCTATATCACAAATACACAATGGTCATTAAATTGAAATTCATCAGAGTAGAAAAACTAATATATTAGAGTAAGTTCATAAATGCTTACAAGACGGAAATACTCGACAAATCGGGGTTCTTGGAAAACAATGGAACGATAGTCCTCTGTAGCTACAACAGCCATCTCATCCATAAGTGCGCGCCATTCTGGTTTTGGTGAAACTGGCAAATGCATTCCGTGCTCTAGGGTAGCAGCTGTGAAACGCTGGAGTGTTCTAAAACACAAGAGCTCCTCTCCGAATGACTGCTCAATAACTTCACCTTGGACAGTGACACGGAGTGAACCATGAATCGTATCTGGTGGTTGAGACAATATAGCAAGATGGGTGGGCCCACCTCCCCTTCCAACAGTCCCACCACGACCATGGAACATAGTTAGCTTCACACCAAATTGCTTAGCAACCTTTATAAGATCCTCCTGTGCCTTGTATAACTGCCAGGCTGCAGAGAAACGTCCTGCATCTTTACCAGAATCTGAGTACCCAATCATGACTTCTTGCTTTCCATTGATCCGGTCTCTATACCAATCAATTGAGAAGAGCCGAGCCAGAGCAGCAGGAGCAGCCTCCAGATCTGCAAGCTTCTCAAACAGTGGAACGACCCTTAGTGGTTTCTTCACATGGCATTCACGTTGCAGGAGCTCAACTGCAAGCACATCAGATGGAGCAGTCGCCATGGAGATGATGTATGCTCCAAAGTTATCAGATGGAAGTTCTGATATCACATGTAAAGTGTCCAAAACATCAGAAATTTCTTCAGTTTTTGGAAGATCAGGGCCAAACAATGGACGCTTTCCACTTAGTTCAGATAAAAGCCACTCCTGGCGGCGTTCTTCAGACCACTCTCGATAGGAACCAATTTCTAGATGCTTGGTGATCGCATCGATCACATCAGTATGCCGGTCAGATTCTTGTCTAATATCAAGCCTCACCAATGAAAGTCCAAAGGTAGACACTTGCCTTAAGAAATCAAGAAGTGATCCATCAGCAATTGCCCGGTCACCACAAGAGCAGAGTGATCTGTAACAGAGTTCCAGAGGTTCCAAGAACTACACATAATTTAAATCTCAATTAGGTCTTGAACAGATTAACCAGACTAGGAGAATAAAGGGGGAAGTTATAATTTGATACTGTATCTGATAAGACTGCGATCATGCAATATTTCTTAAGAATGGCAGTACCTGCTCAACACTGGCCAATGTTGCCTCCTCGGGAATGTCAGAGTGCCCACTAGCTAACAACTGACGAGAACGTTCACGTGTATGATAAAGCTTATCCCTTACATCACCAAGAATCACACGGTAGGGTTCATTTGGAGGAACTTGTTTCCAAAATTCTGTATTGAGAAACAAAGGCAATGAGTATCGCAAGTAGCACGATGTTTGACCAAATTACAAAGCATAAAAGGAACAAAAGTTGCAAAAATTGGAAACGAAATGAACTTGTGTTTGTTGTGTTGGTCTCTAGAATAACAGTGGGTATTTTCTTGGCCAAGCCTGAACAGGATCTGGATCCTTTAAATGTGATTCCTAATAATTAAAGGTCATCTGGCTTATATGGTATACAAAAGAGAGAAAATTTTAGTTCTCTAAATTGGGTACAACAAGAAAAGTTCACTGTAATGTACCATATGAATCTGAGATTTACATGCTATCATCATATACAGATGTCGGCTTTAGGCTGAAATGTGAATGTATAATTTTGATTGTCCTTTTTGAAAAAAAATTATCTCAGACAGTAAAACTGGTTGACATTGTGTAACTACAATAAGTTACGGTTGCAGGGCCATAAAATATTAATGTATGCTAGTATTACTAAGAGTTAAGTTTTACTTGGTTGGTGCATTGTGTACCTATTTAAACTTCTTCTGCTAGTTTATGCTACGGTTCCACAACTAGTAAATTTCAGTCTAGTCAATGACTTCTTCTCAAAGCAGACATAAGTTTATCATTCCTTTTCTGAATATTTTACAAAACAAAGATACAAGAAAAGATTGGCAAGAAATCCATCAAAGCTAACCGACTACCAGAAAATAACAAAGGGATGATAACATGGTTAATCACTGTATTTCATAACAGACATTAGTTTTCAATCCTATTATTCTCTGGTCCATAACACCATTTAAAATATTTACAACATTGAAAAATGTTCTCTATCATTATGTGCAAACTATACCTCATTCTAGTTTCTTTAAATCCATCCCAAAGTTCAGCATAACACGTAGATTTTAAAAACCATATAACAGAACCAATTAGTATAGGGATATGATTACCTATGTAGTGTTTTGCATCTCTCCTCGTGGACCTGTGAAGTACATCTGCACGGACACGGAGTTCATCATTGCAGCGCCACATAGACAACTGCCAGAAAAAGAGAAGAAATTAGCTAAACACAGACACTAACATAGTAAAGAAACAATAAACGAGTAACAACCACTTCATTGAGTAAACGAAGCTCCTTAAAGACAACTTCAAGATGTTTTGTCAGCTACCTCAAACATAAGATCCTCTATCTGAGAATAGTACAAGTTTGCAGCCATCATTCTAGCTAGTAGGCAAACATCCCTTGTGACCTCAGGAGTTACTCTTGGATTACCTGCATCCCATGAAGAAAAAAAATGTTAATTAATGAATGATCTGCACAAGCACACAAGTCACCAGACAAAATTATCTGCAAATAGCAATGTAAAATTGTACTTCGATGCTTCTTCCCAGAAAAGTTATTCTTGTAATTGCCACTATACAATTATTAAATAGGAGGGGCACAACATCACAAACCTACCTGTAATTAACTACTAAGACCAACCTACCCGTAATTCCATCTTAAGTTGAAAATAAAAACTACAACAGCAAGATCACACAATGCGAGTACAATATAGATTCTTTTGCATGCCTCTCTGCTTTTTTTTTTTTTTTCTCACTGCACCAAACTATTTTTACATAAGTCATGCTCATGAAGAAGGGTCATACCATCACGATCGCCACCCATCCAAGAAGAAAATTGAATAAGTGGGGCATTATGGGGAACACGTTCGTTAATCCCAATATTCTTCAATGCTGTGTCGACACGACGCAAAAACTTTGGGACACCCTTCCAAATTGTTTCGTGGAAGTAGCTCATCCCAGCCCTCATTTCATCTTGTGGAGTGGGAGGTGTTCTCCGGATCTCATCCGTGCGAAATGCAGCTTGAATCTACATGAATTGAAATACCAAAATGAAGGGAGAATAATTGACAATTGATATAATTTAGGACTCAGTTTATCCTTCCAGATTGTTTCATGTAAACATAATATATGGAAAATCTTGCCTTCATGAGATCATAATTTCAAATGAACAAACAATGAACTATACAGTAGTTAACACATTTTCAGCAACAATATAAGTGGCAAATGTTACAAATGTCCTTTTTGAAAGTTCCTGTCAATAACGTCAAGAATTGATAGTACATAAAGTAAAATGGGTGTTGATAATCACCTCTCTCTGAAGTGCCTCATCAATCTCCTGCTTATCATCAGGAGTAATGTCTTTGGCATACAACTGAGTTAAACAATTCCGAATCCTGAAAAAAAGTGTGTGTACACGAATGAGAGGAGAGAGAGAGAGAGAGAGAGGGCACAAGAGTCCAAGCCATAACACTACATGGGGAATCTTAAATTTCTGACGAAAATCAAAACCAAAATCATTTATACAAACAAAAATCAAGGACGCGAGACTGTATTGGATCAAGAGCAAACCTTCCATGCTTCTGAAGCAAGGATCTACGAACTGATTGTGTAGGATGAGCAGTGAGGACCAGATCTACAGTCTGATTTTTTAGAGCCTCAAAAACCTCTTGGGGCGACTTCTTTAGATCCCCCACAAGCCTCTTGAGAGTTTCTTCAATGTCTGATTCAGTTGTTGCAGAATTTTCATCTGCAAAGTCACCCTTCTTCAGCTTGTTTCGTCTGCGGTAAGCAATCTGGACCTCCTCAGCCAAGTTGGCCAAGCTAAGCATGTGCGAGAAGGATTTTGCAACAACAATGGAATCCCCTGGGTCCAAACTTGTTAATACATTTCCGAGCTCTGAGAGTTTTTTTGCATCATGCTTTCCTTCGTACTCAGCAGAAAGCTCATAACATGCTTGGACCTACAAAAAGTTAAACATTACAAATCACGCAAGTGTTAATTGCTCAACTCATAACACTATTCACAGTAACTTTCAACACAAAACCAATAACTTTAAGGATTTATTTTGTCTTTCCTTGCCTAAGAGAAACTTAAAGATATGAGTTAGGCCTTGGATCTGTTAAATGTGGCTAAGACTTGTTCTCCAATCCAAAACCAATTCCTACTGAAGAAGATCTCAAACTTAAATCACTGGGAATCTCACATACATCATTAAACAATAAATCAAAAGCCTAAAAATTGTTGATTAAGATATCTGGAATGGTAGTTGAAATGTAACCAATTCCAATTGCAAATTAAAGTGTTTGGATCATGGGTGATGTGTTGTGTTGACCAAATCAAACCTGTATATCTCAAACTGATAAGAAATTTGTTGATAAAGGTATCGTCATGGGTCTTTAATGAAATTCCACCTTTTAAAGAAACTGAGATTTAGGTGTTCCTTAAAGCCAACAAAATACACGAACTATCAACACATAAAGTTCCATGCTTATAAGAATAAACTTACAAATATAGCCAATTCCAATTACAAATTCAAGTGTTCTGCATCATGAGTATTAACCAAAATCAAGGGTAAACATCTCACGCTGATCAAAATCAATTTTACAGCAATCAAAACTCAAGCACTCACCGTTTCCCTGAGATCCTCTCCATGTAAATCTTGGAGAATATCCAAGAACCGATCCAAAAGCAGAGCATCATATTCAACCAGCTTGTCATCCTCGCTCACTTTGGCTGGAACCAGAAGCCGAAGCTGAGCGTCAATGGACGCCAACTTCTCCAGATTCCTGTTAGCCATTGCTTACACAGAGCCTCACTCTGTGACAAATAACCCAATACAAAAAAGAAAATTATGAAAAAGAAAAATCAGAACTTGAAAACCCAAAAAAAAGAAAAATATACATAAATGAGCTGAAATCACGGATTGAATCAAGCACAATGGCCAAAAATCCTGATCACGGCCCAGAAAAATAGAGCCTATAAAATGGAGGGTTTAACAGCTAAAGGCCACGTGTAGAGGGGAGACAGTGCAGTGCAGGGTATGAGCATACAAAAACAGAGCATTTATGAAGAAAAAAGTTGATTTTTTTATGACCCAGATGGGAAATGATTGAGCTTTGTGGATAAATGGGGTACCTGAAGCAGGGGAAGTAGGATTTCAACAAGAAGATGAAGACGAAAACTGGAACCAATGTCTCAGTGAGAGAGAGAGAGAGAGAGAGAGAGAGAGAGAGAGGTGTGAGATCCAAAGGAAGTGCTTGGAGTTATATATATAGAAAGTGTTTGAGTCTGTCAAATTCAGAACTTTATCTGTCTCACCGTCACTGATACGCCCACTCTCTGGCCAAACTTGAATTTTCTCTGTTTATTTATTTGACCAGTCACGTCCTCTTTTGTCTCTCCCTCCAGCTGCTTCGTAAAACTTGGGGAAGACCTTCAACTCGGAATATCCTAACAAAGATGCTGCAATTCGTAACTTAGTGCACAACTTGTGTACTTTCCATTGTGAAAATGCTTTTCTAATGTGAAAAAATTTGCTTTTCTGTAAAATGGAAGAACAAAAACAAAGGTAGGAAATTAGGAACTAGGTTCCAAAACTCAAAAAAGGGTTTCTCATTTCCTAAAAATGAAGGACTAAAATATTAATAATATCGATGATATTATCGTTTTTTCGAGTCTATGATATTTTGGAACATATCCATACACATATCGTATAAGTATCGATAATAGCGAGATGATGAAGACAATAAAAAATTTGAAGAGTTATTTATACTAACACTCCCTGAGGTTTCTTATGTTTTCCCAAAACCCCCTTAAGTCTCAAAAATTACACGAATACCCCCTGAGGTTTCAGTTTATTTCACAAAACTCCTTTCCGATGATTGTTTGTCCAAAAATTGATGATTTCATTGGAAAAAAAAAACTTATGCAAATGACAAAATTAACCTCAATGAAGTATGTGCAATCTAATCCCAAAGGCCAACTTTATCATTTGGAGATTTTTTTAAATTTTTTATAAAATCATCAATTTTTGGATGAAAAATCAATGAAAATGAGTTTTGTGAAAGAGCCAAAAAACCTCAAGGGGTGTTAGTGTAAATAACTCAAATTTGAACTTATAGGAACTCTATGTGGTATATAATCAACTACATATTACTACACTCGCAGTTTAATCTTCTTTCATTAATTATTACATATTTTCTACACTCACGGTGTTTGTCAGCTCGCTATATAATCTCATCATGCAATGCATTTCTTTCCAATATTTTTGTATGATAAAGTAATAGATAATTGACTAAATAAACATCCTCCAAAGTTTCAAGAAAAATTTTCAAGTTTTTCTTACAATTTCTATGGTTTTTATTCAATTTTTATCGACATAGATAATTTTCCAATATTTCTATAGAAATTTTCGTATTTTTGGACCGCTGATATTTCTGAAACCATTGATATTTTAGACTTTGCTTAAAATAACTTATTAACATTTATCTTTCCCATCTTAAGTTCTTCTTCTTTTCCTTTTCTAGAAAAAAAGATAATTAAATATAGCTACAAATTGTCAACAAAAGATAAGACTTGTTTTAATAACCAAAAAAAAATATATATGTGACCTTTTTAATTTCTAAAACAAACAATCGAGTCTTTACATTTACCCCAAGACAAAAAATTGATTTCTCATGTTTGGTTTATGGGAAATCAATGATTTTTCGTGTTTAATAAATTCATATATTAGAAATGATTACTTGGTATATGAGAAATTATGGCAAAAAAAGAAGGCAAAAAAAAAAAAGGTGACTTTTTAAATTTCCAAAACAAAATTTGAGTCTTTACATTTACCGTAAGACAAAAAATTGATTTCCCATGTTTGGTTTATGGGAAATCAATGATTTTCCATGTTCTATAAGTCCATAGATTAGAAATAATTACCTAGCATATGAGAAATTATGAAAAAAAATAAAGGCCAAAAAAAAAAGGGACTTTTTAAATTTCCAAAACAAAAGATTGAGTCTTTACAGTTACCCTAAGAAAGAAAAAAAAAATTTGATTTCCCATGTTTGGTTTATAGGAAATCAATGATTTTCCATGTTTAATAAGTTCATATATTAAAAATGATTACCAGGCACATAAAAAATTATGAGAAAAAATGAAGGCAAAAAAAAAAAAAGAGGACTTTTTTAATTTCCAAAACAAAAGATCGAGTCTTTACATTTACAATAAAGTCTTTCACATTCACGATTTTAAAATTTGATCCAGCCCAAAGGCTTTACTAGGATGTGAAATTTTTTTTTTCTTCATTCCAATAAGATGATGACAAATCTTATCTCTTTCAATGGTAATGTACGTGACTGATGATACTATTGATACATATAGATTATTGTATGCATGCTATTGAATTATTTTCATGTGATTTTGCTTTATAATAGCTTTTCGCTATAACGTTTTCTCAATTTCAAGGTAATTTCTTTAATCTTCTCATATTCTGATTTAAGCTATCTAAATCAATAAAAATTTGAAGCTCTTAGTCTATCAAGGCATAGAAAATAATTTATCCCAAGTTAGTTCCCCAATTGGCTTACAATTGTTTGATCCGAATTTAAAATAACTTTTCTGATAACACTCATGCATAACATTCAATAGATAGATTTTTTTCATGAATGTTAAGTCCATACAATTTTAAATTTTAAGTATCAAATTTCGGATGAACCACCTATATCTTAAATAATCAATCATGTCAGTAAATAAGACTAAAGTTAAAAAAAATTGAATAGAAATAAGGTTTTACTCAATTGAATTGAATAAAAAACTCAGGCAGTTTGTATATATTATTGGACGAATATTAACCTGTCGACATATATGTGTATATATGTGTGTGCGCATATAGACAGAAGAAGCATGCGCACATTGTCAGGTCAACTGAAAAATATTCTATTCAAACAGTATGAACATGCTTGCATGAGAGCCTCAACTGAATGATAATTGTTTTATTCTGTAATTTCTTTCTCAACTGCGTGAGTGATCAATCATGCAGACAGTCACCAACCACATGATCCCAGTACTCAGGTTGTCGCCACATGCACATCAATCACGCATGCCTGCATGTGATGTGGTCTAGGTCACATTTACTCAAAAGAATAAGTTTTATATATATATATATTTATTTATAAAAAATACTATTGTTTGACACCATGACATTGACATCCAATAACTTTGGTGCCTATTTGTGTTGATTTACCTACAATGTCTATAGAGGTCAATTGTCCCCTCGATAGTTCGATCACATACATTATAAATGGGATACTTACGATATTTCTAATCTCAACTCGTTTTTTATAAGTTTCTTTTAAAATAAAATTACGCTTTATAAGAAGACTAACGTATACAAATTTGTTATTTTAAAATCGGGTTATTTATGTTCAACACAAAGGCATTATAATATGTATATTGGACTTTTGAAGAGTGTTATGCATACTTATTCATCAAGTCATATCTATGCTAACTTATACAATGAATTATGTTATAATATAATAATTTGATAAATTAAAAATATTGAAATTTGTGCTATGAATCTTTCATCACTCATGACAAAAGTAGCACATTCTTATACTTTGAAGAAAAAAGAGAGCATATTCCTTCCTAAAATGTAGCATATTCTTTTTCATATTCTTTTTCAGTTTTGACTAGGGTAAAATTTAACTGGCTTTGTTTGCAGTTTATGTTGACTTTCATGAGCTCAAGGGGAAGTCATATTCATATAAAGGATGAATAAAGGAAAAATATATATATATTTTTATGTTGTTTTTATTCTAGTCGTAAAATTATTTGGACCCTCAATCTTTTTGACTTTTTCTTAAGTTGCAAGTTTCTTCACTCCTCGTTGTGAGAGTTTGACTAAAGATAGCGGTCGGTGATTGATAAGTTGCGGGAATTATAGGGAGGTGGCTTTCTGCTTATTGAAGTGCTTTTTTATTTGACTACTTATCACCCACGCTTATCTGGGTTGACGATCTATCAAAATTAGTGCTTATATAAAATAAAATAATACAAGTGTTTATTATTCACGAAAACAGAAAAAAGTCGAAGCTGAAAGTGAAGTCCAGTATCCCACCGTGATGGAGCAAGCACGTGAGAATCTGGGAGTTCCAATTCTTTTTTATTCTTTAATCAGTTTCAATTTGTTATTGAATACCTCAATTTTATGAAGTTTCTGTTAATAATCATTTCTTACGAATTATGTTCATACTTTATAGTTTTAGAGTTTTAAATTCATCGTTGCTCTCAAATTCATCTTTATTTTCACTTTCGTTTTTCTCTATACTCTACCACGAAAAATGAAGTAGTATTATGTCGTTAATTTAGTATGGAAATAAAGGGAGAGTATTTTGTTTTTTTGGAAATTCTACCAAATGTGTGAATGTTTAGCATTTTAGTTGTCCAATGACAATTGTATTTTTAGAAATTCTACCAAACTCTTTCTCTCCCTTTATAGATAGATAAATCTTTCTTTGAATTGAAATAAATATCTTCTAAATTGTTTATCCTTTTTTATTATAGAATCAATAATATATTATTTTAAATTAATCTAATTTATTGAAAAAAAAACTCCAACTTAACACCCGACTAACTAACCTAATTCACATCGTTTATCTTTTGAGTTGCACAGAGATATTTGACAACCACATATGATGCTAACATCATGAATCTTGCAGGCGTTCACGTCAACCCTTGCCACACCAACAGGCAACATGATGCCACGTACTTCAATTGTTTCGGGGCATGTCATCCCCTTATTTTATTGGGTTTTTGTGATTTAGAAAGAGAAAAAAAGGGGGCAAGTCGTGCCATTTTTTTCTGATTCAGCAGCACATTCCATGAGATTCAAAGATTCCACCATACTATCAGTCATATATATTAAGGGAGGCCCACAGTATAGGCGAATAAGGCGGTCGTTTAGGGTTTTTAAATTGAGAGGGCCCAATTTTTATAAACCTTTATATGTGTATTAGTTATGATTTCTTGGTTCACAAGGATATAAGGGATTGTGGTCATTTATCATTGGATTATATTCAACGGTTCAAAAAGTTTTCTTAAAATGAGTGCAAGAGTGAGTGAACCATTAAATTTACATCTAACGATAGGTGACTATAAATTTTTTCAACTCCTGTAGTCCAAGAGATCGAAACTGATATATGCATATGTATGGTACTTTAAAAAAATTATATTATATTGATGTTATATTAAGCTCAAGTATTGTTAAAAAAAAAAACCTCAATTATTTACTCTTAAACTAAGAAGGGGAAACTCAATAAAGGACCATTTTTTTATTTATTTTAAAAGTTAAACCAGTTTAATAAGTTAACCTAGCAGCATATACCTTAAACAAAAAATAAAAACAAAAATACTTAGCAGCATATAGGGAATTATGCTATGCTCAACAAAAGAAAAAAAAAAAAGCAGTTTATTGAATATCTATTGCCAGAGGAAGCACTCTTGGAGGAAGAACAAGAAAGTAAAAACCCACATGACTATTGCTTATATTTTCTATTAAAAAAGACATGATAGAAAAACTTGATAATATAAAATTAATTGATACTTTTTACATTGAAAAATGCAAGACGAGTAATATTTAAGTGATGTTTTGATGCATTTTATAAAGTTGTTATGTGAATTACACTTTGTTTGTTTCTTTTTAGGTTATAATTGTGACATTTTTAGTTCATATAATTTTTTTTCTAATTATTTGATAAAAATCACACAAATATACATAGAGGGTAGAAGGCCACATTTGGTGGTTCGCTTAGGGCCTCCAAAACCTTAAGACCGCAAATGAAAAGCAGCCTCAAAGTCGACCTACCACACACACACAAAAAAACAAAACAAAAAAAAACAAAACCATACAATAATGTTTCACCAGAAAAAGAAAAAAGAAAAAAATGTATAATAATGCTACGATTATTAAATTTATTTACCAAATAATTATATGTCAAAGTATTTGTTAGCATAATATTTGATAATATGAAGACTAAAGCAAGTTCATATTCAAAAATACACATTAGAGAGATCATTTCGTAAACAAAATTTAGCAGAGCAGCGCTCTAATGAATATGTTACTCAATTATAAAGAAGAATTAATAACTTTTTAATGTGATAAGACAACCCGGTCTTTTAAATTACATTTAAACACCTTCGTGTGACAAATAATATTTTTTTTTTAAAGAATAACAATAGTATTGTATTGATAGGAGGATCAATAACTAGTATAAAAATTAAGTTATATGGTTAAGAATTAAACAAGTTTTTCTATACAAATGGACTCAGTCATCGAGCTAACTAGATAATCTTACCTTCTCAACTGCATGCAAAAGAAGGAAAGTCAGGCAAAAGATCAATGTATGTTGCATGCATCTCATATTATAGTCTTATATTGGCCGACAATGTCGTCAAGTGATAACCTCCTTTCGGGGTGATACAATACAATAATATTTTGATGAGGAGTTTAGATGAGATTGATTATATAAGAGACTTCCCGTGACTTCATAGATAAACAACTTGGTGGATAGGTATGTCGTGATGTAACCTACAAATAATTCAATATAAATTTGATATCAACTGTTAAGTCGGTGTCTTTACTTATTTTTATTTTTTTTAATATCTAAAACTCTATTGGAGGAGAAATTATAGAATGATACAGTACTACCACGTCAGCTGGTAGTACTTCCATTCAAAATATGCCATATGTCATTTTTTTATAAAAATTATAATTTTTTTTTACAGCTGGATTTAATACTTTCTTTTTAACTTTAGAATAAGATTTTTTTAATTTTAAAAAGAGAAAGAACCCAAAGAAGCCGCCGAAAACCACCTCCCACCACAACTCAATCCCCATCCTTGCACTTCTTCCACCCAACCCAATAGTCCATGGATTAAGAAAATAAAAATTAAGAAAGCAAGCTCATTAGGGACTCGACAAGTTTCTGTATGTGATGGTTATTTCTTTTTGGGTTTGTTGATAATCATTTGTACAGAAACCACAAAGGAAATAATCAGTTTTTGTTATTTCCAGTGATTTCTTTATGTAGTTCTTGTTTTAGATTAACCAGGTGGCCAACCAAAACTCTTGTGCGATTGGGTTGGGTGGTTGGTAGTGCAAGGTAGGAAGATTTGGGTTGTTGTGGGAGTTGGTTTCCAGCGTCTTTGGTTTTTTTGTTTTTTAAATATTATTCTAGAGGGCAAAAGTCCAGCCGTAAAATAAAACATTATAAAAAATTTTAAAGTGACATATGGTATATTTTGAATAGAAGTATACTAGCTGACGTGGTAGTACAGTACCATTCTATAATTTCTCCTATTGGAGACATGCAAATGGGACTTACTAAAAAAGCATCTGTATGAACTTACAAATTCATAACAATATAAATACAAGATTGATCATATTAATTTTGGTCTGAATGTTACAGATTCATAACAACATAAATACATATCTTGTAACATATATAAGTTTAGCAGAGAAACATTACTCAAACTATACATGTTTAATTTAATTGATAAAGAGAAATGTTATTCACATTCTCAGCTGATTCATTAAGGGGTAGTGTTGTAGAAGCAAATTTGGAAGAGGGAGACTAAAGTTGGAAGGGTCTTAAACTATGTCAATTCTTGTGGGAGACTAAGGGCCTGTTTGGTATTTAACTTGAATCCAACTTTTTAAACTCAAAAACATAATTTGAGTCCAAAACAAAGAAAATCTGTTTGGTAGCCTTGTTTTTAAAAACTCAAACTCACGAACAACTAAAAAACACCCCAATTATTAAAAACAAAAAAAATATATATGTTTTTCAGTTTTTTTTTTTTTAATTTCCCAAAAGTTCTCAAATTTTTAAGATTTGAAAACAGTTTTCAAATTGCATACCAAATAAGTTTTTGAATCTTAAAAATAGATTTAAGAACTCCTTATTTTTAAGAAAAAATCAAAATTTTTGAGTTCCCTATTTGAATAGAATACCAACGCCCCCTAAATTACTTCCCTTGGAACATCTCTCGTGGACTACATTTACTTGGAAGGATTGACTGAGATAAAAATTCAAATCAATTCGGAGAAAAACTTTTGGAAGCTTTTATCATTGGAGACACTTTGTGATCAAGGGCGGAACTACAACACGGCTGTGGTGGGTTGTAGACCAAAAAAGCTTTGTTTTTTTTTCCCCTCGAAGCATGTGGCCTTTTGCTTTTTGTTTTTGTTTTTTTTAGGCAAATCAATAATCGTTTTTTTCCCCAAAATAATTATATGTGAAACTTAATTATTTATATTTTTTCACTTTGTATTTGTTTTATTCGGTTGATACCAAGAAACAAGAAACTTAAATAGGTACATTTTTAATTATATTGTTGAATACAGTAATTTTGATAATGTGTTTTTTTTAGTTACATTTAATATGTATTTGTCTTATAAAATTTATTAAAAATTAGTCAATGAAAAAATATATATTTATATATCATTAGAGATTAAGCTAAAATTTTTAGCTAACCTATCCATCGAAAAATTTATAGTTCTGCCATTGCTTGAAGTTGCATGCTCTCTTTACTATATACATACATATGCTCATGTATGCACTGTGTCTTTTCAGATAAATATTCAAGCTAGTCAAAGGATGTGGAGGGGTTTGTTTGAGCCAACGTCAAACTGCATTTCATTATATATTTGAATTTTTCGTGAATTTGAGTTATCAGCTACTAAAGTTCCAAGACTGACATTTTACAATATATATGGTTTTAAATGATCCTACTATAGAAGGATAGAGACATTATTGATACACATATAGACACATTAAGCAGCATAGAGAATCACATGCAAGATTTGAACAATTATTAGTAACTCTATTTTTTTACTATAACTAAATTCTAATCTTTGTGAAATGATGAAGAATAGACAATGACGAATTATTTACACTTTTGTATAAATAAATTCTGACAGAGTCATTTAGTTTTCTCCAATACCTTATATTTTATATTCCATATGAATTTAATTTCTCCATAACACCAAAGTATATTACCCTCATTGACACAAGAAACAATATGTATGTAAGTATATATGGGTGGTTATCACAAGTTATAAGAAAAGTACATTTTATTATGACCAGCTTTATCACACGAAAGTTAACTACAAAAACAACTCATACGGATATTGAGGTGTATATGGTGATGAAAAGGCAAAGAGAGTGAAAAGGCACATGGAGAGCAATCTTGGCATGGTGAATGCTGGGGAAGACATTTGATTTGTATGGTGTGGTTTATGTGCAGTGGCGGATCCAGGATTATGTGGCAAAGGGGGCTTAGTGTAAAAGTTCCGAAGATTGGGAGGTTGGGGAGGTTAGGGTTTCAGATGGTGGGAGAAGAGGGGCTGTATGTGGAAATGGCTTTGGTTCTGTTATGTCGAAGCATATTTTGCTGTTCTGTTTTGTGCAGTTTTTTTTTTTTTTTTTTTTTTTAAAAAAACAGGCCCAAAACGACGTCGTTTTGAGGCCAGGTCATTTTAAAAAAAATTTGACTGAGCCTTGACCAAACGACGTCGTTTGGCAAGGCTGGTTCTAAAAAAAATTAGAACCCGCGCGCGCTGCGCGCAAGGCGCAGGCTCAGCACAGCAACTCCAGCTCGTCTTGTGGGACTTCCGTCGAGCACTTGGTGTGCGTACAAGGGGGCTTCCAGCAGCTATCCAAGGGGGCTTTCATGGAGTCCCTTCCCAAATTTTCAGCCTTCCAAGGGGTCGTCCGACCCCTCTTGTCCCAATGTGCATCCGCCTCTGTTTATGTGTAGGGCTTAGGGTAAAGAAACATCAATTTATATTGATCAAAGAAAGCTTCAACTTAATTCTCTTAATATTTTATATTGACTTGGATTTGGATCATCCTAATCATGACTAAAGAGGGAAATGCAATGTTCAGAATAGCTAACTAAGTTTTCCTTAATATGTGTGAATTTGTGCATTGTTCTGTTTGATTTTTATGAGAAATGATAAGAACATGATACAAGCATGAAGCACCCGCATCTCCCTTATCTTAACCCATGTCCACCCTTATAACAAAAAAGAAGAAAGAATATTTGAAAATTTTGACAAATGTCAAAACCACATTGGTTATAAGGAGAAGCTCCTCCTCAATTTTAAGGAGCAAAGCTTTTTTCAATAATTTTATGTCAACGTGTTTGTTAAATACTAAAAAACAAATGTATTTGTTAAGTTGTCAATGTGGTTTAGTTCAAAATGGCCTTAATTTATATACCATTGTTACCTTGACAATGTGTATAAGAAAACCCATTCTCACTTCCTAATTTTGGGAGAAAAAAAGAGAGTCTAAAGTAAGTTCATATTCGAATAGATACACATTACAGAGATCATTTCTTAATATTAGTAGTTCTAGTCAATATATTACTCAATTTAAAAAAAAAAGTAATTTTCTTTGTGATAAAACAATTCGTCTAATTTAGTTTAACAATTTAATATGTCAACAAATTAGGGTAAATATCAAAGTCTGTTGCGTGCCTCTCTTTCTTTTTATTTATTTTTTAATTTTTTGGTGTTAAAGCAGATGCTCTATAAACTAGAAGCATCCTACAAGATTACAAAAGATAATAAGAAAACCATATTTGAAACCAAAATGTGAAAGAGGGACAAAGTGACAAAGTGATGAAGTGATAGCCTCCTTTTTGGGGTGATACAATACAATAATATTTTGATGGGGATTTTTGTAGAAATGTCACTTGAAATTATACCTTAGTTTCAATTGGTCACCTTAAAGAAAAATTTAAGAGAAATGTCACCTTAATTTTTCAAAATTCATTATTTGTCATATGACTTTAATACCATCCAATTTTCCATCCATGTTAAAGGGTATTTTAAAAATGAAAAAATCATCATAAAAAAATTATATTTAAAAAAAATCTCACATTCCCTCATCCCATGTGCGCCCTGTCGGCTCTAATCAACTCCACCCACCTTGAAATCCATTCCCTATCCAATGTGTTTTAGGGGCGAGCGGAGTCTTGTGCGATATGTTTTCGGGGCGGGTGAAATCTTGTGCGATGTATTTTGGGGGTGAGTAGAGTCTTGTGCGATGTGTTTTGGGGGGGTTGGGGGTTAGAGTTGTGAAGTATAAGTTTAGAAGAAATTTATTAAATATAGTAATTATAATATATTATATAAGAAACTTCCAACAACCTCATAGAAAGAAAGAAAAGAAAAAAAGAAGAGAAAACAAACTGGTGACTAGGTATGTGGTGATGTAAACCTACAAATAAGTCAATATAAATTTCAATTCAACAATTAAGTCCGTATCTTGAGTGTTTAGCTGCGTATCTTGAGTGTTTAGCTGGGGAATTATAGTGTTGGCTCTAACCAACTCGACCCAACTTGAAATCCATTCCCTATTTAATGTGTTTTAAGGGCGGGTGGAGTCTTGTGCGATGTGTTTTGGGGGTGAGTAGAGTCTTGTGCGATGTGTTTTTTTGGGGGGGTGTTAGAGTCTTGTGAGGTATAAGTTTAGATGAAATTTATTAAATATAGTAATTATAATATATTATATAAGAAACTTCCGACAACCTCATAGAAAAAAAGAAGAGAAAACAAACTGGTGACTAGGTATGTGGTGATGTAAACCAACAAATAAGTCAATATAAATTTCAATTCAACAATTAAGTCCGTATCTTGAGTGTTTAGCTGGGGAATTATAGCGTTGGAAACAGAAATTACATCTAAACAACTATTTGAATGAATGAATTTGATCTTTGAAGAAATGCTAACCGGACTTGCTCAAGAGAGAGATTATATTACAAGGACATGATGTCACCTCATAATTCTTACCACGAATGCCTGATGTGAACAAGTTTATGTAGAGATTATCTTTTGAACAAATCCTGTCAGCTATTTTGAACTCTGTTGTAAAATGCTTGTATCCATCATTTTGATTGCGTGGGCGAGCTGCATCTTCATATTTTCCAAAGCCCAGATCCTTTCATCATTTTGATTGCGTTTTCCAATTTGCCATGAGAGGGAGAGGCAAATAGGGAATTCTCAGCTTTCCAATTGTCATATTTGGTGGGCTGAAAATGATCTATTGACCCGGCCATACGTCTCAGAGACAAGCACATAACATATTTAACATGTGGATGGTCGATGGTGGGTGGTGAAGCTTCTTCTCTTTGGGTTTTAGAGAGCTTTGGAAAAGAGAATGTAGGATCCAGTTACTGATAGGTTTTGGACGTCCAAGATTGAGATGCTCCAAAAATAATATGCATTTCAACTATAGAGAGAAATGTTTTCTTGCGGAAATGTATGTTGAGATTGAATCTGAATACTTGATCATATTGAATTTTGTCTAAACGTATGTTACAGATTCATAACAATATAACTACACGAAAGGGCGAAGTCACATACAGACCTATCTGCGTATTATGTTCCTTCTTAAAAAATGACCGCTAATAATTGATGCATTAATTGACAACCGATCGCGTATCTTATTCCTCCTTAAAAAAGACATAAGGCCCCGGCTCACGATCAAATCAGTTATGATGAGTGATCGAACTTTAAGTCGTACTAAAAGTCCACTAGGATCCAACGACTTATCACGAGTTTGAACTTTAAAGTGGAATTTCTTAAAATTGATTAGGAACAAAAAGTGATTGTGAAGGGTTCCGACTTTTAGTATTTGAATAATTGATGGATAGACAACAATAAAGTAGAAAGAATTTGAAGGGCGAATCTAATAATAGAAACATCCAATTACAAGTGTCAAATTTTTTATGTTCTTTTAATCTGGGTTACAGAGATTTTAACGTTTCTCAACTGATCTTTTTGGGTCAATAGACCCCATCCTCGTTGGTAAGCGTTCTTAATAAGGATGGATTACTTTGTCCACCCCATCGTTAGTTTGGGACTAGTGAGGAATTTGACGATGCCACCACCAGTTGGTTGGGTCGTCTTCTTTCTACTTGTGTTTCCTCTAGTTTTTGTATTTGTCTGCTCTATTTTTCTGGTTGTGGTTATCGATTAATTTTGGACTCTGACTCTGTAACTTTGGCATTTTGCCTAGGTATTACTATTCCTGACCAAAATAAAAAACCTGAAGACATATGCCCCGCCGACAAACGGAGGATTGATTCAAAAGGGCCCACGATTCTAGTGAGACTTGATAAACAATGTTCAAAAAGAACCCACTCATTATTTGTTGGCTGATTCTTTACTTTATAACGAGAGATCATAACATGATCTTGAAAGATGGGCATTGACAACCACACACAAAAAAAAAAAAAAAAAAACCACAAAGAAAGAATTAGGGAGAGTAAATGCTCATAATCACATTGTCTTAGGGACAGTAATATACTATGCCCTTCACTATGCTATTAATTTTATTATACGACCTACTTACACGATTAATGTCACATAATTTTACTAACTCTTGATTCAAGAGTAGATTTTTGTTCTTCCAATTTTAGAAGTAATACCAAATTTAAATCTCCCCGCCCCATTTGATAAAAATAGTTTACATACCTTTTCTTATTCTATTACTGAGTAGAATCCTGCAATAAGGGAAAAATAAGAAGTACGACAAAGTGATCGATCTAGCTAATAACCCGTATGATATGATAACGTATTAGCTAGTGATTAGATGCCCTGATGTAACCCACATGAATGGAAAGAGCAACTTTGGTCTAGGTTTTCAAGTCATAAGCTCTCCAACACCAGGATGCATCTTGTTTTAAAAGTAGCCCAAACACTTGCAGTCCAAAGTACACTTGCTAGCACAATCCTTCTCCTTCATAGCAACTCCCGCAGTGAAGAACTTGCTCATGAAGTGATCAACCCCATCAACTTTGGTAATGGAAGCTATTTTCCTCACAAGATGTTAGCTTCTGAGGCTCACAACTTTTGTTCCAACCCATCAGTCCATAGGGCAATGGGCAAGCAACACATTGGTTGTCCTCACAAACCCCAAATTTCCCACATCGCTCCGGCAAGTGTAAACCCTAAGATTTCCATCAAATCCAAGCCTAAAAAATGAGAATGTACTATGGTATTTGGGTCTAGCTAGAATTTCAGGTCCTATTAGGGAAGACATGCGAGTTTGCTTTAAGCTTATGGAAAAAGCATAAGCCTCATCTAATTCCGACGTGGGCTGGAAGCTCAATGCCACGTTGTCCAACACCAAGATGTAGGGCCCATTTGAGTTATCCTTCTCTGAGGCCCAGATCACAAGTTTATTGCTCATTGACCCAGCCCTCAAAGCTTGGCCCACCAATAAGGTGTCTGTTGGGTAATTAAAGCTTTGCCAAACAAAATTGCCCTTTGAGCAATGAAGGACTGAGTTACCATTTGGAAGCAACTTAAACCCACCGCATCTTTGTTGGCAGTGTTAGTTTGCCAAGCCACTCGGCCATCGGCGTCGGCCAAGAGACGGTTTCCATCGGTCCCAAATGCCAGGGTAGCATTTTCGCCAACCGGGTTTCCTCGGTTCGCATCCCAAACCCGATACACGTCGTACCTAGCATGTCCCATATACACAGGGCAAATGTGGAGGCGTTAGGGGTGGTGTTGTAGAAGCAAAGTTGGAAGGGGGAGTTAGTAACATTCAGAAGACAATGGTTTTCATATGTTGCAGAAAAGTTTCATAATCAAAGAATTCTCCTTCATTGACAAACTTGAAAGTTTGATTTGCGGGAACTTGAGCTTGAGAAATGAAAGCAAAGAGTGAGAAAAGAAAGAGGGGGATGATGAATGACATGGTGAATGAAGTGGAAGACATTTCGTAGGTAGACCTCTCTATTTATAATAATGATCAAATTGATAACAGAAGAAGAAGAAGAAGATAGTGAATAAGAACAGAGAGAAAGAATAGAATTTCTGTATTGATTTTCTCTTAATGACAACTGTTACAGTTAGGCTCAGCTTATATACATAATAGAAAGCTTAGAGCTTAAGAAGGAACAATTAACAAACTAACCACTTAGCTCAACAGCTAACCATAACACATGCTAACCATGTGCCAATCTCAACAACTTGAACCGACTGTACAACAGAGTAGCACACTCATCACAAATAAGGCTTCAAAGAAGGCATTGAGCTTGAATGCTCTCTTAGCATCTCATGTCAACTTGGATTTGGAACATCCCTTGATATTGATAAAGGCACTAAGGAGAATATAGGATTGCTACTGCTCAGGGCCGTCCCTGAGATTTTGAGGGCCCTGTGCGAAACTTAAATTGGGGCCTCACATAATCTTATACGAAAATATTATAAATAAAAATTTATCATAACTTAATGTCATAAACAATTTTTTTATAACTAAAAGTCACCATCAATAAACATATAATGACAATCAGAAATTCAATTCACAAAAATTTAAATGTTTTCATTTGATAAAGTTAAATATTAGTATGTTTGGTACAAAATTAAGCTCCTTGTGCCCCTATAAGGTCCCTTACTGCCTCCAATAGGCAATTTATGTTTAAGAGGAAAAAAAAATTGGCAATCACAAATTAAAGAGTAGTTGCATACAACTATCATTAACAAATTAGATTATATTGCATTAAACACAAAAGCAACAACAAAAACATACCTGACTATCCAAAAATCAATCACATTGTATTTGTTGTTTTTATGTGTTCATAATCGAGTTTTTCAATAAGGATATATATACTCCTGGTGGTTGGCTTCGATGTTTCCCTTTTTAAAAGGTGTTTCTGTTTTTTTAATTATAAATAACTAGCCTCTCAGCATGCGCTTCCACACTTGCGAGAGGCTTTTTTTTTTATAAAAAATTTAAATTTATTTTAGAATTAAAAAAGATAATGGGTAATTGTGTTCCATAAAAATAGAATTCATTATCTTATTTTTCTTTTAATTTTAAAATTTTTTAATATGAAAAAGTGTGAATTTACCATAATATCCTCATTTAATTAATAATTTTAATTCTTAATGTTTGGATTAACTAAGGACATTTTCTGGTATTTTGAATGTTTCACCATTTTCTACCTTTTGCTTTATATATATAGATTACGTACAGCTTGTTGTTATAATGCCAAAAAAATATAAAAAAGCAAATAGCTGAATTCGATAAGAATCGAATTTGGGCACCTCTGTTAACTGGAAACACACTGGAATGCCAACTCCACCACAAGCGCTTTTGTACAAATATTTATCACGCTATAATATATATACAATCTTTATAAATATTATATATATAATATAACGAATTTTTTTTTTCGAAAGCCCTCAAAAATCTAGAACCCTGTGCAATGAAGTCATTTACACCACCCCAGTGCCGCCCCTTCTACGGCTGCTGGGGAAGTCAAATAAATAACCGCACATCATGCTGAAGAGAATCATGGGTAAACTTCCTTGCAAATGCATAATTTTTTTTTTAAAAAAAAAACTGGTTTTTTGCATGTTATTGTTATCGTTGAGGTATTTATTTACTTTATTTGTAGCTTTTTGGATAGGAGAAGCAAATGCACATGTTCTTGAGGGAGCAACACCAAGGCAGGGGATGGATATTTCGGGGTCTGTATTAATATATATATTGCGACGTAATTACCCCTATCTCAATATATATATGATTTTAAACTAACTGTTTAGAAAGGTGTATGGGCACCAATTATATACACATACTCACATATGCTCCCCTTGTAGATAATGGACATATAATGTTAATATGAAAGCTTTTCAAACGTTGTATTTGTAGTCAATATGTAAACTAGTACGATCCAAAATTTTCCTAATGCAGCATAACCAAACCACACACAACATTTGGACCATTATTTAATAACTCTATTTTTTTTACTATAACTAAATTATAATTGTATGAAATGATGAATAATAGAAAATGACGAACTATTTACACTTATATGTAAATAAATTCTGACATAATCATTTAATTTTCTTCAATACTTTATATTTATATTCCGTATATGAATTTAATTTCTCCGTATAACACCAAAATATTTTACCCTCATGGACACAAAAACAATATGTATGTAAGTATATATATATGGGTGGTTATCACATGTTATAAGAAAAGTCCATTTTATTATGACCAGCTTTTATCACACGAAAGTTAACTACAGAAACAACTCATACGGATATTGAGGTATATATGGTGATGAAAAGGCAAAGAGTGTGAAAAGGCTCATGGAGAGCAATTTTGGCACGGTGAATGCTGGGGAAGACATTTGATTTGTATAGTGTCCTTTATGGTGTAGGGCTTAGGGAAAAAAAAACATCAATTTATATTGATCATAGAAAGCTTCAACTTAATTCTCTAAATATTTTATATTGACTTGGATTTGGATCATCCTAATCATGACTAAAGAGGGAAATGCAATGTTCAGAATAGCTAGCTAAGTTTTCCTTATAATATGTGTGAATTTGTTCATTGTTCTGTTTGATTTTTATGAGAAATGATAAGAACATGATACAATCATGAAGCACCCACAACTCCCTTATCTTAACCAATGTCCACCCTTATAGTGCGTACTTAGCTCAACTCATTAATTAGTAATTGTCACCACAAGTGTTTGATCATCAAATAATTACAAGGCATTAATTTTTGGTATGTGGCTTTCAAACCAACAATTTGGATTCGTCTACTTATAGCACTTGTTTGAGGTTGCTTTGAAAGGGTTAAAAGTATATTTGGACAACGAAAAACGTTTCTGATAGCGTTACATTGAAAAATAAGTCTTAATGAAGAAGTAGAAACCCAATTTTGGCGTCTTCTAGTGGAGATGTTTTCGAGCCATATTTTACCAATTTTGGGTTTGTGACCCTCTGGTTGGAGATGGACTCAGAGCTTAACGTTGTATATAATTTGTCATTCTAGCCAAGCTAATTAATCAATGAGAGTTGTCAAGACGAGTTATTCATGCTTTGAAATACTTCAACGATTGCCCAAGTATTAAAATCCTAATTAAGGGTTTAATTCATTTGAACTTCATGAAGAAACAAGAAAGTAAAAAAGGAAAAAAAAAAAAAAATTCACAATCTCACCCCATTTATGGGGAACTCTTATGAATTATTCATGCTTTGAAACATTGGATACAATGGATTCTTTAATTAGATTTTAATCTCCATTTTAAATCTAATTTGATTGAAGACATACTATCTTTGCCTATGTGGCTGCACCTTTACCTTTGCCTAAACCCTTAGGCCTGGTTTGGTGGGCTAGACTAGACTGGATATTTTCATTTAAAATAGACATGGGTCCTAGCCATCGTTTGGTGAGTTTAAGTGTGTCTCGGACTGGATATGAGCATGGGATCCATGTCCCAAAAAACTATGGCTCTAGAACCCAATCCCAGATGTGGGTTTAGAATCCGAGGCTTTTTCAAGCACGCCTCTTCTCTCTTCTTTGCAAGACTGAGCCTCTTCTCTTTGCGAGACCAAGCACCCCCTTCTCAAATTCTTCTCTCCTCTCTCTTCACCTCTCTCCTTGCTCTTCTCTTCTCTCCTCTATCTTCCTCCATCCCCTTGGTCTCTGCATCAGAGAAGTTCACTTTGGCTTTCATTGAACAAAATATAGAGGGTTCCATCTTCAGCAATCTAGCTATCCGTCGCAACAAAACACTCGCAAATAAAGCATTGATTTTTAACAGAGACAGACCTATTTCATCCCCTTCATCCCCACTTCTAACCTTGGACTTGAACAACACATTGAAAATTACCCAAACAGGTCAAGATTGTATTAGATATGAGTTATCTTCTTCGTTTGATTAGGATTTTGCTTTTGGGTATAGACTGTTTGATTAGGATTTTGCTTTTGGGTATAGACTGTTTGATTAGGATTTTGCCTCTGGTTATAGACTTTTTGCGAAATGTGATGGGTTTTCTTCGATCTGAGGAAAAAAGTTGGAATAATTGTTAATAAAAAAATAAAAATAAAAATTTGATTTATTAGAAAAAATAAAGTTAATTCCAGTCTGTTGTTTGGTGCAAGAATGAATGGGACATGACTCAAAACCTAGCCAGTCCAAACCAGCCCAATCCAATGCTTCAAAGTCTATTCTAACCAGTCCAAGCCAGCCCACCAAACGAGACCTTAATATCCTCAATTTTGTTGATGCGACATAACCAACCCATATGCAAGATTAAAAGCATTATGAGTAACTCTATTTTTCTACTATAACTTAATTATAGTTATATTGAAATGATGAATAACAGAAAATGCCGAACTCTTTACATATTTATGTAAATATTCTGATAGGGTCATTTAATTTTCTCCAATACCTTAGATTTATATTCCATATGAACTTAACTTCTCCCTAACACCAAAATATTTTACCCTCACTCCAAAATATTTTACCCTCACTGACACAAGAACAATATGTATGTAAGTATATATGGGTCGTTATCACATGTTAAAACAAAAGTACATTTTATTATGACCAGCTTTATCACACTAAAAGTTAACTACACAAACAATTCATACGAATATTGAGATAATTGATCATCACGATTTAAGATGTTGAAAAATAAATTGAAACTTGAGGGTCCATTATTATTTAGACAAAAGTTTCTTCTTTAATGGAGTTTGGTCTTGGACCATTTTATCATTATGATCCTCTACAATTTCAGTCGTATTGTATGTATAAGTTTAATATATTATTGTCCCTCTCAATATAATACGTTAGACCAAAAAAAAAAAAAGAAGGTAATTTAGAGAGTGTTTTTGGTTGCACAAATGAGTGTACTTTTGGTGCATGATATTTCAACAAGGCCAGGGAATTTAGACCTCATATTTCTTAGTTGCACAAATTTAACATTTGTATTCTCCCCATGGAGAATCGAAACAAATATTTATTTAACGATATTTCAAGTTCGACAATGCAAAATACAATAAATTAAAACAATGTCAACTACACGTATTATTAGTGATTAGGTGCCTTAATGTAAGCCACGTGAGTGGAATTGGCAACTTTGGTCAAGGTTTTCAAATCATAAGCGATCCAACACCTTGACGTATCTTGGTTGTAAAAGTATCCCAAACACTTGCAATCCGAAGTACACTTGTTACCACAATCGATCTCCTTGGTAGAAGATCCCCTGGTGTACTTGCTTAAGAAATAATCAACTCCTTCAACCTTGTAGTAGTGGAAGCTCGTTGCCTTACAAGAAGTTACCTTCTCAGGCTCACAAGTCTTGTTCCAACCCAAAAGCCCTTTAGCCAATGGACAAGCAACACATTGGTTGTCCTCACAAACGCCAAAGTCTCCACATCTAGACGGAAGCTGGCACTCAGTCTCCCACACCGAATCTCTGTCGAAAAGTGTGAAGGTCTGCTCCCATGAATTTACCTTGTCATAGTAAGTATAAAGCTTGATGTTTCCATCAATTCCAAGCCTGAGGTACGTCAATGTGCTGTTGAATTTGGGTACATCTAGAAAGATATTTCCACCCGTGGAAGAGTTGGCCGCTTGATACTCTAGGGTTAGGTCATAAACATAACCCTCATCCGTTTCCGGGTTGCTATTCAAGGTGACATGATCTAATGAGCCCTCTTGAATGGTGATCAATTGAGAGTAGAGTAGTGACTTTGGGGAGTTTTTGCTCTTATAGTACAAAAATAATCCCTTGGGCTCCATCACCAAGCTGTAAGCCCCATCTTTGTTTTCCTTTTCGGAGGCCCGACTCACGAGCTTGCTTACTGCCCCGGCCCGGAGAGATTGACCCACCAACAAAGTGTCAGTTGGGCTGTCAAAGCTTTGCCAAAACAAAGGAACCTTTTGAGTTGTAGAGGACCATGTTGCCTGTTGGAAGCAACTTGAAGCCTACCACCCCTTTGTTGGCAGTGTTGGTTTGCCAAGCCACTCTGTAAAATAGGTATGAAAAGATATTTGACCAGAATAATCTTATTGATCATTGATATATGTTTATATAATACATTCCGTAGGTTTTCCCTATAAGTAAGCTAACTAGCTAGGAAAGAATATATACGGGAATCAAATAATATAACATTCCTATTCTATTATACAATCCCTAAACTGAAGGGTAATCTTTGATTCTCAACACTCCCCCTCAAGTTGGAGAGTGGATGTCAAGAACTCCCAACTTGCGTGACATACGAGCGAAATCATCTTTGCCCAATGCTTTGGTGAAGATGTCTGCTATTTGCTGGGAAGAAGCAACATGCTTTGTCGTTACAGAACCATCTTGGATTTTGTCTCTAATAAAATGACAATCCATTTCAATGTGTCGTGTTCGCTCATGGAAAACAGGATTTGCTGCTATATGTAACGCAGCTTGGTTGTCGCAATGAAGTATCGCTGCCTTCCGATGTGGCAACTGAAGATCTCGTAACAAACTACGCAACCAAGTCAGTTCACAACAAGCACCAGTCATAGCTCTGTATTCTGCTTCTGCTGAAGAAAGTGAAACAGTTTTCTGTCTCTTTGATCTCCAAGAAATCAAGGAGTTTCCGAGAAAAACACAATATCCAGTGGTAGATCTTCTGGTGGTTGGACAACCTCCCCAGTCAGAATCACAATAAGCTCGCAATTTTAAGTCATTTTGAGCTGGAAAAAATAAACCTTGTCCTGGAGTGTTTTTGAGGTACTTCAAGATGCGCAACGCCACCTCCATATGAGGTTTACGTGGCTCATGCATAAATCTACTGAGCACATGCACTGCATATGTAATGTCTGGTCTCGTGATGGTCAAGTAAATCAAACGACCCACTAACCTCCTGTACTTGGCTGGATCTTTAAGCAATTCACCTGTGTCAGATAATTTCAAATTTTGTTCCATGGGAAATAAGACAGGTCGTACCCCAAGAAAACCACTATCTTTAAGGATGTCAATGGTGTATTTCCTCTGAGAGATGCTAATGCCTTTCTTTGAACGCGAAACTTCAATACCCAAAAAGAATTTAAGGTCACCGAGATCCTTAATGCGGAAGCGGGTATGAAGAAAACGTTTAAGAGAATTAATGGCACCCAAGTTATTTCCTGTGATCAATATATCGTCAACATAAATCAAGAGAGCAATGAATGACTTTCCTCTGTTGCATGTGAATAAGGAATAGTCTGCTTTGGACTGAGTAAAACCAGCAGCTTGAATAGCTTCAGAAAATTTTGCAAACCACTGACGAGAAGCTTGTTTTAGGCCATATAAAGACTTGTGGAGGCGACATACCAGATTCTCCCCCTGTCGCTGAAGACCAGGCGGTGGTGTCATATAAATCTCTTCATGGAGATCCCCATGAAGGAAGGCATTATGGACATCTAATTGATGAAGGGGCCAAGAGGAAGCAGCAGCAAGTGCAAGAAGGCTGCGAACAGTAACCATCTTGGCGGTAGGAGAAAAAGTATCATGAAAATCAACACCCTCTGTCTGTGTATAACCCTTGGCGACTAACCGAGCTTTGTACCGTTCAATAGATCCATCAGAATGATGTTTGATCTTGTAGACCCACCGACAACCAATAGGGTGCTTGCCAGGAGGAAGAGGAGTAAGAGTCCATGTATGATTGGTCTCTAAAGCTTGAAGTTCAGAGCGCATGGCTTGCTGCCAGTTAGGATCAGAATTGGCCTCAGAGAAGGAACGGGGCTCCACACTGTGACTGATGTGAGTAATGAAAGCAAGATGTGCTGGTGTATATCTGTGATAAGAAATAAAGTTGCTCAAGGGATAACGAGTACCTGAGGTGCGATGTGAAGACGAAGACTCCGATTGGACATCGTTGGGTAGCGTGACTTGAGAGCAAACATAGTCTTGGAGGCGCACATTCGTAACCTTGTGACGTTCAGATTGGCGAGTGGGTTGAACGGGTGGTGCCGGTGAAGGTGGTGCAGTAGGCGGAAGAGAAGATGGGATTGCAAGAGGATCTGGTGCTGGAAGAGGAAGATCTGCAGAAGGAGGCGCAAAAGGAGTGGAACTCATTGGACTAATAGGCAAAGTGTGCTCCGTGGGTTCAGGAGCTAGATTGGAATTTTGTGGTGGAGATGAGTCATGGGCTGAAATGGGTAAAGGAAGGCTAGTGTTTGGGATGGTGGTGGGACCAGCTGTTGGAGTAGAAAAAGGGAAGACATCTTCCTTAAATAAAACATCTCGGCTAGTGAATATTTTTTGAGTGGACAAATCATAGAGTTTATATGCCTTTTGACCAAGTGGGTACCCAATAAAAATGGATTTAATTGCTCGAGAATCAAACTTTTTGGTAGGGTGGACTATAGTAGCATATGCAAGGCAGCCAAATACTCTTAAATGTGAATATGATGGGGTTTTGTGATATAAACGTTCAAAAGGGGTTTGTTTGGAAAGAACTAAAGTGGGAAATCGATTAATCAAATGAACGGCAGTGAGAATGCAGTCCCCCCAAAAACGGAGAGGCAAGTGTGCTTGAAATCGCAAAGCACGTGCGGTCTCAAGAATATGACGGTGCTTACGTTCGACAACACCATTTTGTTGGGGTGTGTAGATGCAAGAATGTTGATAAATGATGCCTTGTTCTTTAAAAAAATCTCGCAATGAAGAAAATTCACCCCCATTATCTACCCTAATTGCTTGGATTGTAGCAGTGAATTGGGTCTGAACCATGGAAAAAAAAGATTTTAGAATCCCTTGTGTTTCATGCTTATGATGCATAAGGAAAACCCAGGTAAAGCGAGAATAATCATCCACTATAGTTAAAAAATAACGACCCCCAGAAAGGGAAGGAACTTTGTGAGGTCCCCAAATATCACAATGAATAAGGGAAAAAGGTTTTGAAGTTGAAATTGAACTAATGCCAAAAGGAAGGCGAGTTTGTTTAGAAAAATGGCAAGCATCACAAACATTATGGAAAGAAAATGAACAATTCAAATGTTTTGCTAAAAATTGTAAACGAGAGGATGAAATATGCCCTAAACGGCGATGCCATAAATCTCCAGGAGTTGTAACCAGGTGACAGGAAGGTTGGATGGTGGATGGTGTTCTGTCAGACGCCAACGCCACAAGGTAGTAGAGCCCATCACGCTCCTTACCCAAACCAATCATCGTCCTCGTCTTCAAATCCTGTAAAATACACCAAGTGGGAAAGAAAATTACTGAGCATTGTAATCCTTTCGTAAGTCGACTTACGGACATCAGATTAACTTTAAATGTAGGCACACATAGCACATCTCGTAAATAAAAATATGAGTTCAAAGGAAGAGTCCCAGTAGATGCAATTGGCGCTGTTTCTCCACTAGGCATAGTGACTGGCAACATAGAGGAAGTATTCATCCTCTTGGTAAGGAATTTCGAATCTGATGTAATATGATGAGTTGCTCCACTATCAATTATCCAATGTAAATTGGGTAACAATTCGGAAATACCTGAAGAAGCTGAGGCGGTATTGGCTTGTGGTGCAATGTGGGATGGATTAGTGTTGTCACTCATCATCGCATGAATTTTCTTACATTGATCCTCGGATAAAGATGGCATAGCTGTGTGAATCTCCTGCAAGGATGGACCATTGGATGCCACATTATTGGCGGAACTGCTGCTACCTTTCCCTTTACCTTTCCCGGATTTGTGAAGCCTGTGTCCAGGGGGATAGCCATGTAGCTTGTAGCACTTGTCCACTGTATGGTGATCCTGATCGCAATGGCTGCAGTGAAGAGGTTTGCGCCCAGAAGAATTTGAACGCTGATTGTTTCGAACTGCCATAGCTGCTGGTTCGGTGATTGCTTGGCTGGAACCTAAGTCACGCTGCTTTTCTTCTTGGGTGATCAAAGAATAAGCCTTGCGAACCTTAGGGAGAGGCTGCATAAGAAGTATTTGGCCTCGAATGGCGCTGTAGGACTCATTAAGCCCCATAAGGAACTGCATCAACGAGTTTCGTTCCTCCTGTTCGACATGCTTCTTCATGGCACCGCAAGAACAAGCTGGGACGTCGCTGTAAGAAGACAGCTCGTCCCACAGACTCTTCATCTTGGTATAATAAACAGCAACAGACATCTGCTCCTGTGAGAGGGAAGCTATGGTGCGTTGTATCTCGAAAATACGAGGAGCGTTAAGTTGGGAAAAACGTTCTTTAAGGTCCTCCCAAATCTCTTGTGCGGTGGAGGAGTATAACACGCTTTCTGCAATATCTGGTTCTATCGAATTGAGCAGCCAAGATAAAACCATGTCGTTGCAACGCTGCCAAACCTCAAAAGTCTCAGGATTAGTTTTCTCCGAAGGGACTTTGATTGTCCCATTCACGAACCCCAATTTGTTCTTCGCGCTTAGGGAGATGCGCATAGAGCGGCACCATGTCGCATAATTGTTTCCATTAAGGATTTTGGAAACAAGAACCATTCCAGGATGATCAGAATGGTGAATGAAAAAGGGATCGGAAGCATCGTTTTTGCTTCCCGATGCAGCGGATTCTTGGTCTTTGGTCATGGTGGCAGCGTCAAGGAGAGGATGAAAATTAAGGTTGAAAGGTGACTATTTGACAAGTGCGGCTAGAGCCAAGAGCTAGAGTTTCCTCTGCTCTGATACCATGTAAAATAGGTATGAAAAGATATTTGACCAGAATAATCTTATTGATCATTGATATATGTTTATATAATACATTCCGTAGGTTTTCCCTATAAGTAAGCTAACTAGCTAGGAAAGAATATATACGGGAATCAAATAATATAACATTCCTATTCTATTATACAATCCCTAAACTGAAGGGTAATCTTTGATTCTCAACACACTCGGCCATCCGCATCCGCCAATACAAGGTTGCCATCTGTCCCGAACGTGAGGGTGGCGTTTTCGCCAACTGGGTTACCTCGGTTGGCCTCCCAAACCCAACGCATGAGTGACTCAGAACGCACCAAACCCATGCGTAGAGCAAGAGTGAAGGCATTAGGGGTGGTGTTGTAGAAGCCAAGCTGGAAGGGGGAGTTAAAGACATCAGGCAGCATACGATAATCTCCAAAATATTCCACAACATAAGGCCCGAATTCTCCCTCGTTGACAAGCTTGAAAGTTTCATTGGCAGGAACTTGAGCCTGAGCAATGATACAAAAGATCGAGAAGAAGAATAATAAGGAGAGCAATGGCATGGTAAATGTAGGGGAAGACATTTTTATTTTGTTGCTTGGTTTGTGTTGTATATCTTAGAGGTCGAGACCTTTTGTATATTTATAATTATAATTATCATAGACATTGAACTTGTAGTCTTGTTATTATTTGATATTTACTTGGATTTGGATCATGTTTGAAATGGTCTTCTTAAAATATCATCAAAACAAAGTCATCAATGCCCAGCACAGCAGCACAATTGTAGAAAGTCGTAATGATATAATATTTCTCTACCCAAATAATGCTGATCTGTATAACGTGCATGAGTGTGGGGATTAAATTTTGTGTTTTCTCCCCCATGTTACCCAATACCCATTCAAATCAAGATCCAATTTATATTGATGAACTAAGGTTCGGCGAGTTCCTATCTTTTGCCCCAAAAAAAAAAAAAAAAAAAAACAACAACTAAGGCTTGTAGAGTCAATTGCATTCATTATCTTTGAATGAAGAGAGGTTTGGAGAATGGGAAGGAAAAAAAGTCATGATATAGAGTCTCGGACTACCCAACCATTGGATCAAAGAAAAAAAAAAAATCAAGGGAAAGAATGACATTTATAGTGATAAATTTTTGGCTTAGATGTGAATATATACGTTTTCTGGGTAAAGATTAATTTTAAGGCTTGATTAACAATACATAAAACTCGATCTCTAACAATAAACTTTTAAAAATTGGAATTTTTTCACTTCTAAAATGTCATAGAAGTTTGAATATATAACTATTGATATGCAAATTAAAACTCTTTTACACCAGCTAAACCCGTTGACTGTAAACAAGGAAAATCAAGCCATTTATATGCGGCAACTTGTTGAAAAAGACTACGACAAGTTGCTATGTCTCAATTATGATATGTACAAGTTGCATGCATCCCCCCCACCCAACCCTCTTCCCTGCTTTTTCGAAATGAATGACAACAAATAATTGTGCAAGTATACCCTACTCTTCAGCCCAAGTGGTGAGGATGACTACTCATCCACTAGTGGAGAAATTTGCTAGAATTAGAATAGTTCATGCTTGCTTTCTTTTCTACTTTAAAATAAATAAATAAATTCACCGCCCAATTAATTGTTTTGGGTTCTAAATAATTCACTGCCTAATTAATGTTTTGTGTGCTCCGCACACTGAATTTCAATTTTGTTATTTCGTTTCGTTAAATAAATAGATCTTTTTCGTAGCATCTCTGATCTCCTCCTCAGTACACCCATTTCTCTCCAAGTGGCTGTCTCCGACAGTGTATTTGTGGTTTTTGAAGACACCCGGCCTCTTTGTTTGACTTTGACTATAATTACTAGAGGGACTAGCCCAGCTGGATTTTTTTTTTAAATTTATTCATATAAATCATATGTAGGTCTTAATTATTATAACATGTTTGTAACTAGATCGACTAGCATTTTTTTTTTCTTGATTGGAGTTCGATTCTGGGATTCAAACTAGGGTACATGAGGAGGGGAAGCCACCACCATTGTGGTGGGAATCCGATGGCGACCAACTAGCACTTAAACCATGCCAAAACTAGAAAACCTTTAGAACACTTTACCACTTGTAGCTAAAACAATAAAGCACAATAGCAAAAGCCAGAAAACAACTTGTAGCTAAAACAATAAAGCACAATAGCAAAAGCCAGAAAACAACTTGTAGCTAATTAATTGAATAAAGTTAAAGTTTCGAAAGTTCATGTACCTCTTGTCTTCAAAAAATTTAAAAAAAAAGTTTACTTGCCTCTTCGTGGAATTCAAGGGACATCTATACATATCGTAAACAGTTATGTGTTGTTATCTGTACTCTTCTCTAATACCAGTAAATCTCACTTCTGTGAAAGATGAGATCAGTAAAATCATCAGTAAATGTTGTAGTATTATTGTTTTCTTAATCCACTAATTTTAATGCATTTACAGAACAAATTAATCACCTGAAGAAAGAAGATCTTCTCCGGACTCAGTTATGCCAACTTAGTTTATAATTATAATACAGTATTGATTTGATTCACAGAGCATGTTAAATATATATTTCGATAGAGATTTAATGATTAATATTATATTATTTGCCTATAATCAAATCACACAAAGAGAATATTGCACTGCATTTTTAATGATATAATGTTCTCCACTCACCTGGAGAATCCAAACAAATCTTTATTGAGTTCATAACATTTGATGTTCGATCGATCAGAAATACAACAAAGTGAAGATCTAGTCCCTATAAATATATTACTAGTTAGGTGTCTTGATATAAGCCACGTGAGTAGAATTGGCAACTTTGGTCAAAGTTTTCAAATCATAAGCTATCCAACACCTTGATGTATCCTGGTTGTAAAAGTACCCCAAACACTTGCAATCCGAAGTACACTTCTTACCACAATCAGCCTCCTTTGTAGCATCTCCCCTAGTGTACTTGCTCAAAAAGTGATCAACCCCTTCAACTTTGTAGTAGCGGAAGCTCTTTGGATTGCAAGAAGTTAGCTTCTCGGGCTCACAAGTCTTGCTCCAACCCAACAATCCCTTTGACGATGGACAAGCAACACATTGGCTGTCCTCGCAGAGGCCAAAGTTTCCGCATCGCTCCGGCAACTGGCACTCAGTTTCCCAGATTGAATTATCTCTGTCGAAAAGAGTGAAGGTCACCTCCCATGCACCCCAATCCACCTTGTCGTTGTAAGTGTATAGCTTGACATTTCCATCAATTCCAAGCCTGAGGAAGGTCAACGTGCTGTTGTATTTGGGTCTAGCTAGAATGCGATTTCCACCAGAAGAAGAGTTGGCCGCTTCATAATTTAGGGTTATGTCATAAGCATAACCCTCATCTGTGTCCGGGGTACATTTCAAGGTTGCATGGTCAAGTGAGCCCTTATCAATAGTAATCACTTGAGAGTAGAGCAATGGCTTTGGGGAGTTTTTGCTCTTATAGTACAAAAATATTCCCTTGGGCTCCATCACCAAGCTATAAGCCCCATCTTTGTTTTCGGTCTCGGAGGCCCGACTCACGAGCTTGTTTACTGCCCCGGCCTTTAGAGATTGGTCCACCAACAAAGTGTCGGTAGGGTGGTCAAAGCTTTGCCAAACGAAGTTGCCCTTTGAGTCATAAAGCACCATGTTGCCTGTTGGAAGCAACTTGAAGCCTACCACCCCTTTGTTGGCAGTGTTGGTTTGCCACGCCACTCGGCCATCAGCCTCGGCCAAAACAAGGTTGCCGTCTGTCCCGAATGTGAGAGTGGCGTTTTCGCCAACTGGGTTTCCCCGGTTGGCCTCCCAAACCCAACGGAAGAGTGACTCGGATCGCCTCAAGCCCATGCGAAGAGCAAGAGTGAAGGCATTTGGGGTGGTGTTGTAGAAGCCAAGTTGGAAGGGGGCGTTAAACACACTAATCATACGGTAGTTTCCATCGTATTCTATAATGTAAGGCCCAAACTCTCCATCGTTGACAAACTTGAAAGTTTCGTTCGCAGGAACTTGAGCTTGAGAAACGAAAGCCAAGAGTGAGAAGAGAAAGAGGGAAAGCAATGAGATGGTGGATGTAGAGGAAGCCATGTTGTAGCTTGTAGGTTTGTGTTCGCCTTGTAGAGCTAATAGCAGGCCTCTATTTATAATCTCGTATTGGCTTGGATTGGGATGATTCTGGGATCAAAATGTGAGAAATGAACCGACTGTTTTCAGACGCCAATTTTGATCAAACCATGGACAGCTATGATTCTATGTATAAAGCCGTGGTCAATAATGATTTTTATATTACATGGTACTTTGTTTGGTACTTGTTTATTATTTTGTGCTTGAAGAACGTGCGTTGGTGGCGCATATTAATAATTTTCTTCCCCATGTATCCAATGCAGGAATGTTGCTTTTGTCATTGTTTGTCGGAAGGAGAGGATGCCTAATCTTAATCCTCAACCCTTATCCACTACAAGGTGTTTCTGGAAAGAAAAGAAAAGCCAGCTGGTCATAAAGCGAAAGAAGCCTAAAAGTAAATCCTTCCATTATTGGAAGTTTTTATGTCGTATTTAGAGAGAATTTGCTCTCTTTTGATTTGTAATTTATTGATCAAATGGATATGTATTTGACTGCGTGGTCTTGGTTGACTGACAAAATAACATGGAAATTTGTAGGTGTTACGACTACAGCTGGTGTACTAACCAATAGATATAGGACATATGAAATATTTCTAATGCAGTCAGTCATATGTCATAAAAAGCAATGTAATAAGTTAGAGAATAATTTCACATGGTTTATGTGTATTGAATGATATACCCGATAGGCACTGGTGGATCCACAGAGGTGCAAGGAGGTGCAGCTGTACCTCCCCTCACCGGAAACTTCCTTAGAGATGCCAGAATTTGCTCCTTTGCTAGTGCCCACTAATTGTTTGACTAAATGCCTCAAAGACATTGTATTGTTTGCTGCATTGTGAGACCCTGAATATTTACCTTATATTGTTGGGCTCGATCTCAAAAGCATGTAGGAGAAAAGGGTTCATCAATCGGAGCTCCACAGCCAAAGTTATGAATTTTCGAAGTTTTTCTAGAATATTTGAAGTTAAGTTGCAGAGGCACGGTTCAAGGAAGAAGAAAGACTCCGCGTCAGCGCTTCTGATTTTGATTTTTTTTAAATGATCCAATAGAAAGCCGACGCATGGCTATTTCGAATTGGCCTAAATTAAAAAATTTATTAAAAATTCATATGTGTGCCAAAAAATTCATTGAAAATTACCCCAAACTTTTAATCATGTGTACTTTTATTTCATGACCTCCAATTTACATGTGCTTTTGGTTAGATTAATTGGTATTGACTTTTGTTAGATTAATTATGTAGTTGACATGGATTTGGTTCATATTTGATATGAAGTTTTTGGTAAATTAATTGTGTCAATGACAAGGATTTTGTTCATATTAACTGATATCCATATAGACTATAATCAATTAGTTGTAGACGTAAAACTCTTATTTGTTTTAATTATGAGTGACATTAGTATTGGTTAAATTCTAAGGGCATTTGGTTGTATAAATTTTTATTGAATTTTTAGCCTTATTTTTTTAAACATACTACACGGATGTTAGGACTTGAACCTAGGGTCTTGCTTGAGTCCTTTATAAATTTTTAGCCTTTTAAATATTACACCTCCTCTGAAAAATTCCTGGATCCGCCACTGCTGATAGGTGATCAATCAAACAAGAACGGAATATTGTGAGCCACTTTTTTTATTTTTTTATTTTTTTTATAGTGAATATATTATATTAAGCATAATTCCACATGTCATATGTGTATTGGATGGTACACCAAGCAGGTGGTCAATCAAACAAGAACGGAAAGTTGTGACACTTTTGCAGTTAAGTATTAATTTGAAACGAGCCCCAAAAATTAAGTACTTTTATTTAGTTACCCCTTAAATTTATGCACCCTCAAAGTAAAAATTGTTCAAGACCAAAAAGAAAAAAAAAGTAAAGTTTATTCCTTTCGAAAATACAAAATATAAAATTAACCAATTTATGTCATTGGGTTTATAGAGATACAACTTGGGCCTGTGCGTATGTGACAATTGGACGAGCATGTAAATTCGTTAGTGAAGTTGGTTAGAGTGGATATAATCCCCACTTTATACCTGAGTTCAAATCTCTCTCCTCGTAATTTAGATTTAATTAAAATAAAGTATTACTTATATAAAAAAAAAAATTTGTACTCATTTCTTACATGTTCACTTAAGAATATGATTGTCGATAACATCTCCCTTCATTGCAATTGCTTGAGGTAAATGTCTTGCATCATAATCGTCAACAATAATTTTTTTTTTTAAAACTGATAAATAATGGCCAATTTATATATAATAATGGGATCGATTTGAATACATTCAATTGGTCCATATATATTTTTATTCTTTTATTGTCAAAAGACATTTTAAAAAAAAAAAAAATCTACAAAGCAATAAACATTTGTTGATCAGCTACAAGTACACCAGCAATGTGCTTCCTGACAAACTCTAGCTCGCATCCAGGTGGGCATATGTGCTTGCACTGCCACCACCAATACGTGCAATAACCTGCTGCATCATTCATCTCCACTCTTTGACCAACAAAAATAAATAAATAAAATTTTCATCTCCACTTGTTCCTCTTGCATTTCACTTTCTGCTTCCAGACCCAAAGCTGATAAGAAGAATTAATAGATTATTATTATTATATTTGTTGGCTAATTACTATGAATTAATTAGTGATTATTTTAATTAATATGGTTACTTATCTGAGTGTTTCATACATACACTACAAAAAAATATTGCTCATAGGACACTATTTCTTTTGTGCTCTTTAAGCTTAAAGGCACAAATATTTGTGTTTAATAGATCATCAGAAATTACCTTATTTGACTAATTATCATGACTTGACTGGAGCAATGACAGGAAAGAGGGGGATCTTGCATTGAACTCAGCTGCACATTGATCACAATGGTCACGATCGTACTAGGTTGTGGCGACCGGTCGCTTTCTCCAGTGCAATCGGTCGCTTCTTCACAGAGAGAGATTTCATCATTGCCAGGCAGTGGCGACCAGTGCTTTCTTTAGTGCGACCGGTTGTTTCTTCATAGAGAGCACCACCTTCAGCTCCAAGTTGTGGCGACCGGTTATTTCTTTCCCGAAAGTAACATCCTCAAATATATCATTATGCAATTCAAGTCCACGATTCTTTAATCTAAGACTCTCCAATTCACTTTCCCTCTCTCCTTGAGTTGGAGATGAGGGAGAGACATAATAAGACACTTATTCATTGAAAGTCATGTCTAAAGTAACATGCACTTTCTGAGTAGGTGGATAATAACACTTATAACCATTCTGGGTAGAAGAGTAACCAATAAAGGCACAGCATATAGCACAATAATCAAGTTTACTCTGTTGATGAAAGTAGACATGAACATAGACAACACACCCAAAACTTTAGGAGGCAAACTTGGAGATGGAGACAGGGCAAACATGGTCACTATTGAAATCAAGAACTCGGCTAGGAGTACGGTTAATCAAATAAGTAGCAGACAGAACAGCATGCCCCCAAAGATGATGAGGAACAAACATATCCAATATGAGTGAGCGGACAACTTTAAGCAATTGTTGGTTCTTTCTTTCAAACATACCATTTTGTTGAGAGGTAAAAGGGGTTGTCGTTTGGTAAATAATACCATGAGCACGGAAGAAATATACCGAAGTATTATTCACATATTCTCCTCTGTTATCAGTCCGGAAGACATGAGCCTGAAATTGGGTAGACACCATAGTACAAAACTTTGGAACGATGGAAGGAGCATCATGTTTTTTTTTAGTAAGAAAACTCAAGGGAGTCGGGTACAATCGTAAATAAATGTGACGAACAATGAAATCTGTTTGAAGTAACGCGAGCTGGACCCCACACACCAGAATGCACTAAATCAAAAAGCTTTGCAACTTTATTGTCACTCAAAGGAAACATAATGCGATGACTCTTTGCAAAAATACATGTCTCACACTTAAAACTGGATTCATCATAGGAGTGAAATAAAGATGGAAACTTTGGAACGATGGAAGGAGCATCATGTTTTTTTTTTAGCAAGAAAACTCAAGGGAGTCGGGTACAATCGTAAATAAATGTGACGAACAATGAAATCTGTTTGAAGTAACGCGAGCTGGACCCCACACACCAGAATGCACTAAATCAAAAAGCTTTGCAACTTTATTGTCACTCAAAGGAAACATAATGCGATGACTCTTTGCAAAAATACATGTCTCACACTTAAAACTGGATTCATCATAGGAGTGAAATAAAGATGGAAACAGACGTTTAAGGTAGCCAAACAATGGGTGTCCCAAGCAACGATGCCATAACCGAATTTGTTGTTTGTCTTTAACACTGCAACTTTGAATAGTATAAACAACACAATCACGAATTGATGCAGAAGGCAATGTCAAATAATAGAACCCTATATACATTTACCATGCCCAATCGTATCGTGAGTCTTGAGATCCTGAAAAGAGCAAAGTGTAGGATAGAAAGTAGCAGAAGCATTAAGTGTATCAAATAATCGACCAATAGATAACAAGTTACAATGGATAGTGGGAACTAGTAAGGCACGAGACAATGACAGAGTAGGAGTGAGAGAGATTGTGCCCTCACTAGTAATTGGAGAGGGCAAACCATTAGCACTAGTTATGTATAGGTCACGGGTGTTACTAGACAACTCATCAAAAAATTTAGCATCATAAGTCATATGATCAGAAGGACTAGTGTCAATTATCCAAGAAAGTACCTGGAATAGAGTCAGAAACACACAAATGTGCAGAAGCAGCAACAACAACACCAACAATGGAGTTATCACCCAGGATTGCAGCAGAAACTCAACAGATCACGGTAGAGTACACAACGGAACACAACAAATGCACAAATATGGTAGATGCCCAAACATAATAGAGGCATGAACACGACAGAATACACAACGGAACACAGAGGCACGAAGACAGGAATGACACTAACACAGTAGAGGCACGAACACTACAACACTACAACACAAACCTAAGAGGGCACACTCGACATAGGTTAAAAAAAATAATAAAAAAAAGGAGGCTAGAACACGGGTGGGCACAACACACAAGTTACCAGAAAGTCGGCTCCGATACCAAGTTAGACAATATGGGTAAAATATTTTCAAGTTGTATTTCATTCTTCAAAAAGGAGGTATTTATAATACAATGGTGTAACCCTAATAGGGTTAAACTAGGAAACAATATAAAATCATAATTACATAATATTTGTACAAAAGAAAAGAAATAAAGTCCTAATAGACTAGAAATAAATCTTCTAATTAAACTAGGATCTAGCTAACATTTACATCGTCATAGTAAATGTAAATCCTAAGGTTTCCATCGATTTCAAGCCTAAAGAACGAAAGAATGCTGTTGTATTTTGGTCTAGCCAGAAGGAATTTTGTAGCATAAGAAGAGTTGGCTTGGACTTGATGTAAGTTTATGTCATAAGCATGGCCCTCATATGTGTCCGGGGTGCAATTCAATGTCATATGGTCCCATGATCCGGTCATATCAGATTTCATATTCAAATAGGGTAAAGGCTTTGGAGAGTTCTTGCTCTTATAGTACATAACCAATCCTTTAGGCTCCAAAACCAAGCTGATGAGCTTGTGTTTTGACCGAACTTTTAGAGATTGACCTACCAATAAAGTGTCTGTTGGGTAGTCAACGCTTTGCCAGATAAAGTTGGCCTTTGAGTTGTAGAGGACCATTTTGCTAGTTGGAAGCAGCTTGAGGCCTACCACACCTTTGTTTTCAGTGTTGGTTTGCCATGCCACTCGGCCATCCGCGTCGACCAAAACAAGGTTGCCGTCTGTCTCGAATGCGAGAGTGGCGTTTTCACCAACCGGGTTTCCCCGGTTAGGCTCCCAAACCCAATGCAAGGGTGGCTTTGAGTACTTGAAGAAATTGCCCATTTGCAGACCAAGAGTGAAGGTGTTGGGGATGGTGTTGTATAAGCAAAGTTGAAAGGGGTAGTTAGAAACATTGAGAACTCGATATGTAGCATCATATTCTGCAAGAGAATAGTTAGGAAATGGTTTATATCCTTGAGCTTGAGCAATGAAACAAATGTTTGAGAAAATGATAAGGGAGAGCAATGACATGGTGACTGTAGGGGAATTCATTTTCTATAGCTTGCTTAAGGCCTACATAAACCCTCTATTTATATAAAATTATGATTGAAAATTAAGGATAATTATGTGACTACCTCAGCCCTTTACAGCCTCAAAGAGAGATAACTAATGCCTTTGAAAAAATCGACAGTATGGATATGTAAATTTTGCTGTAACCATTAAAGATTGATCATCTCTTAAATTTTGCTGTAACCATTAACTCTTGCTCTGCAAATGGGCAATTTCTTCAAGTACTCACGTAGATAAATTGTACGTTACTCCAGTACCACACTATAATTACTCAAAAATAAGTATTATACGAATATGTGAGTACACTGTTGGTATATGTAACTTGGTTTGAAGAACCCCAGACTTTATTTTTGATATCTTATTTGAGGATTGTAACCGTTAATTTGTAGGGGCAGCTTTTTATGGTGATGTGTTTTCTCTACTCTGTTGGTTCTGCCTAGAGAAATTCATCTAACCTTTGAGATATTGTCGGACCATTCTGTAATCTTGGTTCTCCTCCTATCAATAATTCACTATCGTTTCTCCTCAAAAAAATAAAAAAGTTACTTTAACTGTAATATATGTGGGCTTCTTAAAAACCCAATGATATGTCATATGTGGTTTTGGACTGGATGTTAATAATTTATTTAGAACTGAGGTTGAAATAGAAAAATTGGGGCCGATGGTGCCCGTAATGTTGCTATTTAAATATAGTACATAATTGTAGTCATCCTTATTATATCTATACTATACATAGCAAAATATATATAAAATCCATTAATGCAAGATTACAAATATGATAAGAGGGAAATGATCTACTTAACAGTTTATATTATGAATAATAAGCTTCTTCATTACTTCCTAGGAAACTTTTGAACCACCGAGTTGAGAGTTTTGGTAGTCTTTTCAGCCCATTATTGTAATCCACATAATTGGTACCAAATCGAACAGTGAATCCCTCGTTCCATTCAAAGTTGTCTAGTAATGACCATAGAAAGTATCCCTTCACGTTGACACCATTTCTAGACAAAAAAAATAAAAAATAAAAAATGAAAATATGTAAAAATCAAAGCCACCGATTTCTAGGTAATGGTTCAATAACTGAAATGTAAGAAGGCTAGCCTCAATTAATTTGTTCAGGAAAATACTTTCATTTTTCTATTGTAAGTATGAACTCCTCCATTCTTGACAACAACAGTTTGACATGTGTGTAAAAGTTTTTCTTTTGTATTTTTGATGAATTATTTTTTCACATGTGTCAAACTTTGATTTGCAAGAAAGAGGAGTATCTGCTTCTAAAAAAGAAGGCAAATCATATCCATTTGTTAATAAGATCTTACTTGATTGCAGTTTGAACGTGATAGAGGTGAAGAATGTGATAGTCAACTCTTTGGGTATCATAAAGAGCTTCCTCAAGCGATAACTTTGGATCATTAAATTCATCAATGCCTACAATACAACATGCTCATTGTTACATAGTTTTGAATTAGACATTGTAGCAGTTAACTGTATTTTATATAATATATATGTGAAACATTGATGATGTAATTAATTAAGTTTAAAAAATAATTACCATTCTCAGTAATGTAAATGATTGGATCATTATACTTTTCCTTCGTGTACAGTAACAAATTTTGAATTCCTATTGGATAAACATTTAGCCAGCTTGAAGCACCCTGCACTTCAATTTGTAGATAATTAAGAGTGACAAACAATTAATCATCCAATTGTACTCACAAAAGAACAATAAATTGTGCAACTAATAATTTAAGTTAAAATTTTGATGTGTACCTTTGCACCAATGGGAATCCCATTCCGCTCAGCTACCACAATATATATTAATAGTGTCAGAGTCTAAATATTCTAAGAAACTTAAGCTACTTGAAATAAGTTTTCAATTTGTACTCACATGAAAGAGTCACTCCAACATCTGTTAAGTAGCTTGCATGTTCATAAACATTATTAGATGCATCGCTTGCATAGTAACTAGTGTAGTAATTTAGTCCAAGAAAATCAAATGACCCAATTAGCGTCTTGGATTGTGCTTTTGTGAATTTTGGTAAGCGCGTTCCAACAATAGATCGCATGTTGTTCGGATAATCACCACATGTCAATGGTTCCATAAACCTACATAGCAATGGAAATCCCAAGCATGATCTAAATATTCTATTATTGCTAGGTAAATTTTATCTTCGTAAATAAACATTTAACTGAGTTGATATATAATTAATGATATACTTGCCATCCAAAAGTAAACTCCAATGCTCGTAATGCAGCCTTTTTATCTTCATTTGCCTCTGAAAGAGGCACAAACCATGGTGACACGAGCGTTATTCCTATCACACCTTTTTGATATGCCTGCAAAAGAGAAATGATAACCTTATCTCACTGCACAATATATTCCCTCTTATATTTCACCTTAATATTAGTAACTCGTATAGAATTTTCAATTAGGACCCAATATGTTAACAAAAAAGAAAGAATTGTTTTTAACCTGAAATTTATTCTTATACAAGTTTGCAGCAGCAGCATGAGCAAGTAGAAGGTGGTGAGTCACCAAATATGGTTCAATAGCCGAATTTCCACCAGTGCAATTTAATTTCTGCCAATTAGAACATCGTCCTGGTGCATAAGACCCAGAAGCATAACCATTGATACTATAGGTATATGGCTCATTCAATGTGGTCCAGTACTTTACTCGATCACCAAATTCCTTATAACAAAGTTCTGCATAGTCTCGAAAATGATTGCTGTATATATACATATTTAAAATATACGTTATACTAATATGTATTTAATAAAATGATTAAAATTTAAGTTATATAGAGGATATAATTGGTTGACTCACACAATTTGATCGCTTAAAAGACCACCATATTCGTCTTCCAAAGCTTGAGGAAGATCCCAATGAAAAAGTGTGACAAATGGCTTTATACCTATATATACACGATCAGTAAAAGAAATTAAAATTTTGACTGAATGATATATTTATGAGTGCATGAAATGTGAAGTGATTCACCATTTCTGAGAAGTTCATTGATTAGATTGTTGTAGTATCTGATTCCAACCTCATTCACACCATCATTTAACTTTCCACCTAATAATTAAAACAAAAAAGCAAATAAGGAAGTAACTACATATATACTTTAGCCTTTTAATTCATTTTGGTTTGATTATTTTTTAATTAAGAACAAGATCTTGGTTATATTCTATCCTAGATAATAGGATACTTGAGCTAAAAACATAAAGGGAATAAGTGTATGGAGGAAAGCAAAATAATAATAAAGAACAAAAGGTCTAGTTGCGATTCCCAGGCAAATATGTCAATGCGGATCATGAACTTACTTGGTAATAATCTGGGCCATGAAATAGAAAACCTATAAGCATCCAAGCCTATATCCTTCATAATTTCCACATCTTCCTGCAATACAAAACACAAAATATATCAAAAGCAAGAAGCTAAAAGTTAAGGATTTCATTTCAAGCTTCAACGTTTAATTAGTATGTACACACTGTGACCTTGAAATACAAAAGGTGAAGAGAAAATTTGAACCTTATACTTGTGATATTCATCCAGAGCAACATCTCCATTGCTGCCATCCATGATCCTTTCTATAATTAATCATAATTTTCTTTTAATTATTTGCAAAAATCATATAATCTGTACATGCTTGGGTGGATATACTAATTAAGTATCCGTACTACATGAATCTCACCATAAGTAAGTAAAGACAAAATGATTTAGCTTTTTAAATATTTTTTTCGATAATGAAAAAAATATAAAGACGGCTTTGTTGATAATTCCCAATGAGTGATGTTATTTACATATATATGTCCTATTTTCCTACCCACCGTGTAAATTAAAAAAAACACAATTCCATCTTTTCACCCACTATTATTCCTAAAATACCTTTTAATTATTTGGTGGTTCACTTGTATCTAACCACTTCAGGGGGGTGTTATTGCTCATGTGTTAGAAGGGTGCTGTGCTGAGAGGATCAGAACAACTCAAGCTAATGTTGTGTGTTGTATTGTTCTTGGGTGCACGATGCTGCAGAATTTGGGTGGTCATGCAATTCACACAGAACTTGCATGTTCTTGGTTGCATGATGATGATGCTGCGGAAGTTGAAATTTGTTTGGGAAACTGCTTTGTTGCTAACCTTCGGAGAGTTTGGAAAATAAGGGGTGTATAATGAAGCAATAGGGATTTATAAAAAATTTCCGATCTTTTTATTACATATATGAATATTTTTGGGATGTTTCTCAACTTTCGCAAAGGCACTTGGGTTGAGGTTTTTTCCTCAAATATTTAGAAGTCATTTTTACAAAGAAGTAAATTTGTATTTAAAATTTTAAAAATAAAATAGATGAGAAAATACAACAAAGAGTGAAAATAATAGCACTCTTCTCAATAAGCCATCCAACACAAAAAATAATAAATAAAAGCCAGGACACTATTGCTACCTAATCTTATCTTATCCAAATATGGGCCGAAAGTCGTTTTATTGGCTCAGTTGGGACCCATGGCGTGGTCTGCAGCAGTCATTTTCCAAGAGAGGAAAAGAAACAAAAATAAAATAGGGTATGAGAGTAGAGCATTTTTAATTTATTTATTTTAGTACAAACGATTAGAAGAGGTAAATTTACACAAGTATTCAATTGGGTGTCTGGTTATGAAAAATAAAGGTTAAAGGGAGATTTTGGAAAAGGCCAAAAGAGAGAAATTTTTTTTAAAAGAAGCTAAAATAGACAAAATTGCCCTTATTTATTTTTGAATTTTCTAAGGAATCCTTAACATTTGCATGTTTTTTGTTTGAAAGTTAAAATTTTTTATGTCTTTTTTGAAATTTTTTTTACTTTTTTCAAAAGTGAAAATTTTTGTGTGTTAAAGCTTAAATTTACTAAAACGGTTGTCAACAACCTAGATATTCGTCTATTCATCACATTTACATGCCTGTAGCTAATATTCTATTCTAAGCTGTCACCATAACTTTAGATAGTGACCAAAATCTAAGGACTTGATGTTTGTTCTGGCGTTTTCTCTTGGATCTCGTGTGGTAGGGGCAAAACACTATTTAGCTAGTACAAGCTATCCCCACATCCCCTTTTGTCACACCACACTATGAGATGAGCCGATTAGAAATGGATTAGAATAACAAAAAGAGGAAACAAATGCGCATGGGAATAATTATGAACACCGCATCAGAAATTTTTCTGCATAGTAAATTCGTGGGTGGAGGTTAAAAAACTTGACTTTTTAATTTAAGAAATGAAAAATTGTAGATTTATATTCTTAAATTTGCAAGGAAGGCATACATGTACAACACAACAAACCAACCCTGCAAATTATTATGAGCTTAATTATGTTTTAGGTTTCTTTAATTTGACGGGAAAAAAGAAAAAAGAATATTGGATTACACAGACAGACAGACCTGGATGTTTGTGGGTGTAAGAATCCCAGATGCTTGGTCCTCGACCACCTTCATTTGCAGCGCCTTCATACTGAAATTATTGATGTTACACTCACTGAAGATGTCAATATGTTCTCGATGGATGGATGTATGGATGCTAAATGAATTAGTAATAATAAAACAAAGATTAAGGGGTAAATTAAGACCTGGTAAGATCCTGAACCTGAGCCAAATATGAAACCTGGAGGAAAACTGCTCCTGTTGAGGAGAGCAACAGCTTTGTTATTCGTCAATAATGCAAAGCAAACCAGCAGCAGCAGCTCCCCCACACCTAACATCAAAGACCTTAATTGTTTTTCCATCACTAGGCGTTTGTTTGTGTTGTGGTGATCTTGATTCATTGTCTTCAGACTTTACTCAGATATATATAGCATGGCGTGTTCAGATATATTGCGGCTCCTCTCGAATTAGTGGCGAAAAGCTAATTAAGTCGTGGTTTATCTTTAATTATAGTTGCTGATGCGTTTAGGGTATTGAAATTACTTAAGCGTGTAATCGTTGCTTTATGAATACCCTTTTTTTTGGTTTAATCAAGTTGAATGTTGGCTCAGGCCAGTGGTTTGAGGTTCAACAACTACCCACAAAACCAACACTTCAAACCAAATGGTAAGCCAACCTCAGCAATAACATTGGCTGCTGCTGAGGTTCAGCATTTCGCCTTACTTTGGTTGGTTGATTTTGATGCTATATATTTCAACCTTAACTCATGTAAGCAAAACGAGTAACTTTATTGACTTAGATCAATTACAAAACAATTCACAATGAAAAAATCATTACAAAGCCAGCTTATAAACTGGGTTAGCAACTGTAATATCCCCTCCTAAAACAGCTACCTTAACTACTTATCTAACATTCGTTCCAAAAAAAAAAAAAAAAAACCTACTAATCTAACAACCCGGCAACTGATAACAATTGGGAGGTAAGAAACTTGCCAAATGGACCAATGAAATGAATACACCTAACCATCAACTATCAAGCTAAACTAGCAACTATCAGATGTTTTTGACAAAGTTGAGGAGAAAAAAACTCACACACAGAGGTATCATGGGAGTTTGAACCTAGGATCATTGGGAACACATCAAATACCTGGACAATTCATCTAACACCTCATAGGTTATATTATTTGGTTGATGAGTCAACCCCCCCCCTTTTTTTTTTTTTCCATGATATCCATATTGTACCTAGGGGTGGGCATTCAAACTGGAAACATGAAAAACTGAGCCGAATTGGGTCAAAAAAAAATCGGGTTAACAAAAAATCGGACTAAACGGTTTGGTCCGGTTTCGATTTAGGACCTTGTACGATGGCACCACTCGTATGTTATGAATTGTTCATTGGTGACTTCTTTTACTATCAAATTATGAATATATTGCAGTTGATAAGATTTCAACGAGAACATTGTAGATAAGTTTATTATATTTTTCTTTAATCTTAAAGTTATTTTTTCTTTTATATGAGTGATTTTGGGGAGGAGGAATTTTTCACCCTGTTTTCAGAAATTTTGGCGAATGATATCATACATACTTATTTTCTGCATGTTTTCCTATCACATATTTCAATAATTACGATGAAAGTATTTCATGAAATGCTTATGATGGAGGTTTGAATAACATGATAGTGTCTTGTAACACCTTCTCTTAACGGCAGGACCTCAGCTCCTATACTCGATTATTACAAGGGAAAAATAAGAAATACAACAAATCATAAGCAATCCATATTTAGTGATTGGGTGTCTTGATGCAACCCGCATGAATAGAATTGGCAACTTTAGTCAAGGTTTTCAAATCATAAGCAATCCAACACCTTGATGTGTCCTGGTTGTAAAAGTACCCCAAACACTTGCAATCGGAAGTACACTTCTTGCCACAATCATTTTCTTTCACAGAAATTCCACTTGTGTACTTGCTTAAGTAATGATCAACCCCTTCAACCTTATAATAGCGGAAGCTGCTTGCCCTACAAGAAGTAAGCTTCTCAGGCTCACAAGTCTTGCTCCAACCCAACAGTCCCTTAGGTGAAGGGCAGCAACACATTGGCTGCCCTCACAAAGCCCAAACTTCCCACATCGCTCTGGCAATTGGCACTCATTTTCCCACCAGATTGAATTGTCTCTGTCGAAAAAACTGAAGGTCACTTCCCATGCACCAAAATCAATCTTGTCATTGTAAGTGTAAAGCTTGACATTTCCATCAATTCCAAGCCCAAGGAACGTTGATGTGCTATTGTATTTGGTCTTAGCTAGATAGATAGTTCCAATGGAGGAAGGGTTGGCTGCTTGATAATTTAAGGTCAAGTCATAACCAGAACCCTCATCTGGACCACTATGTATCGTTACATGCTCCAATGATCCCTTCGGAAGAGTGATGTGTTGAGCCAATGTGAAGTAGTGGTTTTGGGGAGTTTGTTGCTCTTATAGCACAAAGCCAACCCGTTGCGCTCCATGACCAAGCTGTACGGCCCATCTTTGTTTTCTTTCTCGGAGGCCCAACTCACAAAATTGGTTACTGCCCCAACCCGGAGAGATTGACCCACCAACGAAGTGACAAACCCTTTGAGTTATAGAGGACCATGTTGCCTGTTGGAAGCACTACAAACCCTTTGTTGGCAGTGTTGGTTTGCCACGCCACTCGACCATCGGTGTTGGCGAAAACAAAGTTACCGTCTCTCCCAAATGTGAGAGTGGCGTTTTCACCAACCGGGTTTTCCAGTTGGCCTCTGAAACCTAATGGAAGAGTGACTCGGAAAGCCTCAAGCCCATGCAAAGAGCAAGAGTAAAGGAATTTGGGGTGATGTTGTAAAAGGCAAGTTGGAAAGGGGAGCTAAAGACACAAAGCATGCGATAGTTTCCATGTATTGGAATTTTAGGAGGTGTGTGATGAGTGTTTTGATACCACTTGTTAGATTGTAGGTGATTGTGAGTGGTGTTGCTATGATACCATTGTTGGTTTATGTAGTGAAAGAGTTTAGGATAATAGACAATAATTGAAACAAAGTGAATAGTACGTAGTGTAGGCTAATTGGCATTCTTCACAGCTTATTGGCTTATTGGCTTATTAGCCATCACACCTGATTTAGATTAGTTTGGGCTATTTGGCCCTAGCTTGAGTTCTTGTCTTCAAGCTTCTTCCATAGGTTGGGTAACTCACCTGTAGCTCCCTCTTGGATTGGGAGTTCTATTAGTAACTCCCACCACTTTTAGTTGATTAGCTAGATAGCTAGTTTTGTTGGCTAGTTTCCTAGCTTTTCTAGCTTAGAATTTTAGGTAGCTCTTGCCTCCCTTAGTTTGGGAGTTAGTGGTTGACTCCACACTCCATTGTAGGTTGCATGCCAATATAGGCATTATTTGCTGACATCACCAAGTCCACCGACTTGGCCGCCTTTTTCCTAGCCATATGTTTCTTGTCCCAGTAGGTATGAAGTTTTATTACAAAAGGTCTCGGTGTTATTAGTAGTAAAATCATTCATTATATTTTGTATTTTATTCAGTCAAGTTTTCGATGTGTGACTCATATTTTTTAGCAGAATGTTCTTCAAACTTCAATTTTCTTTGTCTAGCCTATATAGTCTTGGTAATATTCTCCACAACTCTAGGCTCTTCCGCCAATTCATATTAATGTTTCTTCTAGAACCTTTTAGATCTTTTTGTCACAAATGGACATTAGTATTTTCAACACCATGGTATTCTACAATGTAAGGTCCAAACTCTCCTTCATTGACGAACTTGAAAGTTAGATTTGTGGGAACTTGAGCTTGATTAATGAAAGCAAAGAGTGAGAAGAATAATAAGGAGAGGAATGGCATGGTGAATGCTGAGGGATCCATACTTTTAGCTTGGTTTATGTTGTAGAAGAGCAAACATCTATATTTATAATATCATCATCTAGATATGAGACGCCAACTTTGACCAATGCCAATTGACATTTCCGTACAAGTATTGTACGACCATTCTAATGATGTAGATCTAATGGTTTCAAAATGTTTGAGGCAACTTGAGGATGTGATGAGAATAGAAATTAGATAAGATAGTAGACTCCATCTACGCACCAGCTCCAGCTAGCACACTGCAATTCATTTTCTGTGTACCAAACTTCAGTCAATATTGCCTCCCTAGTTGGGTGAATCTATCTAACCGAAATTATTCCTCTGACTGAAGAAAAAAAAAAATTATCAAACAGAAATTATCCACAGAAAATCTAAAAAGTGAGAGAGACATTTTTAGATAATCGATAGATGGTCCTGCATTATAAAGTTGTCCGCAATAAATTGGTTTTAGAGTGAAATTTCGATTTGCTTCAACCAACCACTCTTCATCAAAAAAAAAAAAAAAATTAAAAATACAATAATAATATAAGGCATAAAGTATTGTTCTTAAAAGATGCTTCAACATCATCAAGTTGTCGATCGAGTTCACTGAATTAAAAGGCACCAACCCTTCTTTCTTGACTTGTCCTATAGCAATAAAATTTGCTATTTGCTATTCTGGGACATTGTTTCTAGATAATGAAATCTTCAATTCCTTTTAAGATGGACGAAGATCCAGAAATAGTAGATCATCATGTGATTTAATCATGAAAAACAAAACAAAATTAAGTTATGAACTACAGTTCATCACCATAGTTTTATTAGAGTTCAGCCAAAGAAAGAAACAGAGCAACTTCTAAGAACAGAAATTATATTCCGGATATTATCGGAAAAAAAAGAAAAGAAAAGAATCCAGCTCTTATAAATTAATGATTAGGAGCTTTGATGTAACCCACATGAGTTGAATTGGCAACTTTGGTCAAGGTTTTCAAATCATAAGCTATCCAACACCTTGACGTATCTCGGTTGTAAAAGTATCCCAAACACTTGCAATCCAAAGTACACTTCTTGCCACAATCACTCTCCTTGATAGCATATCCCTCATTGTATTTGCTCGAGAAATGATCAACCCCTTCAACTTTGTAGTAGCGGAAGCTCTTTGCCCCGCAAGAAGTTAGCTTCTCAGCCTCACAACTCTCACTCCACGCCACTACTCCCTTAGGCGTAGGGCAACCGACGCATTGGTTGTCCTCACAAAGGCCAAAGCTCCCGCATCGCTCCGGCAATTGGCACCCAACTTCAAATATTGAATCTTTATCAAAAAGAGTGAAGGGCACCTCCCATGCACCATACCTCACCTTATTATAGTAAGTGTAAACCTTCAAATTTCCATCAATTTCAAGCCTGAGGAATGATGATGTGCCGTTGTATTTGGTTGTAGCTAGAACGAGATTAAAACCTGAGATAGAGTTGCCCGGTTCATACATCAAGGCTAAGTCATAAGAAGAATCATCACTACTTACCGGGTAACAATTCAAAGTCACATGTTCCAATGAGCCTTTGCCAACATCTATCAATTTTGAAGATGTGAAGTAGACTATTGGCTTTGGGGAGTTCTTGCTCTTGTAGTACAAAGCCAAACGTTTTGGCTCCATCACGAAGCTATAAGATCCATCTTTGTTTTCTGTCTCTGAAGCCCGGCTCACTAGCTTGGTTACGCCCCCAACTCGTAGAGATTGGCCTACCAGCAAAGTGTCTGTTGGGTAGTGAAAACTTTGCCAAACAAAGTTACCCTTTGAGTTGTAAAGCACCATGTTGCCATTTGAGAGCAACTTGAAGCCTACCACACCTTTGTTGCGGGTGTTGGTTTGCCAAGCCACTCGACCATCGGCATTGGCCAAGACAAGGTTTCCATCAGTCCCGAATGTGAAGGTGGCTTTTTCGCCGACCGGGTTCCCCCGGTTGGCCTCCCAAACCCAACGGATGAGTGATTCCGAACGCCTCAAACCCATGCGCAGAGCAAGAGTGTAGGCGTTGGGGGTGGTGTTGTAGAAAGCAAGTTGAAATGGGGATGCAAAAGTATCGAGCGGACGATAGTTTCCATCATATTCTATAATGTATTGCCCAAATTCTCCTTCATTGACATATTTGAAAGTTTCATTTGCTGGAACCTGGGCTTGAGCAATGAAAGCAAAGAATGAAACAAGGAATATGAAAGGCAGGGACATGGTTGTCTTAATGCAGGGGAAGACGTTTTTGTAGAGTGGTTTGTGTTTTAGAGCTTGGGCAAGCGTTTACTTATATTGAACAATAAGGGCTAATATAGTCATTGAACCCAGAACTCCTTCTCTTTTGATTTATCAGATTTGGATTTTCTCACAAAGGGATGTTCAATATCTCTTCATTGTAAGCGATAGACTAGCCTAGACTCCAACTTTGACGAATCTTGCACTCTGAAGCAGAGCATTCTGATGTGTGCAGTCACCTAAATGACAGAAAGAAAGTCAAATATAGGCAAAGTGCATGTAATGTAGTTGAAGTAGTTAAGAGCATTTACCCATGTATTCAAGATTCTTGGTTCATTTTCCCCTTCTTAATATCGCTTGTGTAAAAAATACACCATTCGAATCCACTAGCACTTGTAAAGGGTCGACGAAATCAGAAACATTTTTGTCAATCGAATCCACTAGCACTTGTAGTCATTTTATCAGTCGTGCAGCTAATGTGTCTTAACATTAATCTATGGTTAAGCAATTGATCTAAACATAAAAATTGCAATTAGCCATGACTACATTGTAATTAACCTTTGTGGATAAACCCAACTGATGTCATTTAATATGCAGCAACTTGGGGATGAATAACTCAGCTACCTATTGCCATTTTGGGCCAAACCTCTGATCAAACATGACAGCTTGCAACCATTTTCTTCCACATGCTTCTCTGACATATCTACCTACCCACCAAGTTGTAGACATATCACTTATAATATGTCTCTGCTTTCCGCCATCTTCAATGTTTGTGCTTTCTGCCATCTTCAATGCCAAAATACAACTAGTTTCCTTTGACTCAGCAGACAAACTAGACAACTCCTTGCTAGTGGATATAATAATGGATAAGGTGGTCCTGCATCAAAATTATAGTTGTCTAGTTTCCTCAAGCTCACGCTCAATCCTCCTTTGTTGACTTGTAATTCAGATTTTAGTTCACTATGAATCTCATTTACTAATTTTCAGCAAAATACTGCTACATTTTTACGGAGCACATTTGGTGATTCTAACATTATTGCTAATGTTCCGACTATTTTCTTATATATTCCCCCACAAGAACTAGCAGAAAGTATCACAAAATGGCAGCTATAATTCCACATTCACCTTTTCTCCTACTACTCTTCTCCCTCCTTGCCATCTTCTTTGTCATTCCCATTCAATCCCAAGTCCCAGCAAACCAGACCTTCAAGTTCATCAACCAAGGCGAATTTGAAGACGGAAACGTCGAATACCATTCTACTTACCGTGTGATCCAAACCAATGCATACACCTTCTATAGATACCCTTTCAGGCTATGCTTCTACAACACCACCCCAGATTCCTACGTATTCGCCATCAGAGCCGGAGTTCCGAGAGACTTAGGCCTCATGCGGTGGGTCTGGGACGCAAACCGGAACCACCCGGTGCACGAGAAGGCCACTCTCTCTTTCGGCAGAGACGGAAACTTGGTTCTCGGAGAGGCAGATGGGACTGTTGTTTGGCAAACAAACACAGCCAACAAAGGTGTCACAGGCATCAAGTTACTGGGAAACGGCAACTTGGTTCTTCATGACAAGAATGGAAAATTCATATGGCAGAGCTTTGATTACCCTACTGATACTCTTCTGCTGGGGCAGTCAGTCAAAACTAATGGCCGTAACAAGCTTGTTAGTCGAAAATCTGATGCCGATGGCTCTGACGGGCCATACAGCCTTCTTCTTGACCACAAAGGTTTCGCCATGTACTTGAACAACAGTGGAAAACTTCTTGTGTATGGGGGGTGGCGAGGCAGCGACTATGGAAGTATTGTGACCTTTGATGTCGAAACTGAGATTGGCTTCGACGATGTAATTTATTATGAGTTAGTGCTCACTGTAAACCAAGACGTTAATGCGCCGCCGCCTCCTCCACCACAAAGCCATAGGCACCTCCTACAAGTCCGTCCCATTGGCAATGCACACCAAATCAACCTTAACAAACTCAACTACAATGCTACATACTCATTGCTAAGGCTTGGGTCCGATGGCAGTCTCAAGGCCTATACTTACTATGACAAAGTGAGTTCCAATACATGGGAAGAGAGCTTCTCATTCTTTTCAAGCTATTTCGTTAGAGAATGTGGATTGCCATCAAAATGTGGGTCATATGGGTATTGTAGTAGGGGCATGTGTGTGGGGTGCCCTACCCCAAAGGGGCTTCTGGGTTGGAGCAAGGGCTGTGCACCTCCAAAGTTGGGGCAGTGTAAGAGTGGAGCTAAAGTGGACTACTACAAGATTGGGAGCGTTGAGCACTTTATGAGTCCTTATTTGGACGGTGGAGATGGCCCGATGAAGGTCGGAGAGTGCAGGGCCAAGTGTGATAAGGACTGCAAGTGTTTAGGGTTCTTTTACAGGGAAAATAGCTCCAAGTGTTTGTTGGCTCCAGTGCTTGGAACTCTTATAAAGGAAGTGAATACTTCTGTTGGTTACATCAAGTATTCAAAGTAGAAATTTGATTACTTTAGTGTGTGGTTTCTTTTCTATTCTTAGTATGTTGTTTTATGGATGGCTAGACTGAATTTCAATTCAAAGGACTTGTTATCATGGCAGCCACTTTCTCCATTTTGTATTTTAGAAATTTAAATAAAGAGAAAAATAAATGTTTTGAAATTAAATAGGCGTTTTGAGCAGTACAAATAGAAGAACTATCCTCTCTCTAGATCATGTATGAACTACATCGACCCTTAGTTTTGCAACTAGGGCCAAATTTCACTAGGGCCATCAAATTTTAATACATTTTTATCAGAACAATGCAAAGAATGTACTGCATTTTTCTTTATTCAACCATTTTATTTTCTGAATAAGTTAAATAAATCGGTTTACATGATACAGAAACAGGGGAATAAAATGTACCATTTTCTAGGATTTGTAACTGTCAAAAGCATTACCACATGAAGCTTTGCCACCCGTGAGTAATCTGGCAAGGAACAAATGATGAGCAATCTCATATGCACCATGATGAGACAGCAATGTTTTCTCTTCTTCATCCAGGGTCAGTGATGAAAGAGCACAATTTGCAAACTCATCATCAAACTTCCCTCAGTTTTTTGTACTCTTCAAGACCCAAAAGTGAATCTTTGACTTTGAGCCAATCTGCTGGTTTTGGCATGATAATGGCAATATATCCTTCTCTATCTGCCTGGAAAGAGGAGGAAAAATTATGAACAATGAGCAACCTAGATATAAACGGAAGAAGTAGTGTAAAGAACTAAAACCACTTTCAATAAGTATAAAGAAGAAGACCAAAATTAATATATGTGATGGCCCTGAAGCACTGAGGGAAGAGGCATGTAAAACTCAAGCATGTGTCAGGGAAGACGCTTCTTTCCATCCTACAAGTCCAAATTACTTAGGAATTCTAATCCTACACTGTCACCACCGCCAATTCCACGCTCAATTAAATCATAGCTTTCAAAAGCCATCCCAATACAATTGGCCATCTCAAACCTTCAGATACCTTCACGACATATGCCTCTTCTCAGATAATATAAAAGCTAGATGAAGTATGTTCAAACACAAATGATGAAGTCCTAAGGAGTGGCATTGGTGCAATGTCCATCGAATGTAGCTATGAAAGAGACCCTTAACCACCACCCCACCCCCCCACCCCCCTCCCGTGCCCCCCCAAAAAAATAAAATCTCTCTCTCTCTCTCTCTCTCTCTCTCTCTCTCTCTCTCTCTCTCTCTCTCTCTCTCTCTCTCTCCACTATCTGCCCTGAATGTGCATCTTTGTAGTATTTCTCCTCGTTTTGGACACTAAATGATGTTGTGTGCATCTTTGTAGTATTTCTCCTCGTTTTGGACACTAAATGATGTTGTTTCCTATACAGGGATATGGAAATCCAAATGCTGCAGTTATTGACATCAAATACACGAGAAGAAGCATGCTCAATCCTATGTACGTTGATTTCATTTAAGCATAATGATTCAAAGAATGATTTTTAATACCACAGAAAATCTGACAGCTGATAATGCAAGGGTATTAATGATTCTTACTGCTGAATTAAGCAATTCTGGCTGCTTGATTAATCTATCATTCACTTCCAAAAGTGATCCTTTTACACAACACCTGCCAAGAGTAACTACAACTTCAAACCTCATATATGGAAAGGAGCTGCATGCAAAATAAAGAAAACTGGGGAAGATGAAGGCGGCATTGAAAAAAAATTTGCTACCTCACAATATAAGTAGCATCCTTGCTGCAAACTTTACACAAGGCTGAGTTTGACTCCAAGTGTTGTGCATTCTGCATAATAACATTTTTCCTAGATTACAAAACCACAGTATAAGAATTGGCACTATGCCACAACAAGACTCCAGAATCTACTGACCAAGTACAGAACTCTAAAAGAAGAAAGAACAATACATAAAATTATTCTGATTGAGAGGGAGAGAGAAATAAAAGATACCTTCTTGCGCTTTCCAGTAACCTTAATCCCACTGCGATCAGATTTCCCAACATTGAAATCAATGGCAGTGATTCCCCCTTCGTCCTTAAATGCCACATGGGTTGGAGCCAATCCAATCACACACAACCTTGCATACAAAATTACAATTAAAAAACAACCAGACTTCACAGAACAAAAAAAAAGAAGATAATTAACAAATGCACATACGAAATACAAAGAGAAAGGGCGGATTTTTTACCCATTGGCGTGGCGATAAATGTATTGGTCGTGTCCTGGCTTCATAAAATCTGGAAACCAAACAGAGCTTGGGTTTAGAAAAGCAATTATGCTGTTTTCATAGTTATAAAATTGAATAAATACATGAGGAAGAACCTGGAGCGAAATAAGAGACGAAGTTGGCTTCAACGGAAGAGGGAGGAGTGAGAGGAAGGTCTTCTGGGTTCGGTACAAGAAGCCTACGCAGCTCCGGATCTTCTACTTCATGTTCCCCTTGTTCTTGTGCATTGTTTGTTTCAATAACGCTGTGGTCGTTCATTGGAAAGGCGGGAGAGAAAGCTTACAAGAAGGTTGCAGAATTTTCCCGAGAAAATGAGAGAAAGTGTTTGAAGATTTGAAGAATTTTAAATCAGTGGAGACTTGGAGTTGGGGAAAGGAAGTAGTAGGGCGGGGAAATTTTGCTCATAGTTTGCTTTGCTCTGGGATTGGGAACAGAACAACGTCGTTTAACTGCCTAAACCCTAACGACATTATGTTTGGAGGTTTATGAGGAACATGTTTTGTACGACGTGAAGTACGCAATGTCTCAGAAGAAGGTTTGGGCTTCTTCAGTAAAGACATAGGGTTTCTTGGATCTGACTTGGGCTTTTGTTTGAGCTTTTGACATCTGTGAGTTTGAACTTGTTTGATCTAGTTTTGGACTCAATTTTTTGCAGCTGCTAATTAGGATTCAAATCAAAGCTCATATAGTAACTTTCTTTAGGATTTTTACCCTGGCAGAAATGTCACCTGAACTTAAGAGAAAATTTTAAAAGAAATATCATCTTAATTTATCAAAATTCATGATTTGTAATCTGACCTTAACACCATCCAATTTTCCATCCATTTTTAAGGGTATTTTAGTCTTTCCATTTTCAAGGAAAAAAAAGATAGACAAAAGAGACCTCTCTCCCATTCTCCTCACCCCAATCCCATCCGCCTTAAAACACATCCCACAAGACCCCCCCTACCCCTTTTCTCTCTCCCTATGTCTCTCTGTCTCTCTGAGCATGTATACATTTGTTATGATGTTCATTGAGCATATCTGAAATTTTCAAATACCTAATTTAAAACTACTTAAGCTTCCCACCTAAAATCCAACCCTTTTCTTGTCATCATAGTTTCATTAACTTGTGCCACTGTATTTTTGTTGAAGGAACTAAAGTTTGCTTGGTCACCATAAGTTACGTAGGCTACTGAATTGTTGGTTTGGCAGTTGTCCTTCCACAAATTTTCAATATGCAAATGGAAAAATACCAAAAAGAAAAAGAAGAAGAAAAAGGTGGACTCAGTTTGCATGGACTGAGGGAATTTATGTGTGGAGGGTATGTGTTCCATAGTCGAGAGAGAATAAGGAAGATGAAGACGAAAAAGGCTATGAAGTGGGAAGGGGGAATGGATTTCAAGGTGAGCGGAGTTTGTTGGAGCAGCCAGTGGCTCACAGGAGATGAGGGAAGGTCAGAGAATTTTTTCAATTTTAATTGTTTAAAATATATACATTTTTTATAATGATTTTTCCATTTTTAAAATACCCATGAAAATGGAAAGACTAAAATACCCTTAAAAACTGATGGAAAATTGGATGGTGTTAAAGTCAGATGACAAATCATGGATTTTGAAAAATTAAGGTGACATTTCTCTTAAATTTTTCTTTAAGGTGACAAATTGAAACCGAGGTATAAGTTCATGTGACATTTCTACAAAAATTCCAAAAAATAATAATAATTCAAAGCCCATATATGCAAACACCCAAAATGCACACACAAACAAGCATGGTTTGGCTCCTTAAAATTGAGGAGAAGCACGTCCTCATAACAAATGAGATTTTGACACTTATTAAAGTTCAAAAGAAAAAAAGATTAAATGAATTCAAAAGAAAGAAAAAAAGGAATTTGTCAAATGTCAATCCTCATCAGTTTTAAGAAGCCAAGCTATTTCCTATATAAAATACCTTTAACCAATCAAATCCAATTAAATTCGAAATGAATCAAATCTCCCCAAGTAGGATTTGAATCTATGACCAGTCAGTTAACAACTGATCGCTCTATCACTGAGCTACTGTGGAACAACAAGAGATTAAATCTCATAGAGTTCAATTCTCGTGGCCATGTTTGGTGATTGAGATTGGATTGAATTATGAGGTAGAAATGAATTACATTGGATTAAAATGATAATACTAATCCAATGATGTGTTTGATACCACACGTAATTAAGAGGTTTGATTAATTGAAATGTGCTATTACATGGCTTAGTAGGATTAGACATAATCTAATCCAACTTAATCCCAACCTTTTGGTGGATTCGTAGTCGTACTATATCTGGCCCTAGTAGGATTAGACATAATTTAATCCATGTTGTTTTTAGGCAACCAACCATTTGATTAGGATTATGAATCCTATCCAACTACATTATCCAACTGTCGGTGCCCCATTAGTGTAGTGTTAAGAAGTTTCGTCTCCACCCAACTGGTCCTAGGTTCGAGGTTGGCATTGTAAAGTGTGTGCGAATTTGCACCCCTCTCCTCTCCCTCCCTAACTATTGGCAACAAAAAACCACATTATCCAACTTACAAAACGGGTGTCAATTAGATTACTTTGTAATCCACTCCAGCATGGTCTCAGAGTTTAGAACATAACCCAATCCAATTTGAATGAATTGGTATTGAATTAAATTGGATGAAACCAGATTATCTATTGAAATAATGGAAAACAATTCAAATATGAAGTAATTCCCGTCAAAAACCTAATCCAATCATACATTTTAATAGATTAAATGGAAAATACAAATTAAATGCTAAAGAAAAGTGTTTTGGTCCATCAATTTCAAATGCCTATATGATGAAAATAAAACATAAAATCAACTAATGGCAGGTTTATTAATCCGTAATTAGATTAGCAGGAATTGAATTGAGGAGGAGTTGGATTGAGGAGAATTAGATTCCAGATTACTATTGAAGTTGTTTACTAAATCATATGGATTGAGGGGAGTTAGATTCCGGATTCCTATTGAAGTTGTTTACTACATCATACAGAATTAGGGTAGGAGTGGTGCTAATTACTAAAATGTCCTCGTTGTTAGGTTAAAGTATATGACAAATTTGGAATTTTTAAAATTGTGTGAGGATAAAAAAGATGTATTCCTAATGGGTTAGTTCTCCAGAAATTAATCAGGAATTCAATTCCTAATTTTGTGTGAGCCTCACTTACTTTTCAATTCCTTTATGTGAAGTAAACGCAGAAATCTTTCATAAGTGAAATAATTCCTAATGAGAATTCCAATTCTTGATTAATAAACACACCATAAATTGAATTTGATTGAATTGTCACAAGCAAATTCGTTATCCAATTTAATCATGTTGGTTGTAAAATTTAGAGATCAAATTCATTGGACAAATCATGTGGATGACGGCATCATTCGATTTGGGCAAATAAGGTTGGATTTTGGGCTGATAAGGTTGGATCTTGAGTACACTTCTATTTTTCAACTATATATGTATAATATCTCCCTCCACCATTCAACTTTGGCAGTAGAACCCTCATAGCCTTGCAACTTTTCAATTTTCAACAACATTGTCTAATAGGTCACACCTTGTCAAATTGACTTCAATACATAGAACTATCAATTTTATCGCATAGAACTATCAATTTTATCTTAAAGCATGACGAAATCTCCAACAACCCGTTTTCTCAGGAAGTATGAGGTATTAAGGTAAATTTCAAATACATAGAACTATTGACAAGTCACACGTCTCTTCAGATCGATTAACATTAGCGGCTTATGATTCCTTCAAAAAGACAATCATGTGCCGTATATTTTTGAATTAAGGAAGCAGCTCATTTCCTCTCTTAATCTGTGGACCATGTGATTCCTAAAAACAGTTTCCTCTTTGTTAGGTTTCCCTTGACCAACTTATAGAAAAAAAGAGCCACAGATGTGTCTCCCAATTTATCGAAACACTAGCACATGAAATCAGGGCGTTAAAATCTCAAGGAATAAAAGCCCCAACATATTTAAATCAGGGTATAAAGTCAAAAGCGCAGACAAGTCCTAAAGTCTAAAGGTGAAGCTGGTAACAAGATGATTTATTTGGTAGAGCTCATATCATGGGCTATAATCATGGTGGAAAGTAACTGGCTTAATTGGTCTTGATGCTAAAATTATGAACACACGTTGCTGTGACTACTTTCGGATTTAATGGTTTATATATATATATATATATATATATATACCACTTTGAAAAGAAGATAAAGATGTCACACCAACAGACCTAGCTATGTGTTGTCGAGAGAGCTCACTTTATGCAAACCTGTCTGCAAAGGAGACGAACTTTTCAGGCTCCAAGATTTTATTCTAATTGTCACTTTCTCCGGCAAAGTTCCCAGAATAACGATGCTTATACCAGATTATATCAAACCAGCAACTTTTCTCACTGCACCCTTCTTCATTTTCAAGACCCTAGAGTCCAAATTCTAGACAACTTCTAGCTATCTTGGCCTGGTCTTTCAATTATCAAAATGCATTCATATATATACCATCCCTACGAAGGCTTATGTAGCATGGTTTCCACTTCTAATTTCACTCTTGTTCTTGATTGCAGATGTTGGTTAGGTCATTTGGCTTAGACAGTGAGCATGTTCCCTTGCACCCAAGTTTGAATCCCCTTTTCCGTAGATTATCCTTGATTAAGAAAAACATTAAGATATATATACATTGGGAGAAAAGAAACTCTGAAATTTCGATATTGTGTGCCAAGCAGGGTAAGAAAGAGGACCAAAACCACAGTGTAACCCGCTCAACTAATATTCTCAAATCTACCTCAGGATGTGGATGATAAGGTGGTTTTACCTTTCTTGCTCTAAGGAGTAGTGCCCTACCCTGCATATATATTTTAACATTTCGCCACAAAATTAGAGTAATTATTGCGACTACTGGTCTATGAGATCATTATGTTGATACCATTCAGCCCATAAAAAATGCTGACACAAATGTTATTTTGATAAATTAAATGTGAAAATGGCCATACCCGGTGGAATGTCATCATTTCCTCTCAATTATTAGCAGCTATAGTCTTCTCTAAACAATACCGTATAGCATAATTCAGGACCAAAAAAAATTACGTATCCCAAGTATATATTTCACCAAAGTTACCCCCACAATGTAATTTGAAGTTACCCAGAGAAAGTAATAGCACTCATTAAATTGTCGGTACATTAAGGGGAAATTTAACCTTTTTACTAATTATGTGATTGACGGTGATACTTCCGCCGCGAGATGAATAATTGAAAATACATGAACTTATTGTGCAATTTTAATAGTAATAGTTTTTCTCTCACATTCTTTTTGAGCAAATAGTATTAGTCTATTTTGCTTTACTGACAACCGTTTTATTCGTGTTCATTTTTCACGCGAATATTAGTCCATTTTACTTTACTAATTGTGTGATTTGAGATGACATTTGATTTACACTCCCACATGGTTACGATTGACACACTACCATCTTGGATAATTATACTTTACCTGAATGCATGTCTTATTACTAATACACAAATTTAAGGCAAATTGTACTATTCCTTGTAAAAGTGGAATGTTCATTTTCAAGAAACTGATGAGGTTATGAAGAATTTTATTTCAGGATTTCTTTGTCATTGGTCTAATCAAACCCATCAATTCTACTAGTAGAGTAACTTTCCCAGCTCACACCATGTGAAGAAGATCTAAGAAAGATCAACGAAAGATTAATTAGCATCAATGTGTCACCATCTTATATGTTATTGTTAAATTAAATATCAATTTTGAGTTCATGCATCGTCATCCTAAGAAATAAAATATTCCAATAAACAGCACCATCCACCATTGTAACCCCACGAACATATCTATGCTGTTACAAAATCGTACGGAACTCTGATTTTGGTCAATCCTTTGAATGAAATAAAAGAGAAGATACATTCAAAATTTCCATGGCTCAATCAGTTCGCCAATCAGCTCTAGCTTCTTGACATTATATCTAGTGTGAATGAAATAGGTTATGATTGAATGGTTAAAATTTTCGTCCCTCCGAAAGGTGCTTGTAACTCAAATGGTTAAGAGGATTTACTCTTACGTTCGAGTCATGTGTTCAGGTCCTCTTCCCACCAATGATGTTAAAAAATAAAATCATAAAATGTTTCATCCCTTCCAATATAACCAAAACCAATGAATAAAGAAACACAAATATACATCGATGAACCGCCACCCTAAGGTTAATTTTGATGGATCCGTTTTCTGGGAAAGAAGAAGAAGCTATAGGACTCAAGCATGTTATTGAAGGAGACTCGCAGATCCTTTTAAGATTATTGCAACTTGGAAAAAATCCTTCATGCCTCCATCTCCATATGGCGTATTTCTAAGTTGCTACGTGAGATTTTGATGTCTGATGTTGGGGTGCATTCAATTCAACATGTTTATCGAGAGGCGAATATTAGTTGTAGACGAACTTGCAAGGAAGGACCCATCTAAACTAATCCTCGTATATGGTTTTTCTAATTGGCCTTCGAAAGTAGGACTTAAAGTTATATAGGATAGAAGAAATCTTGAAATCTCAAGATAATTCTCTTTTCAGTCGTTATAAGAAGACACCCCAAATGGAGTTTCTTGCATACAAATATCTGGACAAAATAAATCCAATAAGATGGTGAATGAAACATGACAAAATCAAACTCAGCTCACTTAGAGTTGAAGACTAGAAGATCAATAAGACTCAAGGTAGCACCAGTGCTTCAAAGATCATGGAAAAAATAACATATTTTGCACGAACAGGGAACCAAAGGCTCCAAAAGCCAAGGGGCCTAATTACCGCTCAACATTCACCTAGTAAGAGAAGATCACAACACCTCTCCAACAACCCACATGATCCCGCAACGCCCAATAGTGAAAGATCCACCTAGATTTGACAACTCTACCTCCATAAAAGCCAGTTCAAGAAGTACAAAATTGGGGACAAACAAAATCCAGCAGAAAATTGTCTACAACATGACGAGGGAGATAAGTGCCCGATTTATTAGCCAAGGGGTTTAGTTCCAGGGATCCGTAAACCGAAAGGGTTGCAGAGTAGGGGGGGTCATGCTAGCGAAGAAGAAGGGGTGAGAGAATAGAGAGAAAAGAGAGGTTATGCATATAAGGTGTATAAGGGGATTCTATGGACATGCAATTATCTCTCGACACGGAACCTAAGATACAACTTAGTTCCTCACAAACAATTCTCGCATGTCCATAGAACCACCCTCATTTATAATGGTAATTTTACAAACATTAAGTCTTATATCCAAATTCTTAACAAACTCTTTCACATAATCTAGGATCCTTAAGATTATGAAATCATGTAAGACCCATATAGGGTCCATATACATGAGAGTTTGTGTAAGAGTTAGGATAAAAACTTGGTGTATTTGTAAAGTTAGCAGACGTTCATATACCCACTTTACCAGGTAGTTTCAAGTAATCTCTGAAAAAACTAAAAAAGGGATTTGAAACCCTGAAATATCTGAAACTAAAATCGAGGAGACCTGCTCAGCCTATTGGGCTCATGAAATGAAGTTCCTGGGGCCTTGTCTTTCTATTAGTTTTCCCAGAAAACTAAAGCCCATAACTGTCGAGAAACTCAAAGACTCAAAGGGAGAATTGACATGTTACTAGAATTCTGGAAACAGATGCTCAAAGATATGTATAAGGTACCATTTGGCCCGTAGCCATTTTCTGATAAAAGGCAAAAAGATGAGGGAAACCAGAAGAGGGAAACAACAAAAACATCACTAACACGATCTCGTTCGGATATTATTTTGTATCCATCACCAAGCATTATTGGCAGTGGTGATGGCTTCCCTATTATACGAGACACTATCTCCTCACCAAAGCACCAAGGCCTCAGCTTGATGATACACGTGACACGTGGCAGGAGATTTGAGTTGATGGAATTGTGGTGAAGTATTACTGTTGAGCATTTAGAATATTATAGTTAAACTTAAGTCGGTAATCATCATTAATTTTTTTAATATAAATCTATTATTATATAATGGAAAATCTTTGAGGGTCAACCGGTTTATCTTAAATTCTGATTGGCTATGTGCCTACCCCTCCACCAACATAAGTCAAAAATCAAACTGTTAATCTATCTAGGAGACCAGATAGGACTGAGATTAATTTCAGTCACTGGGTTTTTGTTTGTGTAGCATTTGGAGAACCAATGAATTTGGAATCATCCCAGAAATGAATAACCACAAAACGTATTGGCAAGAAATTGAACTGAGGCAGTGCATGATCAGAAATTCCTGTGCATGACCATCACCACCTATTATTAGACCTATAAACGGGTAGGATTCGGATCGGATATATCTCAATTCAAATTTGAATCCATTTATAATCTGATTATCGGATTCGGATCGCATTCGGACTACTAGATTGCACCTATCTATCCATATCCGTTACGCATCAAATTCGGATTCGAATCGGATCAGATTATTATCGGATTTTATTTTGAGATGTACAAAAAATTAAAATTTCATCAATAGCCTCGTTCTTTTATTGTATTTCTCTACTTTTTATATCATATTTGATATTTTATCATAAATATTAGTTTTAAGTGTATTCTTAGTGCACTGGATTCGAATATTAATATAATGCATAGAAAAACTAAATTATATTTCATATTAAGTCGGATCATATTATTATTGAATTGGATAAACTATAATCCATATATGGATCCATTTATAATCGGATTACTGGATTTAGATTGTAATCGGATTATCGGATTGAAAAGTCCAATCCATCTCCTATTAATTACACCATATTCGAATCAAAATCCGATCCATTGGCAAGTCTACCTATTATTACGAATTCATACATATATATGACATGTATAATATATTATAACTTTATAAGATACCAAACATGCCGTTCACTCATATTATAGTATATATATAGTTATAAATTAATAACACCACATGACGGTATGACTAGTCATACCAAATTTCGGTAACTATCACAACCAAGAATTTTCCATCCGCGACTAAAAATCAAAATGCTTGATTGATTTGAAGAGACTGCCACTAATTAGGTGAACATTGCAAATTTCCAAGGATACTTATACTTTTGTAATGGCAAATTTCAATTCAGCTTGGGGCTTCCTGAATTGGTAACTAGAAGCTAAATCCAAAGCTAACTAGGGTTACTAAGCTCTGGTTACCTAGTCAGCAGGTTTTGAACCACAGTACTAATTACGCTAATATACTCGATAATGATTGCTTTGATGATGGAAGCACAATAATAAAAATATGGAAAATAATAAAGTATTATTAACACTATCTAATAGTACCATTAAAGCAAGAAAATAATGTGAGAGAGGAAGAAAAAGAGGAGCTAAAGCACTTTCATTGGTCCCATACCATGTCTCCTCACTAGCTATCCTCGATGTGATCTTGTTCAATATTATTATTTCCTTTTCTTCTCTCCCACTGCAAATTTGTTTTCTTCTCCCTCAAATTCCTTTCCAACTTCTCTCCTACTCAAAGAAATACTAAAAAAAACAAAAATAAAATTATCACTGGCTATGATGTCCACCAACAAGGGGAAAGATGTAGCAGAAGGATCGTCGTCTGCTTCTGCTGCTGCTGCTGATCAGCAACAACTGAAGCAGGCGCAGCCGGCTCAACTGAGCCGGTACGAATCACAGAAGAGGAGAGATTGGAACACTTTTGGGCAGTACTTGAGGAACCAGAGGCCTCCAGTTGCTCTTTCACAGAGTAACTCAAACCATGTCCTGGATTTCCTTCGGTACTTGGACCAATTCGGAAAGACCAAGGTGCACTTACAAGGGTGCGTGTTTTTTGGGCAGCCAGAGCCTCCTGGCCCTTGCACTTGTCCACTTAGGCAAGCTTGGGGGAGCCTTGATGCACTGATCGGACGGCTGAGAGCTGCTTATGAAGAGAATGGTGGTTTGCCAGAAACAAACCCATTTGCAAGTGGTGCTATAAGAGTGTATCTGCGTGAAGTCAGGGATTCTCAAGCCAAGGCTCGGGGAATTCCTTACAAGAAGAAGAAGAAGAAGAGGAATCTATTGAAGGCCAATCTCGACCACAATCCCAACTTCACCATGCACCAATCTTGAATCTTGATCACCTGTCTCTCTCAACAAAATGGTAATTTCATACTACATATTTATAGTTTTGTATATAGATCGATGATGGGTTGCTTTAATCTCTTAGAGAAAGAGAAAATTATATATTTTTAAGCAACCAGCTTAGCTAGATTCTGAGTTTTTGTCAAGAACTGATCAACTTTTCTGTCCGGAAGAAGAAAATTTCAGTCAATAAGATGTAATTAAAGACAAAATCGGTATGCTAATGGGCATATACATGTTCAAATGGCAGCCATCTCATTCTGTACTTCCCTATAAAACCCTACGCCAAGTATATTTTAAACCCTAATTTGCATAGTAGCTAGCAAGTTGCTTTATGAGAAAAGACATAATAACAGTACTTAGTAACTTTACCTTAATTAACTTCTTTTACCAACATTTGATACTAAGTTATGATTGGATCTTCCTCTCTCTCTCCCCCCCTCTCTCTCTCTCATGCAAATTAAATCATGGTATTTTTTGTGGGTTTCAAAAATATATATAATATTCTCATTAACATGTTTTTGCTTTTTTTGTATTCATAGCCCTTTTGGGATTCTGCACGATCTTGTGCCCGCCATGAATGGACATAAACAGCATCTCACTGTTGACATTCATGTACTCATATATATGTTATATATATACATATATACATATATACATATATAATATAAACCCCCAATTATTTATATAATATTTTTGTCATAATCTTGATGCAATTTTATGATGAGAGATCTCGATGGGGGCAGTACGTAGGATTAGGAATAGGATAGACCAAATGCTCATCCAGCGGCCAAGTTGGTTTGCTGGTGTTAATGACACATTAGCCATTACTAAGATATATATCTCTCATGTACCATTAGCACTAAATCTTCACAAGCTGCGCAAGCTTTGTCTTGATCTGATATTTAATAATTTACATTCCTTCTCTTCTTCCCTTTCTATACTCACCATGATGCGATGTCCCTTTTTTTGTTGTTAATTATTCAATATAGAATGAATTGACCTTTGTACCTAAATCAGTTTGTCCTTTGTCTAAATCAGATTAATGCTAGGGGTAACCTAAATCAGCCGGAATTGCTTAATTAGTTTTCGATAAAAACGTTGTACTACGCGTTGTTTGGATTGCTACTTATGATCAAGCATATTAATTAGTTTCAATAAATGTATATTACCATCTCCTAAAGCATATCCAAATGATGTCACACTACCCTATCAACACATATCCAAATTTACCAAATAATTCACTTCATAGTTTATCATATTTTCCCTCTTATGTTTTGTAATTTGACAGTTTGATTCTAATTTCTGCAACCCGGATTCTAATTTCAGGCGCCAATTTGATTTCCAACCCAAATGCACCATGAAGGTTTGGAGCTGCACCAGTCTGGGTGGTGCAAACACTCAACTCCATGTCACCATTGATGGTCATTGTCTATTTTCTTTCGCATTTATATATTATTTTATCGAGAAATCAAAACACGAAGTAAGTGAAGACGAAGCTGAATCGAGATTATGAGTAAGTTCCCTCTACCACTTTCTTTGTAGGTTAATCAGTACAATGTCTCATAGATATATGGTTTAAGTATTACTACGTACCATAAACAAGTCTCTCTCCTTCTCTTTTTTTCTCTCTCTCTCTCTCTCTCTCGCTCTCTCTCTTTCTCTCTTCATGCAAGAGTATTGTGTTTCGGTTGTTCCTATAATTTTGGATAAATGCTGGTTAAGATTACATGTGTAATTATTGTGGGGTTCCATGAATTTCTATATATACAAGCAGGCTACTTTATAATGATCATCCGAATTTGAGTGTTGAATGAAATTAAATTGAGCTTCTGGTTTTGTTGAGAAGATTGATTTCTTCTTAAACTCTCATATCTACATGTTTGTCATCAAATCAGATTCATCAAGTTAGAATGTCCTGTGTTTTTCCACATAAGAAATCCATGGTCGATTAACTTACAAGTGTCAAGATACTATTTGCTAACCTCATAGTTCATTGAGCCTTGTTTTTTTTTTTTACCTTGCATGGGCACGCGGCTTGTTTCATAACAATCAATATGCGCCCTCATATGGTGATATGAAAATCATCAGAGCTTCACTTCCAATCATCTTCAACTCCCATAAATTTTTGGTACTCTCATTCAACTTGCCAACTCTCAAGTCCATGCCGAAATGACCATTTTGTTCATCAATTTCAATGTCATTAATTGTTTCAAAGAGTTTTTGTAGACATTGTTCTATTGTGTATGAATGAACTTGTGTTTGAGATCATGTTGGAATCTCTGCGTATGTTTTTGTGATCAAGTCATTACCATCTCAACATATCGCAAGTCTTTTCATCATGAAGAATTCGTATAGCTTCAAAATTAGGTATACATCGTATTATATACATGACGATGATATGATTAGTAATAATTAAGAATCAATTAAAGCTCTGATACCAATAGTTCTGATCTCTTGGACTACGGGGGTTCAAGAGATCTGTGGTCACTTACCGTTGGATGTAAATTCAACAGTCCACTCACTCTTGCATTCCTTTTAAGAAACTTTTTTGAACCATTGGATTAATATCCAACGGTGAGTGATCACAATCTCTTGGACTCCTGTAGTCCAAGAGATCGAGACTGTTGATACCAATTTGATGTCAAAAAATTAATTGAGAGATGAGGAGAAAAATCCACCAAAGGGTAAGAGCTAGCAATAAGTTGACTATTCTATGGAATCCACCGGAGATAGGCAGAAGAACTCGTCACCTATTGGAATATATCCACATAATAATGGGGAATTAACAAAAAGTTGGTCTTATTCTTATCAAGTTAAGCACTAAACTTTCATTTTTATCACGACATGAAATGAGAAAAATATACTAATTCGATAGATAAATATTAGATTAGTTTTCACATGAAGATTTTAGAAGTCATGGAAAAACTCAAAGACTGTCAAGATTAACAAATATATCCAGACACTTATAAAGTTCGAGGGAGGGGAAAAAAAGAAAATTACGGGAAATTGAAAATACATAATTTTTTTTATCTCTTCTCTCTTTGGTTTCTTTTCATTTTTTTAATGAATTTTATTTATGCATTTTTAATTAGTTTATAGTCATTGACATTAGTGGCACATGATGAGATAGCTAACAGTACAATTAGTACTGAACAACTACAATTATTCGTGCTCATACATGTGGTATTAAGCGCTGTTATTGTCTTTATCGTCATTCTGTACTACATAGATGACAACGACTACAACGTTGTTTTCTTACAGTGGTATATTCACATCTAAGGCTACAATATGATCCTTAGTTTTTTTTTTTTTTTTTTCTTTCTAACAAATAACTTGATGTGTTAAGATTTGTTGTTAAAGGATGTGCATACATAACTGCAAGCATTCATGCATAAACGCATGTATCCGTCCCTCTCTATAGAATCAGTGAAGGATCTAGATCCATGACACTTGTACATCACAAATACGGTCGAAGTCTTGAAGATGCTGAAAAGTAAAAAGTAGGATCGTGACCCTGAAGTAAGTTGCTGCTGGCATCAATATCATCGAAATAGCATACCAAATGGGTAAAATTAATTGCACAAGAATTATCTAGATATCTACAGCATTCCCTGGCCCTGCTCAATCAGTTTTAGTAAAGATGCTGCATTAAAAGTATAAATCAATTTTCTCAAAACCGATTTAGTAGATTCATATGGGCCCTACAAAATCATGGGCACCGCAACTTGCCTGCACCAATGGAAATGTATGTATATATTTTGTGGGCCTCACTATTATTACCTTGAGTTTCGAAATTCAAATCTTTCGTGCGTCAATTATCGTTTGTGAAAAAAAAAAAAAAAAAATTTGAATTACTATTAGGTAGGTTTTCGAATTAAAATAACATGTCGAACTATATGACAAGAGAATATTTATGCATGTGTACACGTACATATATATTTTCTTTGGATTGGTAGTGATAGAAGTTGATAAGTATCTAGCATCTAGTTCAGCTTTAGCTATGGAAACTATTTAACATATGGATCACCAAACGTAAATAGTAGTGGGGAAACCACTCCCTTATCTATTTCTAGTTTAATACACCATTTGGAGCAAAATTCAATCTTAACCCATCTTAGCACCACGAAAAAATCATTATCTTCTACACCCTTGTATTTGGAATTAAAATAAAAACTCAGCTTATCATCAATAGTTCAGATTAACAATCTAATAATTAGGGTGGAGTTAGCATGGGACTAGTGTGATTTCAGGCCTCAACCCCATTTTTATCTTTTTTATTTGTATATTATATATGATATATAATATTATAATATATTAGGTTAATTTTAGGATATTTACTCTAAAATAAAATAATATATTATATTCTTTTGGTCTATAAATTAACCATAACATTTCTTGATCTCTCTTCTACTCATCTCCCTTAAATTTTTTAAGTTAATTTATAACATTTGCACTAAGAACTCCTAAAGTTTTAACCTTTCTTTCTCTTCTTCTTCTTCTTTTTTTTTTTTTATTTTTTTATTTTTTATAAAAAGCTTTGTGATTTTTTTTCCTCATTTTTCAATGTATGAGTTGGATACCTTAATATTACGCTTTATGAACTCTTTATGTTTCTATTTCTTTTCTCTATTGGAATATAAATTATTAAATTTTAAGTTTTTAATAGTGTAGATGGTGAAATTAGTATTTAACTAATTTAAAATATAAAATTCATGATAATTATGAAGAGAAGACAAATTTTATGAAGGAGCCCATCTAATGTGAAATTTTGGCTCCGTAACTGCTAACAACATAATATATCAAAACCACAGAATTATTGAAGATTTGTACATGTGTAAATACGTATAAAAACTCAATTACGGTATTTAGCTAGAAAACATATATTTTAAAAAACCATTTGGAGCATAACCAAGTTGTACGTGAGAGTGTATTTGCATGCATGGATGCTTGTGGTTTCCCATTACAAAGTCACCTAGTGTGTACGTAGGCATTATATAGCCTTATAGGCAGCAGGCTGAGGCCAGAGATTGTCATCTCATATCATACCCCCACGTAACGAAAGTGATCACACAGTGAGTGGAAAATCTTTGCAGATCGCAGCCTCCCACTAAAGGAAGGCCATCCAATTGGGATGAAGTTGGGCCACAAGACCGACAACATCTATTGTTTTTTTTATATATATTTTTTATAAAATTAAAAATATGTTCGTACAACATTATTGGCATGGTGATCTCAATGTTAACTTCAAAATTCAATCCAATAATGTGAAATCCGATCCCATTAATTAATCATCCCCATAGAAGATTAAGATAATCAGCGCCCCCCAAGTGGAAACATAACTAATTAATACAAGTGATTTAAGGATTTTATAGGCCAATAAACGCCTGAGCGAAGGTTAGTATTTTATTGCTTCCAGAAGGAGAATTGTGGTATGTCGACATGGTGTTATAAATCCGAGATTGTATAAAATTCATGAGATGGACTAGCTAGCTAGCTAGCTCACCTGAGACATTAAAAAGCTAACACAAATGATTACATTTATAAACATAATATTTCATAATTTATATACTTGGTATTATAATATACCTAAAAACGACAAGAAAGTTAAAATAACTCAATTACCCTTTAACTGAAAACATAACATAATTCATCGAGAAAACCTGTTGAAGAACTACAGAGAAATACTTCTTCAGCATCAAGCGAAATGTGAAGTTTTCATCGAGAATCAACATAACCCATTCTTGGCTCTGACACCATGTTAAGATCGAAGAATTTGCGAGAACGAATGGACGATGATTAAAGAAAAACAACTGATTAACTTTTTGTTGACTGATGATTGTATTACAGTAGCCTTAACCATTGTGAGCACTCGCATTCTTACAATGAGAACATTAAAAATCTAGTAACTTTTATAAGATGAAAGATGTTGCAGAAGAATTAGGTGTTCATATACTTCATAGATGCAAATCTAGAGAATTGATTAAGCATGCAACTTAGCTTAGAAACGTTATAATTGGAATTGATAAGCATAAGTTTTGATTAGAAACACATGACTCTGCAATACCCCAAACAACAATATAAGTGAGAGCCCTCTAGGCCTCTAGCTATCATAAAAGGCAGTCACAAAGGATAGCTGTACAACAAGAACAGGTTCATTTATTCATCCCAGCTATCATTATTACAAAAATAATTGAATATGAGAAGTAAGCTCACCCTCAAGCATGTTGGGAACCTTAGAGCTCTTTTGAACCCTCAACTACATGAGGTGAAGAGCAATTGAGCACGATGCTTCCATAATTGGAAGTGAACTCTCAACCAAAAGCCAACTTGTCAAGCAAAATTGCTGAATTGTCTCACATTAAATTATATCACTAAACTACCAATTCCTTCGGTCGGTGTTTGTGTTTGTAGAAATGTATCATAATTCAAGCTTCTTGCAACTTCAAAGAAATGTCTAACGGATTCTTCAGGTGTCCGTACAAGAACACCATGCCCTAGATTGAGAATGTGTCCCCTTGGCCCTGCAGACCTCACCACCCTGAATATATTCTGTTAGTTTCAGAAATATAAACAATTGACAATTGAAAACTAAACACAGAAAATAGAAAACCACACAACCCATTGTCAATCCATATAGAATAAAGTAGAAGTTGACACTCGTTTGAGAAAAAAATTCAATTAATGAAATTGTTTAGCAGTAAATGTTTGGGGCAAGGACTAAATTCTAACCAATCGTCAAGTACTATGCTAGGATTTCTTTTTCTTTTTATCTTTTAGATGGGGCCAAGCTAATAACATTCACGTGTAGAATTCAAAGTGAAAATTTTGAACTATAAAATGGGTTATGGACTCCCTGCCCAAGCACCCCCTCTTCTCTCTGGAATCTGGATAGCCAATTGTCCAGGCGTAATACCGTCCAACTTTTAGTTATAGGGTGAGAAGTCACAGAAGTCTAATCCAATTTAAACTTAGGCAATTTCCAACAACTGAATAAGCCAATGGTCCACACAAATGGAAGTTCATATTGCAGGCCAAGTTTTGAATTAAATTAGTTGCAAGGAAGTTCAGAGATGTTCCCATAACAAACCTTAGAATTTCTTCAGTCAGGGATGGAAGAGGAGAAAATAGGTAAGCAGGGTCCACATTTCCCTGTACACTGATCTCACTACCCAATCGTTTTCTACCATCTGCCATGTCCACCGTCCAGTCAAGCCCAATCACATCTACTCCAGTTCCTTTCATACGCTCAAGAAGGCCGCCATTCCCATTAATGTACAGAACAAGTGGTGTTTTAGGGCATCTTTTCCTAACTGAACTCACGATCTGCAATTTAAGAACACTACCTTGTGAACAGAAGGAAAAGGAAGAGACTCCTACCCATAAAGAAAAAAAGAGGAAAAAATAACAGAATGTAATGGCATAACAACCACTCTTGCAACTTTATAAGGTCCAAGCAAGTGTAAGGTATAAAAAGGCATATAAAGATAAATTATATGCTGAATTTATTACAGATCAATAAACAATGAGATGAAGCAAACTTTCAAACAATGAGATGAAGCAAACTTTCAAACAATAAGATGGAAACAGAGCAAAGTCAGAAAACCATGACACAGAGTCTACAGAAGGAAAAAGCTACTTTGCCCAGATTAGCATAATAAATTCCTCAAACAGACACACACCATGAACCTGTGTAGGCAGTTATCTAGTGTATTTATTTCCATATGCACCTACGTGAAATGAATTCCATTTAGAGAAATATATATGTGTCTTCCCACTCACCTCTTGAATATATGGCTTCGACCAGCTATCCCACATGCTTGGTGGTAGTTGCCCACCCCATGAATCAAATATTTGTATACAATGAGCCCCTGCTTCTACTTGGAAAACAATATAGTCAGATATTGCCTGTGTCAAATGCGAAAGAAGAGCCCTCAATACATGTGGTGCTGTATGGCACATGCTCTTTATTGTTGTATACGTGGAAGTTGAACCCCCTTCTACTATGTATGTAGCAATCGTCCAAGGTGCCCCTACAAAACCCAAAACAGCAGCTTGCCCGCCAACCTGAACGAAAGAATAACTGAGAGAAGCAAGTATACAGGGATTGATATAATATAACCAGACATGTAAATTTGGCAAACAAATACAGTTCCTCTTCCTTTTCAAGCATGTGAGTATCTAATAAGTACCTCCTGCCGCAATATCTTTAAGGATTCCCCCACAAACTGAAGTTTATCCAAGTCAATTGGATGTAAAGTCTTCAAACCCTCTTCAGAAACAATTGGTGACTGGATAACAGGACCCCGAATGTCTTCTATGTCAAACAGCACACCAAATGCAGGTAGAGGGGTAAGTATGTCTGAGAAAATAATCACTCCGTCAGGATGGAAAGCTTCCCAAGGCTGCAAAGAAATTTCCACAATGAGATCAGTTGTCTCTGACCTCTCTCTGAATGATGGATATTTCTCTGCAAGCTTTCTGTAAACGGCCATATACCTTCCTGCTTGGCGCATCATCCATGCTGGAGGCCGACTTACAGGCTCACCTCTTGCAGCCTTAACCAAGAGTGGATCTGGGAGTCGGGGAAGTGGAGTTTAATATGAAAATTAAAATGCAAGCTTTATTTAACAACAAAAACAATTTTTAAAGAGAAGTTACTGAGAGTAAAACATCAAACTAGCGAAGTTCAAATATTAGGACAGGGTTGAACATTATGTGTTGCAATACGCACTAGCATTTTATAAGAGGCAATGCCTCAATATGCGTGAAGAGAAGGCTCATGGTCTTGGGTCAATTCAAACTATTAGCACACTAATATATATCTTTAATTGGTTAGACCTCGACTCATAGATCAACCTCAATATCAACTAACCCTGTTATCACCTGAGCCAAGCCAGATGGGAAACAATATATTCTCCATAACAGCAATGCCAAATCAACTAAAAGGTATGATGTGAGTAATGAAAAAACTTGATTAAGAGATCAGCACAGTTTCTCTCTATAGTTCATGGACCATAAAATAAAAAAGGAACTTCATTGATACATAGTATTTCCAAACTATGTTTCTCCCAGGCACCTATAACTTTTCATTACATTTTAGTACCATTTTCTCTCAAATGAAACATTGTATGCGAAGTTGTCACTCACTCCGACCGAACAAATATTATGCCAAAGCCCTGCAGTGCTATAAACACATTACTCCTCCTAAGACAGCTTCCACATCACAAATGCTTGTTCCAAACTGTCTTTAACAAACTTTTTCTGGGTTTTCCCTTTCTCTCTGTCCATCTCTCTCTAAGAGACAGCTCTTTCCATTTCTAGCCGTTCTGAGGGTCCTTGGGAAAGAGGGTAAATTTCTGCCATAGCCACTGAAAATGCGAGGCACAATTCCAGAACATATCCTCTTTGAGGCATTTAATCGAGCACATAGTGGGCACCAGCAGAGGGGCAAATTCCGGCCACTCTAAGGGGTTTTACGGCGCTTAACAAGCTTTTCTCTGATCCTTTTCTTCAATTGGTCTTAAATTAACCCTCTAGAGATTGCATTATTTTTAATTTCAGCTTCATTTTTGGTATTATCACTCATTTATCACTTTGTGTTCACTAAGCAAATAATTAGAATCTGGATAGTAGGAATTGCTCATTGATTCACAATATAATCAAAACCGAAGTATTATAGCATAACCGTGAACTACAATGCAAGAAAGCAAGATTGGAGAATAAACCATTTCAAGTTAACAGAAAATGAGCCACAAAAACCAAAAAAGTAAATACATTTCTTTAAAAAAAAAAAAAACAAGGGGGAAAAGAAGCATACCAGAAGATGAAGAAGAAGAAGAGCAGGTTACAGAAACTTTCTTTTGGGCACATTTTCTTTTAGAAGAAGCCATGGAACCACGGGGAGTAGCACAAGTAGAACTTGCCCCCGACTGCACGAACAAGCTCGAAGACTTCCATCCCAGAGAGCTGTTCACACTGCAAATAACCAAATTTCAGTTTGATAGGAATTGGGGTGCCCCAAGAAGGACGCAAATACCAAATTCAGAGAGAGAGAGAGAGAGAGAGCTGGCCTGGCTGGAGCAGATAAACCCATTTCGGATAGAGAGGGAGAGAGAGACGGACAACTGTATGTAGAGTTGGAGGATTTGTATTTTGCAGAAATTTTCCACTTGCGGGAGGAATGCGGGACCATACTGGTAACCGTTGGATCTGAACTAATGAGATCCAACGGCTGGTAGGATTTTAGCTCGTTCTAGCAATTTTTTATGGCAAAAAGTCACTTTTGATCCCTGTGGTTTATTATTTTTACCACTAAGATTCCTGTGGTTTCAATTTCGTCACTTTTATCCCTATTGTTTCAATTTAATGCAATTTTAGGACAATTCCTAATTTCTGATACTTATCGAGGGACATTTTAGTCCAAACTTGCAGCACCTCCCTAACCACCTCCACCGCCACTAACCCTCCAAAAACTCCTCCATGTTGTAAACATTGACAACCCCACTGTCTAAACTAGCAACAAACAATGCTTCTTGGAGATGTACAAAGAGAGGTACCATTATACAACCTTCATTAATAATTTTTTTAGAGATTATGTTGAATTACATAATAAGAAACTATCGAAGCTTGTGACATTGGCACAAGGTGCAGTAAGAGCTGCAATTGATGACGTTGTTGTAATCCTAAGCTACTTTTATGAAGCTTACAAAAGACCGAAGTAGACTTGCTCTGGCTACCTTGTTTTTCTTTTTTGGCTTGAGATTACCTTCATCCCTTATGAAGCAATGAGATGGATTATGATTATAATTATGAGTTTTTCTTTGGGTTCAGAAAAAAAATAAAGAAATGTATCTCCCTTGTGTAATCCAAAGACCCGCTCGATTATGATTTTGTTAGTTGATGTTTATGTATAGATGGCCATAATTTTTATCAACAAAAATTCAAATGGAGCATTGTTTGTTGCTAGTTTACAACATAGATAAGTTTTTGGAGGGGCTGTTGGGTGGCTGTAGGGTGGTTGGGGAGGTGCTGCAAGTTTGGACCAAAATGCACCTCAATAAGTATTAGAAATTGAGAATTGTCCTTAAATTGGTTCAAATTGAAACCACAAGGACCTTAGTGGTAAAAGTGGTAAACCACAGGGTCCTAAAATGACTTTTTGCTATTTTTTATTTTCTTTCAATTTCGGTACCGAGTTCTCTGTGTTCATTGAGAAAAACTAATATTCAACGACTATCGTACATGAGTTTTGAACTCAAAACTTCTTCTAACAAAATGGAGACAGGAGTTAAATCTATTTGATCAAGATTAATCCTTCTTTGATGCAAGTCTGTAGAATGCAGAATTTAGCTTTCGCTATGGTTAAGGATGTACATATCCAAGGCATAACTTCGAAGCTCACATTGTCATTTACAAGAGCACGGATGTGACAGTGGATGACGTTGAGATCACTGAGTCTGGCGGGAGAGAATTATAATCCAAGAATCAACAATCGTGAACAACAACTGTGTCACTATCCTAGATGGAAACACCGGGATCAACGTCCAAAAAATGACCTGTACACGCAGACGGCAATGGCTTGGCATGGGGTCCTAGGCAAAACTGACAGAGGGGCCGTTTATGGGAGTGACGATGAGAAACTGTACCTTCTCACACTGAGGGTGCTATTATAAGATCCAGAGTTTGGTGGCTTCTAATGTTGATATAGCCGTCTATAATTTGGTTTTTGAGGACATTGGTATGGACTAGCTTCAGAACATCCATATAATCTTAGACCAAGAGCATTGCCAAGCAAAGCAGTGCCCCAAGCCAAATCCCCCTCCATTGGTATCAAATGTGAGCTGCAAGAACATTAAGGGCACCTCCGTGCACCCTCATATCATCGTTCTTTGAGTGCAGCACCGCACTCGATCGGCGCATGCAAGGACGCCAAGTTTATCCATGTGAAAATTACTGTCGAAGGACGACCGTTTCGAAGCTCAATTTAGATGTAAAAGCGTGAAGCCTGCTGTGTCTGGCCAAGTCCTGCTCCTTGTCTTGCTCATTGCATTTGCTTACTTCCTTTTTTTGGCTAAGAAAAACAAGGATAACAAACAACCATGCACAAGTACATATACATTAAGGCAGATGTGCTACACCACGGCATATATCTCTGTACTATCTTAAGAATATCAGATATTTGGTTTCTTGCTTCTCCCAAATTCAGTTTTGTCATATTCTTTGTGAAGCAACTTTGTTGAGAAAGTATGGGTGCATGTATATTTAGTTAAAGAAAAGTTTGAAAAGATGCCTATTTCACCCACCAGTACCCAGAACATACAAAAATTACTCCTATTTCACACACCAAGTATTCACTAATTATGTAATACTCTCTTTGTCCCACACTACTCCAACCCCCATTATAAACAATTAAATGAGATCAATATCAAAATATGTGTGCAGTGACGCGAATAGATATAATAGGCCGATTTTTATTCATAAAAAATAATAGGTACATTATTATATATGTATATACATCAAGAGTATTTACAAAAATTAGAATGCAAACTATTGTTGTAGGTATATTATAATTACTAATAATAAAAATAACCAATAAACATTATAATATTAAATAAATTATCATTGATGATTTGGTCTACTAACACAGAGTCTCTATTTTGTTTAAGTAGATCATGAGTTCAAATCATGTGGACGAAAGTTATTGAAACAATTTGTTAGAGGTCAACAAAACTTTTTCTTATTCACAGAATTTGCCGGAGGTCAACGAAATTTACCCGTGAACGTAGTTTCTTGGAAGAAGCAAGACATATGTTTCTTGTGTGAATAGTAGGAGCCTAAATTAAGCAAAAATAACAACTAAAATTGGAGGAAATTGAATCCACCTAAAGGAAAGTAAATAAATAAAAGAAAGTCAGCACCTGAATAGGACTTAAGAGATTAGTAGTGGTCCACATAAATTTTGGTTCACAATTTTGCAGTGGCGAGTTTCCTTTTTGACACTATAAAATGCACCCTTTGAGAACGATCCTGAATCCAACAGTATTGAGATTATCAGCGGCTAAAAGTTGTACAAATACAATTCTAAAACATGGGTTCAAAATTTATTCATGGAATTACCTGGTTTTTGTTCTTGGTAGCGATATGTGCCATCAAAGCCAAAGCTATCAGTGTTGATGTCGTTAAATTTGGAGCCAAGGGTGATGGCAAGACAGATGATACCAAGGTAACAAATAACCAACTCTCGATCATGATATTGAAATTCAGATTTTTCTCTAACAAAATAAACTTTAGTTTTTTCATCGAACAATCAAATACTATTGCGTCATTCGGTGAATAAAATTTAGTGTGCTGTGTGATACCTTTGGTGTTATGAAAAAGTTTACAAGCCAACTGAATTGTTTCTCATCAAACTAATGTTTTCTTGTTACGTGACTAAATTGTCAGGCTTTCACACAAGCATGGACACAAGCCTGCAGTGAGAGGCAAAATAACAGATATGTGATACCCAAAGGAACATATATAGTTGGTCCGGTTGATTTTGCAGGGCCCTGCAAAGCAAAAACTATTCACTTTAAGGTTGACGGAACAGTGCAGTCTTCAAAAAAGCAGTCGGTAACTGGAGGTGCGCACCCTAATGCGTGGATTAGTTTCACGCAGGTTAACAACTTGTTCATCTCAGGCGATGGCATTTTTGATGGCCAAGGATTTGAAGGCAATTGTACTAAAGCTAAACAATGCGAACAACCGCCTCTAGTACGCATCCCCATTCTCAATAATTTTAATTTTTTTGTTTGTTTATTCAACAACTATTTATCGTACATGAGTTTTGAACTCAAAACTTCTTCAAACAAAATGAAGACAGGAAGTTATGATCTGTTCGATCGGGATTAATTAATGCTTCTTTGATTGAATGCAGAATTTAATTTTCGCTATGGTTAAGGATTCACACATCCAAGGCATAACATCGAACAATAGCGTCGGCGGTCACATTGGCATTTATCGGTCAATAAACGTGACAGTGGACGATGTTGACATTGGCATCAAAGGTGGGGAGGGAATCCTGATCGAAAAGTCAACAAACATTAACATCATCAATACAAACATCAAAATCCTTCACGACAACTGTGTCACTATCCTAGATGGAAACACTGGGATCAACATCGAAAAAATGACCTGCTCACAAGGCAATGGCCTTGGTGTGAGTGTCCTAGGCAACACTGGCAAAGAGGAGCCGATTAAGGGCGTGACCGTGAGAAACTGTACCTTCTCACATACTGAGGGTGCAATTAGGATCCAGAGTGCGGCGGCTTCTAATGCTAATATAGCCATCTCTAATTTGATTTTTGAAGACATTATTTTCGACTATCTTCAGAACATGGCTATAATCCTAGACCAGGAGCATTGCCCATCAAAACAGTGCCGAACGACAAACCCCTCCAAAGTTAAGGTGGAAAATGTGAGCTTCAAGAACATTAAGGGCACTTCCGTGGACCCTCGTATCGTTATTCTTGAGTGTGGCACTGCTCCCGACGCATGTAAGGACATCAGGTTTATCGACTTGAGAGTTCTCGTCGAAGGGGATGACCGTTTGGAGACTCAATTTAGATGTAAAAACGTGAAGCCTGCCGTGGCTGGCCATGTTGATCCTGCTGCTTGTAATACACGAGCTGTTGCCTGATATTAGTTCACCTACGACATCTTTACATCCAAGATAGAGAAAGAGATAAAGACAGATAGAGAAAGAGATAAAGACAGATCAAAATGGTTTGTTATATATATAATAGGGTATTCACCCCTTCCTTCATACTTAATTGAATGATGGGTGGTGATGTACGTATCTAAGAATCACATCTGGCTTTAAATATTGCTGCTTTTTGTAATAACTTCTGGCTTTAAATATTGTTTGTTCAGACTAATCATTTACTAGTATTCGTCGGGAACAAAAATTAGCTCAAGGAGTTCGTTCCAATGTGGTGATTATTATTTGGATTTTAACTGCATTTGCGTGTTTATATCAAACTTGAACATTAAATCAAGGTAATATAGCATGCATTAATAGGCTCTGTTTTATGGGGTTTGTTGGATGTCAATGAGTTATTTCACAGACGCCGATTAAGCAAACGCACGACTGAAAATTGCAGGGTAATTTGACTCCAACCAGAAGAAATTAAAAGAAATCAAGGAAGTTAGGAGGACCTCTGCAGAGATAAGTCCACAAAAAAATCGGTTCAAAATTTTGTGGTAAGATTTAGTTGAACTCACAGATATAGCAGATAGAGGATACCCCTTGGATTTTCAATGCATGGATTCTAAAAATTTAAAAGCCAAGAAATGCCAAAACAAACAGAGGAGTTAGATTCTAAAAATAATGGTTTATAATTTCCTGCATAAACTTTGATTATACTGACATAGCACAAGCTGACCTGATTCGCTTTTTAGAAATCATTCCAAATCCAAGTAAAACCAGAATCACTTTGGGTGCAGATACCTCAACTACAATCCAGAAGAATCCCCACAAAATGAAATTGAGTACAGAATACACATATTTATTTGAGGTACCACCAAACAGGAAGATGCACGAATGTGGATGAGCTAGACTTTCCTCATTGTTCTCACCAAAAGGCCACAGTCTTCTTAAGCCAAAATCCAAATTAGACAATGATTTTTTGTTGCATTTGCTCCCCACAGTCTGCAAGGTGCAGTAAGAGCTACAATTGATGACGGTGTTGTAATCCTAGGCTACTTTTATGAAGCTTACAAAAGACCGAAGTCGACTTGCTCTGGCTACCTTGTTTTTCTTTTTTGGCTTGAGATTACCTTCATCCCTTATGAAGAAATGAGATGGATTATGATTATAATTGTGAGTTTTTCTTTGGGTTCAGAAAAAAAATAAAGAAATGTATCTCCCTTGTGTAATCCTAAGACCCGCTCGATTATGATTTTGTTAGTTGATGTTTATGTATAGATGGCCATAATTTTTATCAACAAAAATTCAAATGGAGCATTGTTTGTTCCTGGTTTACAGCAGAGATAAGTTTTTGGAGAGGCTGCTAGGTGGCTGTTGGGTGGTTGGGGAGGTGCTGCAAGTTTGGACCAAAATGCCCCTCAATAAGTATCAGAAATTGGGAATTGTCCTTAAATTGGTTCAAATTGAAATCACAGGGACAAAAGTGACGAAATTGAAACCACAGGGACCTTAGTAGTAAAAGTGGTAAACCACATGGACCTAAAATTACTTTTTGCCATTTTTTATTTTCTTTCAATTTCGGTACTGAGTTCTCTATGTTCATTGAGAAAAACTAATATTCAACAACTATCGTACATGAGTTTTGAACTCAAAACTTCTTCTAACAAAATGGAGACGGGAGTTAAATCTATTTGATCGAGATTAATCCTTCTTTGATACAAGTCTGTAGAATGCAGAATTTAGCTTTCGCTATGGTTAAGGATGTACATATCCAAGGCATAACTTCGTGAAAGGACCCACCCCGAATTTCTCAAAACCCGAGGCGAATCCTGTGGAATTTCCGACATCATCCTGATGCCGGGCCCACTTACTAAAGACTGAGACTTTCTGCCGAAATTTCAGCAGAGTCTCCCTTATAAATTGGACATTTCCCAAAATTTCAATCTGCATAAAATACATTTAATATTCCCAACAGGCAGCATGCACAAAATAATTTCATGCAATTCATATAAACGGCCTTCGGCCTTCCAATAATTCTCAACAAACTATCAAGTACACTAACAAATCAATTCATGCCTTAAACAAGGCAACCAATAAATTCAAATATGAACTATGACTACTAAATTTCGACATGCATCATTTTGCTTTTCCAATCCCAATATATAAGGTTTTAACCTCCTAACACAATCATATCTATGTCCGCAGCTGCACCTAATAACCTTAGGCTGCCTACATACCCTCACTGAGGGATCAAGCCACACGTAGTTCTTCCCTAAAACCCAATTCCACACATAGGCAATACTTTTATTCATTTATCTGTATTTCACATAATCTCCCCATACGCTGGTACTACCCACGCCACGTATGGGGTCTGTCAACACGTCGAATAACCTACGCCACGTGCGACCTCACCATACTATCACAATATCTCCCCATACACCGGTACAACCAACGCCATGTATGGGGTCTGTCTCAACGCCGGATAACCTACGCCACGAGAGACATGCACATCATATCACATATCTCCCCATACGCCGGTACAACCAACGCCGCGTATGGGGTCTGTCGACACGCCGGATAACCTATGCTACGTGCGACCTCACCATACTATCACAATATCTCCCCATACGCCGGTACAACCAACGCCACGTATGGGGTCTGTCGACACGCCGGATAACCTACGCCACATGCGACCTCACCATACAATCACAATATCTCCACATACGCCGGTACAACCAACGCCACGTATGAGGTCTGTCTCAACGTCGGATAACCTACGTCACGTGAGACCTCAACATCATATCACAATATCTTCCCATACGCCGGTACAACCAAAGCCACGTATGGGGTCTGTCGACACGCCGAATAACCTACGCCACGTGCGACCTCAACATATTATTATGTAATCTCCCCATACGCCGATACTACCAATGCCACGTATGGGGCCTGTCCGCACGCCGAATAACCTACGCCACGTGGGACCTAACTTTCACAGGGTGGTACATGTAGTGTAACCAAAATCCGGGGATGTGCCTAAGGTAGTGCGTATAGCACTTCAAACTGACATTCTAGACTCTCTTTTATACTTTTATAAACATATATAAACATACATATTAATTTCTAATCCCACATAATCAACAAGATTCATCTAACACTCAAGACCTATCTCTACGGCCACTTAAATCCTCCTGGGAAGGTGAGACTACTCCGGAAGACTCACGATCAACCAAGGGTCAAACTACCCTAACCCTGGTCAAACGGGCCCACGGGGCCCACGACCTCCAAATTCTGATCTGAAAGATCCTATGGATTCTACAAGGTATAGGATACTTGTCCTGCAAGTTTGGTCCAGATCGGACGGTCGGATCACTCACGATCGCACGATCTGACGGTTGTTACAAAACATAAACTTTAAATTTATAAATCGGAACATCCGGGGCTCCGATTCACAATCCGTGAAATCCTACACGATCCTAGAAATACCTAGATTAACATATATTAAATTTGACACCATTCAAAGGTCCCAACCTATCGAACCCGGATAACACGCAATAGGCGGTATCCGTTCGATAGTCAAATGACGTCCGAATTGAGATTCGCGAAATCCTACGCACTCGTGACAACCTATGGATGTCATCGAGACACAGTGCAACTTCACTACCCTGGCCCACGCGCCGCCACATGCGCCGGCAGCGCTGGGTGCCCAAACCGATTACGCATCGCCGGAAAATCTCAAAACCATGGCTCCAAACTCCTACCCTAGGTATAACACCCTATTTGAAGCCACTTTTGTTCTTAGACCTACCCCAAAAACTGACCGGAGGTGGCCGGAATCGCGATCCCTAAACCGGCCGAATTTCAATTCGTAAATCGAATTACCTACGCTAAGAATAGATCCAATCCTACCCGACAGGCAACTAGATTATGAAGAATGGATGAATTTCCATACCTTGATCGCCAGAAATAGAGGCCGAAGGAGGAAGATCGGAGCCGGCGAAGTTTGAGAAAAAACTGGGCAAAAATCGCCTTTTTCCGGCGGCTGGAACGACGGCCGATGTTGGGGAAGGGCCGGGTCGTGACGCCGAGGCCGAGCTAGTCCTTTTGGCACCGGTCCCGTCCGCGGCCGCGGCCGGTGGCAAGAGATTCGAGGAGAGAGAGAGAGAGACCGTCGGGGAGAGAGAGAGAGAGAGAGAGAGAAATCTGGTTTTTATAAAAATCCCATTTCGAAATAATTACGATTGTGCCACTGAGTTTCTTTTGACTATATCTCTCTCGTTACAACTCCGATTTGAGCCTACCACGTGTCTACGAACTCATCTCAGTACGACTTATCCAAAAATACCAGTCACTGCCCCTAACTCTCTCCGGGTAAGAAAATGATCAAAATACCCTTATCCCAAGGGTAAATTTATAATTTCACTTAAATAATTTAAATAAGGGGTTAAATTTGGAGTTGGGGTGTTACACTTCGAAGCTCATATTTTCATTTACAAGAGCATGGATGTGACAGTGGACGACGTTGAGGTCACTGAGTCTGGCGGGAGGGAATTATAATCCAAGAATCAACAATCGTGAACAACAACTGTGTCACTATCCTAGATGGAAACACCGGGATCAACATCCAAAAAATGACCTGTACACGAAGACGGCAATGGGCTTGGCATAGGGTCCTAGGCAAAACTGACAGATGGGCCGGTTATGGGAGTGGCGATAAGAAACTGTACCTTCTCACACTGAGGGTGCTATTATAGGATCCAGAGTTTGGCGGCTTCTAATGTTGATATAGCCGTCTATAATTTGGTTTTTGAGGACATTGGACTAGCTTCAGAACATCCATATAATCTTAGACCAAGAGCATTGCCAAGCAAAGCAGTGCCCCAAGCCAAATCCCCCTCCATAGTCAAGGTGTCAAATGTGAGCTGCAAGAAAATTAAGGGCACCTCCGTGCACCCTCATATCATCGTTCTTTGAGTGCAGCACCGCATTCGGCGCATGCAAGGACGCCAAGTTTATCCACGTGAAAATTACTGTCGAAGGACGACTGTTTCGAAGCTCAATTTAGATGTTAAAAAGTGAAGCCTGCTGTGTCCTGCTCATTGCATTTGCTTACTTCCCTTTTTTGGCTAAGAAAAAAAGGATAACAAACAACCTTGCACAAGTACATATGTATTAAGGCAGATGTGCTACACCACGGCATATATCTCTGTACTATCTTAAGAATATCAGATATTTGGTTTCTTGCTTCTCCCAAATTCAGTTTTGTCATATTCTTTGTGAAGCCACTTTGTTGAGAAACTATGGGTGCATGTGTATTTAGTTAAAGAAAAGTTTGAAAAGATGCCTATTTCACCCACCAGTACTCGGAACATACAAAAATTACTCCTATTTCACACACCAAGTATTCACTAATTATCTAATACTCTCTCCGTCCCACACTACTCCAACCCCCATTATAAATAATTAAATGAGATCAATATCAAAATATGTGTGTAGTGACGCGAATAGATATAATAGGCCGATTTTTATTCATAAAAAATAATAGGTACATTATTATATATGTATGTAGATCAAGAGTATTTACAAAAATTAGAATGCAAACTATTGTTGTAGGTATATTATAATTACTAATAAAAAAATAACCAATAAACATTATAATATTAAATAAATTATCATTGATGATTTGGTCTACTAACACACAGTCTCCATTTTGTTTAAGTAGATCATGAGTTCAAATCTTGTGGACGAAAGTTATTGAAACAATTTGTTAGAGGTCAACAAAACTTTTTCTTATTCACAGAATTTGCTGGAGGTCAACGAAATTTACCCCGTGAACGTAGTTTCTTGGAAGAAGCAAGACATATGTTTCTTGTGTGAATAGTAGGAGCCTAAATTAAGCAAAAATAACAACTAAAATTGGAGGAAATTGAATCCACATAAAGGAAAGTAAATAAATAAAAGAAAGTCAGCACCTGAATAGGACTTAAGAGATTAGTAGTGGTCCACATAAATTTTGGTTCACAATTTTGCAGTGGCGAGTTTCCTTTTTGACACTATAAAATGCACCCTTTGAGAACGATCCTGAATCCAACAGTATTGAGATTATCAGCGGCTAAAAGTTGTACAAATACAATTCTAAAACATGGGTTCAAAATTTATTCATGGAATTACCTGGTTTTTGTTCTTGGTAGCGATATGTGCCATCAAAGCCAAAGCTATCAGTGTTGATGTCGTTAAATTTGGAGCCAAGGGTGATGGCAAGACAGATGATACCAAGGTAACAAATAACCAACTCTCCATCATGATATTGAAATTCAGATTTTTCTCTAACAAAATAAACTTTAGTTTTTTCATCGAACAATCAAATACTATTGCGTCATTCGGTGAATAAAATTTAGTGTGCTGTGTGATACCTTTGGTGTTATGAAAAAGTTTACAAGCCAACTGAATTGTTTCTCATCAAACTAATGTTTTCTTGTTACGTGACTAAATTGTCAGGCTTTCACACAAGCATGGACACAAGCCTGCAGTGAGAGGCAAAATAACAGATATGTGATACCCAAAGGAACATATATAGTTGGTCCGGTTGATTTTGCAGGGCCCTGCAAAGCAAAAACTATTCACTTTAAGGTTGACGGAACAGTGCAGTCTTCAAAAAAGCAGTCGGTAACTGGAGGTGCGCACCCTAATGCGTGGATTAGTTTCACGCAGGTTAACAACTTGTTCATCTCAGGCGATGGCATTTTTGATGGCCAAGGATTTGAAGGCAATTGTACTAAAGCTAAACAATGCGAACAACCGCCTCTAGTACGCATCCCCATTCTCAATAATTTTAATTTTTTTGTTTGTTTATTCAACAACTATTTATCGTACATGAGTTTTGAACTCAAAACTTCTTCAAACAAAATGAAGACAGGAAGTTATGATCTGTTCGATCGGGATTAATTAATGCTTCTTTGATTGAATGCAGAATTTAATTTTCGCTATGGTTAAGGATTCACACATCCAAGGCATAACATCGAACAATAGCGTCGGCGGTCACATTGGCATTTATCGGTCAATAAACGTGACAGTGGACGATGTTGACATTGGCATCAAAGGTGGGGAGGGAATCCTGATCGAAAAGTCAACAAACATTAACATCATCAATACAAACATCAAAATCCTTCACGACAACTGTGTCACTATCCTAGATGGAAATACTGGGATCAACATCGAAAAAATGACCTGCTCACAAGGCAATGGCCTTGGTGTGAGTGTCCTAGGCAACACTGGCAAAGAGGAGCCGATTAAGGGCGTGACGGTGAGAAACTGTACCTTCTCACACACTGAGGGTGCAATTAGGATCCAGAGTTCGGCGGCTTCTAATGCTAATATAGCCATCTCTAATTTGATTTTTGAAGACATTATTTTCGACTATCTTCAGAACATGGCTATAATCCTAGACCAGGAGCATTGCCCATCAAAACAGTGCCGAACGACAAACCCCTCCAAAGTTAAGGTGGAAAATGTGAGCTTCAAGAACATTAAGGGCACTTCCGTGGACCCTCGTATCGTTATTCTTGAGTGTGGCACTGCTCCCGACGCATGTAAGGACATCAGGTTTATCGACTTGAGAGTTCTCGTCGAAGGGGATGACCGTTTGGAGACTCAATTTAGATGTAAAAACGTGAAGCCTGCTGTGGCTGGCCATGTTGATCCTGCTGCTTGTAATACACGAGCTGTTGCCTGATATTAGTTCACCTACGACATCTTTACATCCAAGATAGAGAAAGAGATAAAGACAGATAGAGAAAGAGATAAAGACAGATCAAAATGGTTTGTTATATATATAATAGGGTATTCACCCCTTCCTTCATACTTAATTGAATGATGGGTGGTGATGTACGTATCTAAGAATCACATCTGGCTTTAAATATTGCTGCTTTTTGTAATAACTTCTGGCTTTAAATATTGTTTGTTCAGACTAATCATTTACTAGTATTCGTCGGGAACAAAAATTAGCTCAAGGAGTTCGTTTCAATGTGGTTATTATTATTTGGATTTTAACTGCATTTGCGTGTTTATATGAAACTTGAACATTAAATCAAGGTAATATAGCATGAATTAATAGGCTCTGTTTTATGGGTTTGTTGGATGTCAATGAGTTATTTCACAGACGCCGATTAAGCAAACGGACGACCGAAAATTGCAGGGTAATTTGACTCCAACCAGAAGAAATTAAAAGAAATCAAGGAAGTTAGGAGGACCTCTGCAGAGATAAGTCCACAAAAAAATCGGTTCTAAATTTTGTGGTAAGATTTAGTTGAACTCACAGATATAGCAGATAGAGGATACCCCTTGGATTTTCAATGCATGGATTCTAAAAATTTAAAAGCCAAGAAATGCGACAACAAACAGAGGAGTTAGATTCTAAAATTAATGGTTTATAATTTCCTGCATAAACTTTGATTATACTGACATAGCACAAGCTGACCTGATCCGCTTTTTAGAAATCATTCCAAATCCAAGTAAAACCAGAATCACTTTGGGTGCAGATACCTCAACTACAATCCAGAAGAATCCCCACAAAATGAAATTGAGTACAGAATACACATTTATTTGAGGTACCACCAAACAGGAAGATGCACGAATGTGGATGAGCTAGACTTTCCTCATTGTTCTCATGTAAATCGGAGACCAGCAAAATTCATTCGAGCACCAAAAGGCCACAGTCTGCTTAAGACAAAATCCAAATTAGACAACGATTTTTTGTTGCATTTGCTCCCCACCTTGTCATAGAGTATTGTGTAGTTTGAGCTGCTTATATTTCTGAAGTAACAGAATTTACCACCATCATATCTGTAGACTTGCTGAGTGCTCCCCAATCCACTCACAACCAAATTGTTTTTCACAACCATATTGCCCTCAGCACTCTGCAGATTTCTGAGAGAGCTGTTCGAGAATCCCAAACCAGACTTCTTCTCAATAAATCCCAAGTCCACATTTGTAATCAATAAATAAGTTCCATTTCCTTGTCCTAAGAAGTCAGTGTACAAATAAAGTGGAAATGTTTTGTGTGATGTCAGTGAGTGAACATAGGAGGATGGCAGGTTAATATGAACTGAGTCATTGAAAATGATCTTCTGGTTGACTATCTGCATATTACCATCTTTTCCCAGGACCATTGAGTTACTGTAATAGAAGTCTTGAATTGAACGGGTTGTGATATTCCCATAGGAAGACTTCACCCATCCAGTTGATGACACGGCCCTGCTTGTCCTTGTCAAAAATGTGCCATTTAAACCCTTGAAATCTGAAACCAGGGAAACAACAAGGGGCAAGCTACTATGTTCAGAAAGCTTTCCTTCAGTTTTTGTGCTCTGTTTGTCCAACCAAAGATGCAAATTTGCATCAACGTACCAAACATTTAAGGCATTTGTAACATTAAACCCAAACTTGTGGCTCTTCCCATCTAATATCTTCCCTAAAAATGGTGTAATTTCGATATCATAAGTCGGAAGATCGAATGAGCCAATTGCAGTAATGGGTCTCCACAAAAGAGGATTGATCCCTCCAGTGAAAATCACTGTAAAAGGCCAGACTGCACCAACAATCTCACCATCTAGACTGACCACAACCTCCCTAAAAGGCCCATTTCCAGGTGTACCGCTAAGGTTGTTTGCAGCTATGTACTCATTAGGAAGATTTGAATACCAAAATTCATCATTCTCATGAAATGAAACATACACCTCCAACACAGCCCTATAAGCATTTTGTGGAATCTTGAACTCCTTCAACTCCGTATCATTTGAATTCTGAACTTCAAACCACAACCCATCATTCAAAGGCAGATTTCTCGAAATGGGTAAAATCAAATCAGCCCAAGAATGGTACCCAGATGCCAAATTATCCAACTTTTGCTCAAAAGAATTCAATTTCTCTTCAGCAGGGTAAAAACGAATGCTTATATTCACATGATAAATCCCAGTGTAGGTTTTATCTATCAAATTGCCAAGATAAACAGCAAGTGTTTGATTACTCTTAAGCAGTGAATAGTACCTTGTGATGTCCTTCTCGACAGTCCAAACAATCCCATTAGGCCTTGGTTCTGCTGTGCAGCTCCTGAGAATCTCAACCCCACCAAGCCAAACCCCGAAAATGCGGTCAAATTGCCTTCCTCTGCAGGTAGCTTTCCATTCAAGGACAATTGTGGAGAAAGTTTGAGATGGGCAATGGGAAGGAGGGGTGTAGTTTGCAAAGACTGGAGCTTGGCCATATGTGTAGGCAAAGTCATGCTGGAGAATGAGCTGGGAACACGGCTTGGTTTTTGGTACTTCAATGGGTTTGGTTACTTCAAAAAATACAGTTGGTGGGGTGTCATGTAGAGGTGTGGGTTCGGAGAGAAGCTCGGATCGGAGGAGGTTGAGCTTGTGGACATTGGCTGTGGAAAACAGAGGTTGGTGGAGGAGTAGGAGGAAGAAGAGGGGCAACAGAGAGGCCATGAGTGACTGACTGGTGGTTGAGCTTTTGCTTTGGTGGTTTACTTTGTTTTAGATGCCTTGGTTTGGTGGTATTTTTCTGTTTTATTAGGTGTCTAGGAGTGGAAAACAATGGTGATTTTAACTATGTAATTTTTATTTATTCATAAAATGTCCACTTTTTGATTTGAAATTCTGTTGAAGTTATTGTTGCGTTTGTTACTGGCTCTCAACCTAAGCAAAGGAAATGATCGAATGTAGCCATTGATTGTTATTGTCAATCTATGAGATGATGGTGACAACCAATTGAGCTATATACCTACACCCACTGAATGATTGTTTTAGTTTTAATTTTAACTAGCCTCTCTGCACGCGCTTCCGCGCTTGCGAGAGGCTTTTTTTTTTAAAAATTTAAATTTATTTTAGAATTAAAAAAGATAATGGGTAGTTGTGTTCCCTAAAAATAGGATCCATTATCTGCTTTTTCTTTTTCTTTTTCTTTTTTAAAATATGAAAAAGTATGAATTTACCGTATTATCCTCATTTAATTAATAATTTGAATTCTTAATGTTTGCATCAACCAAGAGTATTTTCTGGTATTTGGAATGTTTCACCATTCTCTGCCTTTTGCTTTATATATATAGATAAGGAAAGTCAAATTTCAATTTAGTTTTTCAAATTGGCGAGTGCTTGATAAATCAATTTACTTTTCTCCCTTGCTCTTCGGCTTTTAATTTATCTTTTAGTAATTCCAGCACAAATCAATTGTGATAAAAGTAACTGGCAACAAAAAATTGTGATAAAAATAGCTACATTTAGAACCAAATTTTGCAATTTTTATTTTCTAGAAAGGGCAATTGGAATGTCTTTGGAAAAATTGTACATACTACTACTATTGTGAAAGTGAACAGTGACAATTCAAGTGACATTTCTATGAAGAATTGTATACCATAAGAGCAACTCCACCCATTTGCCCTTAGCCATGGCAAGGGGGGAGCCAGGGCAGCCACTATTCACGTGAATAGTGGTTGCCCTTGCAAATAGTATTTTGAGTTTCCACCCATTGCCATGGCTAAGGGCAATTACTATTCATTTTTTTGTTTTTTCACAACTTTTTTTTACTTAAATAATTAATTTGGATAATATTTTCGGATAAGATTTTTGGGTTCCTACGTGTCAATACTATTCATATCGGATAAGATTTTATTTTATTAGTTGTATTGGTTGGTATTCATTTAAAAAAAAATTAGGATTTGGTGTTAAAAGTGAAGAGTATTGGTTGGTATTTATAGACACGGGCGAACCCATAATTTTTTTAGCGGAGGTGCAATATTGGCTAAGTATGAAAAATGGTTTTTCGGAATAATTATTTTCTCAAGATAATTTTTGGCGGCTTTTATTCCTTACACATCAAATAAGAAAACTTGATTTTATGGGATTTTAATATGAAGTATATATTGACTTAATGAGCCATCATTTTTAGCCTAAATCGTATTTTGCACTAAAACCGATTTTTCATATTTTGATTTGGTGGGAATTTGATTTTCTAGTATTTTTATTTGAATCCAAATGGGGGGTACTTCCTTATTTACATTGTAAACTTAAGTAAATGGAGTAATATAAAAATAAATTAAAGTAAAAGGACAAAGACATTTACTTAGGGTATTGATAGGTATTTATAGAAAAAAAATATCAGAATTTTTTAGAATTTTTTAAAAAAATTTACGATTTTTTTTCATATTTTTATTGCCCAAAAAAGCCTCAGCCGTTGGATTAATTTGGAGAAGCAGATCGGAAAGCTGGGGAGGCGACACGTGGCAGCGTACCTTGGACCTGGCGCGCTGACGTCAGCGTGACGCGAGGCTGACGTCAGCAACACGCGAGTTGGACCTCGGGCTGGTCTCGCCTTCGGGCTGGCCCGAGTTGGTGGGTCCCACACCACCCCCGGGCCTGGGCTGTACGCTGGAGCGACTTTTTTTTTTTTTCCTGCCCTCGCCTCGGGCTGGGCTCCCTCGCTGGAGCTGCTCTAAGAAGAAATTTATCCACGTGGCTCTTTTTTTGGGGTTTCTTTGTTGCTTTTAATACATTGATAGCAACGAACATTCTCTATTATTTTTAGTCTGTAAAATTAACCTGAAAAATATCGTCATTTCATTACACTAAGATTTACACATCTCTGATATTTACACTCAATTAAGAGTTCGATTTAAAACTGATATTTGACCAGAGTCACCGTTCAACAAGAAAACCTCCAAAGGGACATAGGTGGAGGCTATTGATGATCCAAATCTGTAGGTAGGTTGCAGTAGTTTGCTTCCTTTGGCACACTGAAATGATCGAAGCCTCGGCCCAGTTCTCATCTGCCAAATCTGCATGACATTGCCACATGAGCAAAACATATTTAAGTTAATCAACTGAAACCAAGGTTGATCTTAACAACTAAGGCAGTGGTTTAGCAAATGCACAGAGAAGGCCCCATCAGTCCAAAACTAAACAGAATTTTGCGATCGTACTTAAATTTGAACTATATGTTCTCTCTTTAATACATAATGATATCCATTCATTCTACCCTCGGGCCGCCACAAGCATTTGATGCATATATGCAACTCATTCACATCATTTAAGTTAAATGGAAGAAGAGTGGAGCCCTGTCCCCATCATCTAATTTCGAACAAAACTTTCAAAAGCTTGCATAAAACTTTGAAATATGATTCTTAAGGCAACTAATATATAGAATGCCTCTAAAAGAATCAACTATCAATTTTACACTCTATTTCTCTAACATTTATACATGGACTGCTGTACAATACCTTCAAGATCCACAATCGTCCGCATAAGACTCATAATAATTAAGGTAGAAAATGTATCTAGAGGAACTTATCACTTTACAGTCTATTCTTTGCAATTAAAAAATTTACTAAAGAGTTCCTGATACAAATACCTTCAAGAAAACAGGAAAGATTTATTTGCAGTCTCACTAATATAGTATAAATAGTAAGCTAGCAAAACAATGTAACTACGAGAATGCAAAGGATCTTTGACTGCTTTAATGTCGGAAAATGGAGATAATTTCTGAGGGCATAGTAAAAGAAACTACCTCAACAATTCCTTTCCGAGGGGCATGAATAGCCAAACACAAGCAGTAATCACTCTTCGTAGGTTCATAATAACTAGAACCGGAAGCTGCAGTATCTTTTTTTGCCAGCATCTCCATGAATAGGCAACTAGCATCCCGATATCCCTACAAATCGATTCAAACCACTAGTAGGAAACAAAATGAAAGGAAAAAAAAACAAGTAAAAATAAATTCAAGGATTCTGGGATGAAACCTTCCAGAGCCGCACTATAACAAGTGCTTGAGTGTCTAAAAGCAATATACGACCAAGTGAATCTGTAATTGCAGCCAACGTGCCACTAGGTGATAAGGTAAGCTTCTCACCCTTTCTTGGGAAATCCTTCAAACATGTCAATGGCGAAGCTGTCACAAATCACACTGCAGGTCAGCCAAAATGCAGTTGATAAATGATTGTACGTAGAATTTGATATCCAAGAAGAAAAAACCAATTATAATAGTACCACAAAAAAATTAGATTGGATTTCTTTTGAGCTTACACTAAAGCATATCATATCACTCTTGATTGAATGTCACAAGCACAGAAAAACTAAGGAGAGCACAATAGTCATGCGAGTAGCAGACAGGGCCACCAGAGATAAGGATGCATGATTCACCATTTCTCTATTCATTGTGCTTATATTTTTGACTTTATAAGATCATGTCACTTTTGTGCACTTTTACTCAACCCCTCAGCCAAAAGAGTACTTTTGATTTCTAATTCCATTTATTTCATGTCTTTTCATCTGAGTCTATCGCTTTATTTGGTATTTGCATAATTTTATCATATTTTATTTCCTATAAATTTGCTATAGCCACAGATGCGCACATAAATGTAAAGATCTATATGTTTCCATAGATATCTGGAAAACGCATAAGGTCTTTATATAGAGGCAATGAAGTCAATCATCAATATAATTCAATGATCTCCTCCTTTCACCAATACATTCGGGTGAAAAAACTACACAAATCAGTCAACAACATCATTACTTTAAGTTAATAACAACAGTAAATTATTCTCACCTCGTGCAAATGGTTGAGGCTTCTCATCTGATTTTCTAGGTGAAGTCTGGTCACTCCGCCATATCATTTTTGACAATGAAGCTATTGTCGAAAATGTTGCAGGCACAACTTTAGACAAGATAGCTCCCACCAAAGACCTATTTTTGTCTTCCGAAAGTCTTTATATGAAAAAAAACATATAAATATATATATCTAATCATTAAATATACCAAAAGAACATAAGAAAGAGAGCACTTTGGATTGCAAAACATAAAAATAAATTTTACTAAGTGGGAAATTTTTGAATTGCATCATCTCATCACACTAACCTGAAGGCAGAAATCACGGCATCCTCTCCAACAGTGATTCCACAGTAATAATGTTCATTTGACTGCCCAACAATAAAAGCAGCTGAATTCAAATCCAAAATAACTTCAGAAGGCTTTCCATGATTTATAGGGAATTAACATCAGAAGCATTACTGCCAGGGAAAACTAAAAAATACAAAAACGGTGGACAAGCATGGCAATAAGAAAAAATTGTAAATGTTACAGAAATAAATTTCGGTACAATATATCCCCACTGTTTGACATCTTTTTATCTTTCAAGTCACTGGTGACCTCAACAGAACTTATTCTATCCAGGTGGAAACTGAAGAAAGCATCAGAATATGAAAATAAGCAGGGTAATTCTACCTGGATTTCCATCAGTGGTGGAGGCATAATGCCAGTAATTGCTGCATCAGCACAGGTACCATACTTGCTGACACTCCATAACTGGTAAGGCAATTTACCATAAGAACGTCCAAAATCATCTGAGCTTCGCTTTCTGGGGTTTGGATCCCAAAACTGAGACTGTGTTTCTTGAAACCACTGGTGCAGCTTATTCTACATTCCAAGCATGTAAAGCATATTATTAGAACCCATACTGATTGCGCTCCTAAAAGGTAGAAGCAAACACAAAAATCAAACCAGAAAAGAAGGGGCAATCTGAACTTTTTCCAAGTCTCCAACAGTAAACATCCATACCATCTTGTTAACTTATAACTAACAATACTTTATCTTTGCATTTCACAAGGTGAAAGAGTGCAAAATTCAAGATAAACACTAACATAATTTACTCTCAAAGATGACATTACAGCTAAAACTCTTCATTGCTAGCAAGGCAAAAACACAAAATTTTCTCATACCTGAATATCAGAACCATCAAAACGGGCGACTATGCCTGGCATAACAACACAAACCTCCTCTGAGGATGTTTCATGGCTCAAATCTCTCTTCGTTCCGCGCACTCTCAACCTTATAATCCGTGCAGGATATACCATCTGTAAGTACATAAATTAATCAAAGCTGCATGACCAACATAACTCAAGTTTTTCAACAACCAATACCAGAAATGAATCACAATGCCATATTTACAAACCCAATATGCAAAAACTTAACGAACGGAATGAAATTTGCAACATTGAATCATAAATGTTCATCGACCAAACCGAATGTGGCAGCTTTACCTGTTTATGAATTAAATCACCAGCCAAAGAGAAAAAGAGGAGGGAGCCAGACGAAGTCCCGGCCACGACGACCCTTATCTCATCAAACACCAACCACTCGATAGCCGTGACGAACTCCGCCGAGATCGGGGACAATTCGGGTCGGATCTTGAGCCGGGTCGAGTCGGGCTCGGCCCACCCGAGAACCACAATAACGGACCGGTTGGCGAGCGCGAGGGAGTGGGTGTCGAGGGCGCAGAGGAGGCTCGGGTTGTCGACGAGCCAGCCCTCCTTGCCCGCTCCGAGCTCGCCGAGCTCTTCGCAAGCTATGCTGCCCAGCTCTGTCGTATGAGCTCGCTTCGACATGGTTGATCGGATCGGGATCGAAGAAGAAGGAGCAAGACGAAGCAAGAGGAAAGGGATATCGATCGGTTCTGCTTTGCGTTTCATAATTAGTATAACTAAAACGTCGTCGTTCTCCGTTCCACAATAAAGTATAAGTAAACGATACCGTTTTAACCATCGTTTTGGCCGTTAATGCACCTCTAGGATTAAACTGTAACACAGTTTTGGTGGTCGTTCGAGAAATCAAAAATGTTGAGCCAAGACCCCTCGCTCGCTAAAACCCTAAACCTTTCTCTCTTTCTCTTCACTCCATTTCCCAACCCTCTCCGGAAAACTCTAACACTTCAACCCATTAGCACCGCTCCTAAACGCCTCTGCATCAAAGCATTCTCCCAATTCCCTCAAAATTCCGACCCCAATTTCACATTTTCCCACCAAATTCCCCAACTCCGGCGGGACATCCGCTCGTTAGCCGGCGGTAGCAAGAAGAAGCCCGGAGGTGGACCTTCCCCGGGCCGAATCGAAGGTAACGCGGAGTTTCGCAAGGAGGTGAAGCAAAATGCTCGCCGGAAAAGCAAGAAGCTTGCGGAGTCCATGTTCTACCGACTCAAGAACCCCAGCCGGAAGTACGCCGATAACTTCACCGATGACGAGCTCCAGCAAATCGGGCTTGGGTACGACCGCATGGTCCGGTTCATGGAGAAAGACGACTCCAATTTGCGCCACCCCCATGATTGGTACAAGTACGGCGAATTTGGGCCTTACTCATGGCGTGGAGTGGTCGTCGGTGAACCGGTTCGGGGGAGGTTTACCGACGAGAGGGTAACGATGATTGGTGAAGTTAAGGACCAGGAAGAGTGGGAAAAGATTGAGCAATTTGAGATGGGTCAAGATTTTGGGAAGAGATTGACACAATTGGATAGGAGCAAAGGGTTTAAGTACTTTTGGGTGTTTGTGAGGCACCCAAGGTGGAGACTTTCAGATTTGCCGTGGCAGCAGTGGACTTTGGTCTGTGAGGTGGTTGTGGAAGGTGATAAACAGAGGTTGGATAAGTGGAACTTGATGGGTAGGCTTGGGAACTTGACTAGGTCCATGATAACAAAATGTGCAGCTTGGATGAGACCAGATATAATATACGTGAAGAGGCCGGTTTATCAGTGTAGGTTTGAGCCTCAGGGTGATTTTTTCAGGGTGTTGGCGCCTTTTCTTGATCCGAAAACAGAGGAGGATTATTTATTTGAGTTGGAGAGAGATGATGGGAGTGTTGAAATGTGCACTTATTTTGGTGGGTTGTGTAAGATTGTGAAGGTGAATCAGAAGGCTTTTGTGGATGATGTGGTGAAGGGTTATGAGAAGTTGAGTGATGAAGAGAAGTCAAGGTGTTTGGGGTTTTTGCTGAAGAATCATCCGGTTCAGTTGTTGCATCCCTATACGAAGGAGTGGAAGGCTAAGTTGGAGGAGTGGGAGTTGGGTTGTGATGCTCCGGATGGTGATGATGATGTCCGCGGTATCAATGTGGTTGAGAAGGAGTATACGGATTGGATTGAGGTTGACGAGGATAATAATGAGGAAGAAGATGTTGTTATGGAAATGGAAGATGGCGGAGAGAATGAATTTGGGGATGATAATGAGAACAGCAATGGTGACGAGGAGGAAGATGATGGAGACGATGAATTGGGAGTTGAAGAAGAAGAGTTGAGTGAAGAAGAGGATGAGAAATATTGGGAGGAGGAGTTTCAAAAGGCGGTGAGTAGCTCTGATGCAATGGAAAAGTTAGCAAAACGGAGTGTAGAGGTAAATACTGAGTATTATAAGAAGCAATTGAGAGCAATGGAAAGGAACAAATATGGAAACTTGGAAGATGATGGTGATGAAACAGCCTTGAGGAGAAAACGACCGACTGTGAGCCCCGAAGAATGGAAGATTGCTGGGTATGGTCCATGGAGGAAAAGGATTAAAAAGAGTAAAATTCCTCCGCAACTGTTCTTGCGAGCAGCAGTTAGGCCATTCAATTACAGAAATCTTGTGAAGGAGATTGTTTTGACTAGGCATGCAATTCTGGATGGTGAATTTGGTGCAAAGACTTGAAACAATATCATTTCATGCCTCTTGTTTGGATAACTGTATCGGCTAGTTTAGAAAATTACAGAGAACATGTGTATGTTATGAATTGATGATACCAATGGATTTTATGTATGTAAAAGGAGCTGTATGAAGTTGAAGTTGAGACAGTTTATTTGCAAGAGAGAGTTTTGCCATGGTAGTTTTGAATTATCTTATTTCATATTTTCAGTATTTCTATGAATTATCTTAATTTGCTGTAAGTTAATAATTAAATAAATGGATTCTTGTAAAATAAATAAATAAAATAAGTGAAGATAAAAATAGTTATTTTATTTTATTTTATTCTTTGGAACTACAACGCAAAGCAATCAGCTATAGCCTCCTCTGCTTTTCTCTTGTTCTTGCAATAAAAAATGGCGGGAAATCAATCATCCCTAAAAGCCAAAAACCTATCTTCCTAATGCTGACCATCCCCAATTTCCATGCAACTGTCGGTAACTGTATCTTCACCCATCTAATTCCCTACCTCCCCAAAACCCCTAACTCCGTGCTACTCTCTCTCCACACCCCGAAACGTTTCGCTCGTATCCGCTTCTCCACGGGACTAATGTCGTCTTCTTCTTCGACCCAAATATTGGCCGAGTACGCGAAATCGAAGAGGTCCTCCTGCAAGAAGTGCTCGAAAGCGATCGACGCTAAGGCTCTGAGGCTGGGCTTGGTCAGCAGAGACGCGCGCGGTTTCGACGTGACCAAGTGGCACCACTTGGATTGCTTTAACTTCGGTTCCGAGTCGGTTGCTTCGGTCGAGAAAATTAAAGGGTTTCAGTCTTTGGAGGTTTGGTCCATTTCCAGTTTTGGGTTTTGCTTTGTTTGGTCAGTGAGAATTAACTATGGCTTCTGTTTTTAGGAAAACAAAGAAAAATGAAGTTGAAGTTTTGGGTGTTTTCTAGTTCTCGCCTTTATTTCGAGAATAATTAAGCAGCTAAATGAAAAATGAACTCTTTTTCTTATATAAAAACAAAAACTGAATTGAGGAACATTTTGAAGTAATTTAGATTGTTTCTTTTTGGGTAAGAACCAGGGTTGCATGTGTAAAGCATTGAAGTTTTGGTTTTCAAAATATCAATTAAAGATTGAGCTTTATATTCCCTTTTGGTTTCTGAAGTTTCTCTGCAATCAAACAGGACCTTTGAGTGTAATAGTGTTAATTAGTTTAGTAGATATGGTTTCAAGTTTCAACTTTATTTGATTATTGTCCCACTTGTTTGTACTTTCAGAGTAGTGATCAGGAATCTTTGAAGAAATTGGTGGCTGCCACGGATAAATCTCGAGGGGAGGTATGCCTTGATTTCCTGCTATTTCCTGCTGTAGATTGTGAATAAGAAAAACAAAGGAAAAGGGGAATAATATAAACTTACATGAGGGGGGCTTACAAGCCTGAAAGTCAGTGTGCGTGGTAACGAAGTATTATTAATCCTGAAAGTCAGTGTTGTGCTACAATAATGCGACTCAAAATTATTTCTTAATTTTATTTGGGCTCCTGCATCATTGAGGCTAAATTGAAGCTTGCTGAAAGTAAGATGATTGATGACAGAAAGAAGACAGAACAGCCTAGATACTAAAGGTTTATGAGTATCACATTTCAGAAAAAGAGGTATCAGGCACCCAAAGCCTGGCCTCAACACGAAATTTTATTGTAAGGGGCTAAAATACTTCACTCATAATTATTCATAACATAATATGTATAGCTTATCTACACTCCATCCTGTGAATGGTGAAATTGCAAACTTGAGGGACCAAATAAACTTGAAAGAAAACAACAACTTACAAAGATGAACCAAAACCAACAAATAATGTCCTAAAACAAATGACACGCATATTCTAGCCTGACCAATCAACTCACAAAACAATACAAAAAAGACCAATATTCCCTTGACTTGAATACCAGCATATTCCATCTTACTCAAATCCATTAGCATTTGTTATTATAGTATATTAACGAGGGAAATTCCCAAGTCAATTCCAGCCTTTTATTCTTTCACAATTCTTGGTGAAGTGAACGCTTTGGTCTATTTGTTTGATTTCTGCTCTTCATCTTCTCGCTGAATCTGCTAGGTTATTAATGTCTTATTTGAAATACCTTTTTTTCTTTTTGGTAAAAAATAATATTGAATCATGCAGGATTCAAATGAAAGTACATACGCGGTTGAAGGAAAGGAAAGTTCTCAAGGAAAAAGAGTAAGCATACCCTATTTTTGGCTTCCTTATAACATGCTTTGCCAAAGGAAATTCCTGTGGTGATTTTTTGTGTTTCCTAATATAGGTTCATGAAGTAGATGAAAATGAAAATGAAGAAGAGGAAAGGAGCCTAAAGAAAGTGAAGGTATGCAGATGCCATTTTAGAGTAGCTAAACATATCTTTATTTGTATATATATCTCTTGGACTTGATTTGTTCATCTTGGATTTCTTCTACTTTACTCAGTGCGCTCTGAGATACTGTCTGAAAATTTGCTGTCACTCTACTCTCATTGAACATCTTTTCTCAACATCATGCTTCCCTACACATTCCTTCTCAAAATTTCAGGGATTGCATGCGAAATACCTTAGTGTGGTTCTTTTTATTTACTGCCTGATTCAAGCTTTTTATTCAGTTTTTGTAGACTCTTATTAAGTTTTCTGTTTGCTTCTGAATTGTTGTCCTCTACTATTTCTTTCCATGTTTTTCCAGATTGCAATTCCTTGTTTCCTGAGTTTTGCTGTGTCTTTTTGTTTGTGTTCCTAAGTAGATTACAAATATATCACATGGACTGAATGCATGTTACTCTTACTATTCCTTCTTTTATTCCTGCATCAACGTACAACTGCAACTCATAATTACTCAGGAACTCATTATATGCTTTATGCAGATTTGCTCATTTGTAATAATGAATTATGTTAAATAGGAGTTAAGCTATACATTGTTTCTTGTCCTTGATATAACTTCCTATCATCAATCTTTATTTGTTTTTTGTTTACAGTCATCTAAATGTGATGGACAAGCTAAGCTGGACATATCCTTTACAATTTCTGATGTGAAAGACAAGTACAAGGTCTGATCCATCTCCTTACCTTCAATGTGCATCTGTACATTTTGTGGAATTGAAGAAACTTTTTGTGCTTCCTCAAAAATGTACCTTTCACCTTTGTTTTCTTTCATTGGAAATGTTTACTGGTGCAGGATGCAACTCTTTCACCTAAATGGAAGGCATTCCAAACAATCATATTTCTTGAACGGGTGAGACATTTATCTCTATTTGTAAAGGTTCTTTTAAAAAGCTTGTTTGATAATGAAAATCAATATAAGGGCTGATTTTATGCATACGTCGACGTGTTTGTCTATTACTCAGGCTACTTTGTTCCACTAATAGTTTTATGAACAAAGTATTTTTATGCTGGATTTCCATTTATTTTTTTCGTTAATTGCTTTTATCTGTTTTTCTTGCTTCCAACATAAAATGGTGCATATATATGTTCACCAATCACAACTTTTTATGATCTATAATTCTCAATTGTACACATGCAGTCATACGTTAGACCTACCAAACAAACTTCACTTGATAATTTTTAGCAGAGGTAGTTTAATGTTGTTCACGTGTTCGTTGTGTGCTTTGCTTTTTTACAGGATGATGGACTACATGATTCAAGTAAAATTGCTGCTTTTGATTTTGATGGATGTCTTGCAAATACTAATGTAAAGAGGTAGTGGATATTACTATTTTTACATTGGCATGAATAATATTTGTACACATATATTATTCATGCCAATTTAACATAGTCCCCTTCTATTAAGAGATCCCTAAGAATATCATATCATAGGCTTTGATTTCTCACATCCCATCTATCAAGTGAGGATTTTGTACTTCAATGGGTTTGAAATTTTTCTTCTTTATGTTAACTGACTTCATCAATCTTGATTAAAAGGAAATCCTATGGGAATTATAAGTATATACTATATAGGCCCATGAGAAAGTCTGTCATAAATATCTCTTTTGAATGGTTTCGTGCAATGTAAATGTATAAGTGAGTTTCATTTGTACGAAAGAAAGAAGTTCTCATTTGGCCTAGACCCCAGAACTGTGGACAAGAATTTTTGTTGACAACCTAATATGCTGGTCTAATCTCAGGGGAGGTGCTGATGCTTGGTCCCTTATGTATCCTTCAATTCCTGATAAGCTACAAAGCCTGTATGAGGATGGCTACAAGCTGGTTTGTATTTTTTTGTTATCATATGAGCTATTGAAATTTGTACAGAAGTCTTGTGATTTTTGGACAGTTTGACATTCTCGTTTGTTTAGTTGTTTGGGGCTGCACTAATTGAAAATTTGACCACATCAGGTAATTTTTACAAATGAGTCCAACATTGAGCGCTGGAAGAACAAGAGACAAGTAGCTGTGGACTCAAAAATTGGTCGGCTCAACAACTTTATTAAGAAAGTGAAGGTCCCAATTCAGGTAATTCTTTTTGACTAACTTACATTGCCTACCTCACGTGGTTGCAAGATCCAACCATGGTCCATTTCTGATGCAACTGATAAATTCATCTTAAATTCTTAATCAGGAAGTCTGTTCACCCTTTGTGATAAGAGTAATTTGGTTGAACTACCCATATTTTTGAAAAGGGACATTCAGCCTTGGCAATAAGGAGAAAATAGTTTAGTAGTAATTTTTTTTTTAAAGTTATTACTTCAGCTTCTGACGTGTAGAAAAAATTCAATATTGCATAAGAGTGTAGAATCTTATGATGAGAACAATTATGTTGAGAACTATGAAATGACACATTTTTTCCTTAAGAAAAAAAATGCAAGGAGTATTGAAGTTGTCACTGTCCAGGTTTTCATAGCTTGTGGCCTTGGAAAATCCGGTGGTCAAGCAGAAGACCCCTTTCGCAAACCCAAGCCGGGGATGTGGCATATATTGGAACAACACTTCAACTCTGGCATTTCCATTGACATGGATCAGTAAGCTCTTTTCTTTTCTTGTTTGGTTACCTATCACTATTCTGCACATAGGAAGAGAGACATAGAATTGCTACCTTATTAATCAGTGTAGTTTTGTTCGTTTCAATAGCAATTATTATCAAAAGGACAGGATCAATGAGATTATAAAAGCTTTTTCTGTCTGCATTGTAGATCCTTTTATGTTGGTGATGCAGCTGGGAGAAAAAATGATCACAGTGATGCTGATATTAAATTTGCGGAGGTACTAACATCCTACATTATGATATTAAATTATGACATGCGTGGTTTAAAGTTTTATGTCCCAGTGGAATACTTGGGTGTTTATGGTTGTTTTTTATTTTCTTTTGCAGGCCGTCGGTTTAAAATTTTATGTCCCAGAGGAATACTTTGGTGTTTGAGCAAGGGACATTGACATCGAAATTATGTTGCCCTTCAGCCCCCAATTTTAGAAAAAGAAATCTATATCATGTAATTATTATGTAGTTGGCCTTTCCTCGGAAGTTACTGGAACTTCTGTTTTGCTTAGAAGTAGTATTTTTTGTTCCTTGCTAGGAGGTTCTGTTAGCTTATGTTGTGACTGAATGTTGCTCTAGCTTAACATCCAAATTACATCTGCCGAAAAGCAAAAATTTCTCTGCGGATTCTGTTGTAACATTGTAACATGCAGTTTGATAGCTCAGTTCTTCATAGTGATAGATGTTCTCCTCTTTAATGACATTAATGTAATTTCAAAAACAAAAACAATGATGGCTTTTCTGGTTTATGAGGGAATTATCTGAAAAAATATTAGAACGAATTTCCTTTTGGCCAAATTTTATTATTATTATTAAATATTTATGTATTGAAAAAAGGGGATCAACTAAAAAAGCTTAATTTAATTGCATGTAGTTTGAGTGTGGTGTGTCAATTGTGGACTTCAACAGCTTGAGAGCCTTGAGCAAAACGTGGCAGCATCCCACAAATCTTAAATCCCATGCAATACGATGTTGTCGGATGGAACTGGAAGCAAGCAGCAAGCAAACGATTAATGAAGAAGAAGACGAATCAGCAAGAACTGGAACTGAGTGTTTTTTTGTGTGGAGACGTTGAGACTTTGAGAGAGAATTCAATTGCTGCATTTTCACAAACACCACCAAGGTAACAACCAGCTACAGATAATCAACCCTAACCAGAGCAATGGATCCTTACTTCGAACAGAGACTCAGAGATGAAGTCATCTACCTCCACTCTCTCTGGCACCAAGGCCCCCCCACCTCCTCTAACCCTAACACTAACCCTACAACTAACAACCCCAACCCCAATTCATATCCCAATCCCACCAACACGTCAAACAGGAAGAGAAACAGAAAGGCAAGAAATGAAAGAGAAAGGCCCAACAAGAAGAAGCCCTCGCAACCCGACCCGCCTCCACATTCGGGCCGTCCTTGGCCCTGCCCGACCCCGACCCATGACTCCACTCCCGGTGCATCATTACCGTGGCCCACGAAGCCCAATTCGGCTCCGGCAACCCACCGTCCATCGCCAGAAGAACAAGCGAAACTCGCCGCGCTGAAACTACAGCACAATGCCTTGGACGCTTGCCGTGGATTATTTTTGGGCAATGCCGGGTCGGACAGCGAGGAATCTGAATCCGAATATGAGGAGGACGAGAGTGGAGATGGAGATGACTATTGGGTTGAGGGTGGTGAGAGTGAAGTGTACAAGGTGTTGTTGAATGTGTTCGTGGAGAAGAGTGAGCTGAGGAGTTACTATGAGGTGAATTATGAGAATGGGGAGTTCTATTGCTTGGTGTGTGGTGGGTTGGGAAAGAACAAGTGGGTGAAGGGCTGTATTGGCCTTGTTCAGCATTCGATTTCGATATCCAACACGAAGAAGAAGCGGGCTCATAGGGCTTTTGCGCAGGTGGTTTGTAGGGTTTTGGGTTGGGATTTTAACCGGCTCCCCACAATTGTGCTCAAAGGTAAAAGGCTTGGTCTTTCGATGGAAAAGCCCGGCCAGGAACGAGTAAGCTTTGTCTTTGTTTGCTTGATGTTGGTTTGTGGTGGTTGTTCTTAATGTTTTATATGAATTTGGTTGAGTTGTGAATGTTGCAGGGTGAAACTGAGGTAAATGCTGGTTCCTCTGAGGGTGTTTCGGTTGTTGTTGAAGATAATGTGGCAGCTGAAAATGATGCTAATGCTGAATACGGTGAAAAAGAGACATTCGATGATCATCAGAATAAGGGTAAACAACTAATGATTTGTGAGGTTAGTTATGTCTATCACTTTTTAACTTAGTTTTTGGTTCTTGAGTTTTACATGAGTATCAGAGACAGTGTACTTTTTAATTTGATTTGGGATATGTTGTTTCAGAACTCTCTGAAATATGATGGTACAAATGAAAGCACAGAAAGGACTGAAAAGGGTATATCAGAAACCGGAACAAACAAAGAAGCAGTGGATACTTCTGTAAGATATTGCTATTGAAATGAACTGCATTGATAACTTCAATTACAACTGAGATGATATTTTCTCTTCTTTTTTGTTTAGGGTTTAGTGAATGATGGCATACTCATTGTACTTTTGGCTAAAACTATATGTTATCCAAAACTTTGTATTTTTTTAAAAAATGTGAGGACTTAAATCTCATTTTCTGGAGCCTACAAATGTTTTTTTTTACACACTTTTAAAGAAAATATATATATATAATGTAGGGAATTGATCAATCACTGGTCTCAAAGATTGAATGGCCATGTAAAGAGTCCAGTGTTTCCTCGTCAACAGTGTTAGGTTGGCCAACCTTTAGTTCTCACTCGGCATCTGCAACATGCTCCATTCCGGTGGAAGAACAAGCAAGGCCTGCTACATTATTGTTACAGCAGAAAGCCTTAAAAGAATGCCAGGATTTCTTTGCTGGCTACAGTGGTGAAGATATCAGCGAAGATGAGGATGAAGGAGATTTGATGGATGAAGATAGGTCTGACGAAAGTGAAGAATTAAAGTTCTTTTCAAAGATATTTACAGATCATGGCGAGTTAAGGAGTTTTTATGTCAATAATTACGAAGATGGGGAATTTTACTGCTTGGTTTGTGGTGGGGTAGGGAAGAAGGTATGGAAGAGGTTTAAAGGTTGTGTGGCGCTTCTTCAGCACTCCACTGCCATATTAAAGACTAAGAAGGTGGCTCACAGGGCTTATGGCCAGGTTATTTTTAAGGTCCTTGGTTTGGATATTGGTCAGCCTCCAACCGTTGGGTCTAAAGATATACCTCTTGATGATGGACCTTTGGCAAAGTCAGACAATTTGCAGGTAATTATTGCATGTGTGATATGTTTATATAGAGTTGTTCCTGAATTCTATAAGCGCTTTTACTGAACGTTGCAGGGTGAACTGGAGGAAAATGCTGATGATCACAAGGATAATGTTGTTGTTCCAAAGGAAAACTTGGACTCTGTGAGTGATCATATTGGTGAAACAGTTTCAAAGCAGGAATCTGTGAGTGATCATGTTGTTCAGAGTACTGGAACATCAAAGACATGTGAGTTGCAGGTGAGTTCCATCTCCATTGTTCACTCCTCAACAATGTCATATACTGAGTCACAGATTATTATGTCATACGTAATTTGTGTATGTACATCATAGAAGCATAGTTATTCGTTCCTGAATTCTGTAAGTTGCCTTTGATTGAAACCTTTGATTGAACACTGCAGGGTGAAGTGGAGGAAAATGCTGATGATCACAAGGATATTGCTGCTGTTTTGAAGAAAAACTTGGACTCTATGAGTAATCATAGTGGTGAAATAGTTTCAAGGGAGGAATCTGATGTTGTCCCGAGTAATGGAGCATCAAAGACATGCGAGCAGCGGGTGAGTTTCACTCAGTTGTTCATTCAACAAAGTCGTGCTGAGTCACAGGTCATTATTTTATGCGTAATATGTTATATACATCATAGATTCATAGTTCATTGCAGGTGAGTTCCATCTCCGTTGTTCACTCCTCAACAAAGTCATGTACTGAGTCACATTATTATGTCATGCATAATTAGAATCATTTGTTCCTGAATTCTGTAAGTAAGTTGCCTTTCATTGCTGCTGTTTCAAAGGAAAACTTAGACTCTATGAGTGGTCATGGTGGTGAAATAGTTTCGAAGGAGGAATCTGATGTTGTCCAGAGTAATGGAGCATCAAAGACATGCAAGCTGCAGGTGAGTTTCACTCAGTTGTTGTCTCAACAAAGTCATGCTGAGTCGCAGGTTTTTTTTAATCCGTAATGTGTGCATATACATCACAGATTCATAATTAGTTGTTCCTGGATTCCATAAGTTGGTTTCATTATACATTGCAGGGTGAATTGGAGGAAAATGGTGATGATCACAAGGCTAATGCTGTCGTTTTGAAGGAAAGTTTGGGCTCTATGAGTGGTCATAATGGTGAAATAGTTTCAACAGAGGAATCTGATGTTGTTCAGAGTGATGGAACATCAAAGACAAGTGAGTTGCAGGTGAGTTTCAACTGAAGTTGTTCTCCTCAGCAAAGTCATGCTATGTCACAGATTATTATTTCATTCATAATATGTGCATATGCATCATAGATTCCTAGTTGCACCGGCGTGTTATAACATGGTTATAATTGAATATTTGCAGGGTAAGACTCAGAAAAATGCAGGTGGTCCCAACGAAGATTTGAACGTCTTTATGGAAATTTAGACCCTTTGTGAACAGTGATAATATTGACCGAGTTTCAGGTGACTTTTTCATGTTTGTGATATATACTTTGCGTCATAGTATTACAATGCTTTTATGGAACCTTGCATGACAAGCCTGAGAGAACTGAGCCTGGTCACAATCAAGATTCGGGTATATCATTGAAGAAAAGAAGGGAATGTGAAGTCATACTTTTAAGTTGCGATAAGTACTGTATAGATAGAGTTCTACTCTTCCAAAGAAGGACAAGCATCATTGGAAAGAGTAAATCTTTAATGAAATTCTATCTCGGCACTGATGTATTCTGTATATTTTTTCTCAAGAGTATTGTTACTATTAAGAATAAATTAATATTGTAGTTTCTTTTAGTAAAGCATTAGCTAGGTGACTCTTCAATTCATAACTTGAATATGTACGCTACAATGTGAAGAACCAATTAGAGTAAAATTAAGATTTAGTGCCGACGGTAGCATTTGCAAAAGAGAGACTGATATATTGGATGAATTTGTTTTGTACATTAGCAGATCCCAAAGACTCACAAATACTGAACCCGAAATGTTGAAGTTGGGACCTCCAGCTCCAGCCCCAGCCCCAGGCCGATCTGAGCTCAGAGTTGGTTTTTATTTCTCAGTTGACTACTTAACAAAAGATTGAGTTCTTCATTCTTGTTTCATTTTCGTTTCGAATTTTGATCAGTAAGTCATAGTGCCCTTCATTAAAAGTCAATCCAAAGGATTGATATATGTCCAACCTGGTTCTAAGCCCTAACCAAAGAGTGGAAAAAAGAATCTTCCTTGTTATTTTTTCCAAAGCCATTCAAACATGTGACGTGACCGCAAAACTACGACACCAACCTTCAAACCCACATCCTTCCAATTATTTTCAAAATTTACATAAAATTATGAACCACCGAAGATTTCAACAGCAACCCATGACATAATCATACAAAAGCAACATTTACAATATAAGCATCCTCCGATCGAAACATAACCATTGAATTCTCTTTATGTAGAGTGGAGCACATAAATGGAAACATCCAAAGGCACCAGCACCAGCTTCTTAAATAAAAGATAAAAGTAACAAAAGAAATTATCTTACTCACAAGCCAGTTTTGTGCCAAAGCTGGTAAGGCAAATAGCAAATGCCTGGAAGGCTGACAAGGGCTGCCTATAATCCATCGTGAACGTATCATCACCCACTTTTCCAAACTGAAGAACCGTTTCCTCATCTCCTTTCCCCCCTGACTGGCTTGGGTCCACTGTCGCAACCAGTTGAAAGTTCTTCACTGATGCTACTGTGACCCGACCATGGAAATTCAAACACCAGCACTGCAACTGATCATGCCATCTTGGAGCTTTATTCCTCAAGATGGTGTAGCCAGAACTGGTAGATTCTGGTTTCTTCATCTTGGATTTTTCCAAAGGTTTACCAATTGCAGTTTCACCTGATGGTGGGCAATTAAGCGGGCAGACCATCCTCCTTGGACCTCTTGATTTTAGAAGGTTGAACTTGTAAGAGACCTGCCCAACTTCAAAGTTGCCTGCTGGAACTTGGGGGCTTATTTGCTTGCTTGCGAAACGGCGGGTAGACCTGCTGCTAGCAGGCTTTGCACCAGTATGCGGCGGCTGGCTGTCATAGATTGTAAAATTGGTGCCCAGAAAATCCGAGCTGCAAAAGGGTTTGGCATTAAATAAGAGTGCAGATGAGAAACGGGTTAACATTGAAATTTGTTGTTGTAATTCAATAGATCTTGAAATATGACTGGTTGGGGGTTTAAAAGAGCACAAATTTTGAGACCATAAAATTTTGGTTTCATCGTGAAGTCAATTGACCTTTACAGTCCAATTTCTCTGAAATGCAAACTAATGAAAACCCAGTGTCAAACTGGTTCAAAATTGTAATCATATCAACCTAACTTGGTACTGGACTGAAACCTCTTATATGTAGTTCAAAATATAGTTCTCAACATATGAAGGTCCTTAAACCAGAAGACATTATATGTTACTACCCACTAAAAACGATCAGAAGGAACTACATCACATAATCAATCACCTTAACTCTCTTAAGAAGAATGCCTTACCTTAGTTTTCCCACATAAGCATTGCTTCCTTGGGATATGTCATCAGCATCAAGCGATATAATATACTCAGTGTGAGAGCCACGCCTATATCTTCGTGCTGCTAAAAGAAACTTTCCCTTATCTGTGAATGCTGGGAAGGAGAGAGAAAAAGAAATATCACAGAGCACAAAAAAGACAAAATAACCATTAGCATGTCACAAACCACTCACAAAGTGCCAAATAAAACAAAAGATCAACTGCGATACATACAACACAAGAATTAATAAGGAAGCAACATTTATCTATAGCCTCAATTTATGCACAACCAACACAATACCATAACAATAATTTGTTTATGTCAGTAATCTAAAATCAGAGAAATTTCTCAGACAAAAAGAAAACACAGTAACTTAACTTCACAAACTTATAAGTGTATTTAATGAGTATCTTTCAGCATTGACTAAGTGCCGTTCAATAATTTCTTCAGGCAAGCAATACCCGTTTAAAACTTATAGGTTATATTAAAGGTTTAAACTAAATCGATATCTGACATTCAAGTCAAAATCATGTAAGACCAGGAAACTAAAGTTTTGTTCAAAAAGTCTTAGACAGATCTTGCTGAGTCAAGTCAACTTAGGAATTTAATCACCAGCAAAAAGTCTCCATTTTTTAGTTAATGAAAAGTCAACTTAAAGGTTCAGACCACGAAAGTGCCCCTTTTGAATATGCCTTCAATGACTTGCAGGTCAAAATTTGAATTAGTAAGAGTAAAACAGCTTCTGAAGACATATAGGAGGAAGTCATTCCAGAAGTTGTTCTCATGTACATACTCACATGGGGTAAATGCAAGATAAAGGTAAAATGTTGAGGTCTTCTTGTTTCGTTTTATTAGACATTGATGGGGAAAATCGCATGGTCCTGGCTGCAAGAATCACAAAGAAATAAGACAACCAATTGCAAATCAGTTATTACAAACCACTAAATTCAATGAATCACTGAACACATCAATATTGTCAATGACAAACCAGAAGCAACTTAGTTTTAAAACTTCAATCTCTCTTCAAGAAATGCCTGAAAACATAGCTAACCAAATAATCTTGATAGTTCATTCTCTTTTATATGTAAGGACTACGATTAAGCTTCGTTCATTATCTAAGAGTAACAATAACAATAATCTGCCAGAAAATCCATAATTTCTGCAACCACAACATCAACAGGTTAGATTTTGTTTTGCAAAACACAAAAATAACTTATTTATAGGGAAACCCATAAAAGTATTGTTTTTAAGACACACAAAACAATGAAATCAAATTTTACGAACTTCTTTGAACTCTGTGGCCAGTGCATATAGTGCTTTTAAATTCCAAATTTTCATTTAACGGTCATAAACTAATTCGAAATGGGAAACCAAAACGGCTCCAAAATGGGATAGAACGTTGAAATTCGGTGTGTTTTTATATCATGCACCTTCTTCAAAACTTACTCAAAAACTTCTGAGTTACGCAAATTCACTCCAATCACAGAAGAGCCCCATTATGAATTTGCGACCCTTTAAGGTTTTAAACCATTTCCAACTCTTGATTTTGCCATCATCCAAGAAAAGTTTATCATCATTTCAGATTCTAATAGTGAAATTGCAGAAAGCAAAATCCTCCACTAAATTAGCAAACTTTCAGACAATCCTGATCGATCTCCTAAGGAGACTATTCAAATCGCAAACTAAAAAAACCTAAATACTATTTAAAAAAATAATTCAATCAATCGAAGATGATATTGCCAAGGGAATACCTGTTTAAGGCAAGAAGGGAACGTAATTTTGCCACTGTAGGAAGGCGAGCGCGCGATCTGCTTGGTAATATCCCTCCACCGCTTGCAGACACAGGCGCAAGCGACGACGTTTTGGCGGTTAGGCCACTTGTCCTCGCTGTTCTCTACTCTCTGTATGATCTCGCCGAGGAGCTCCGGCAGCATAGTCGACCACGAGGACGATGACGACGAGTCGGCATAGTCCGCGACTCGGTCCAACTCGGCCGAGTCGCCGCGCGCGACTCGGCGGTCTCCACCACGCGCCTGATCATCGTCTCGAAATTTCAATTCTCTAAACGATTTGGAGAATTTCCGAGAGAGCAAGGCTTTCCTCAGAGACATGGCTTGGGATTGGGGCTTAGGGTTAGGGTTTCGATCTCGTAGACATTGGTAAAGAGATTTTTTCCTCTTATGGAGAGAGGAAGAGCGAGGGAGCGAGAGTGGTAGAGGTCGATGATGAATATGAGAAAATAAAAAATGATTTGTGGTAAATTGACAGGCTGTGACGGGTGAGAGTTGGAGGCCCAATAAGGGAGTGAGGATGCGACACGTGGAAGTTGTAGAGACAGATGTAAATTGGTGTTGGATGACGGGATTGTGAGATTAGAGGTGTAATGAAAGGGTGGTGGGAGTTTGACTGGGTCAATTCAACAGAATAGCTGAAGCCGCAAGCGGCAAAAGACTGTAACCAACCAGTAACGACCAGCTATTTACTTGTAAGTTGTACTCGTTATCTCGAACGCGTCTCCAATTCTTTTTTTCTTTTTTTACTTTAACCCCCTGATAATTTTTTTAACAAAATTAGTAAAAAATTATTGAGAGATTCACTATTATACTCAATATAAGGACTCAAATTATATAAAAGCCCTATATGAAATGTACTTTAGAAACACATCCAAAGCCCATTTAAAATATAATAAAGAGGCTTCGAACTTTTTATAAATTACAAAACTGACATCAATTTCTTAAAACAAGCCCAATCTCAAAATCTCATAAAAAAATTCAAAACACTCAATAAGTTATTAAAGTAATTTTATAATTAAAATTAAATTAAATAAGGTTAGCTGTCATTTTTTTTTGTTTATTTTTTTTATAGAAATTAAGCGCTCATTTGGCATTGCTTATTTGGAGTGATAAGTGATTTTTTAAAAATTTAATGAAGCCTAGTCCGTTTGGTAAACTATAAGAAAATCATTTATTGTTAAAAATTGTTGTGAGAGAAAACTATAAGGGAAAGCAGCTAATAAGGGGCTTTCATTTTCTGATTATGCAGGAATCAATTTCGAAAAGGCACTGGATTTAATGATTATGTGGCAATTATTTTCTAATTATGCGAAAATAAGTACTAACAACACTTTTAACAGTAAATTTGACAGCGATTATTTTCACAGCACAGCAATATCAAACTGGCCCTAAATAGTGTAGAGTTTATCTATATTACTAGTGCTAAGAATGAATATATCACTAAATATGTCAAAAATATTTTTAGTTATTTCTAATTGACCAACAAAATCAATGTTAATTTTTATACAAGATTTTTTTTTTTTTTTTTGGTATGACAAAATGCACTTTTTTCTCATTTGTAATTTTGCTGCCAACATGTAAAGAAGTATCTCAACAATACTTAGAAGGATGGAAAGATTTCACTCAACCCTTCACTAAAAATGAATACATTAAGGCATGTTTACGTATCAGTAATGGAGAAAGTAAGGAATCAGATAATTTAGGAATCGGGGAACTACTGAATCGGTATGGGAAGAATCATTCCCATTAAGCTGTTTACTAAACATACGAAATTAGTAAAGGAATGGGGTTGATTCCCATTGTTATTGTTTACTAATTTTCATGAATCAGAATCCAAATTAATTTGATTACTAAAATGCCCTACACATTTTCACCACATCACATATATAAAATTCACCCAAAACCAAAAGCTATAGGAAAAGGGGTTTTGAATTAATCAGTAAGAGGGAATCCGTTATCAAAGAAAATTATCAGCAATTTATTCTGAACCAAAAGCTAGACAAGCTAACCTGGCTAAGAAATCTTTGATCAAGTGAGATAAAATTCACAAAAGAAGTCACCTGTGTTGTAACGTTAAGGGTTTGAGTTGTTTGAACTTCTTCTGGCGTGTATTTTTATTTTTTTTAGGGTTTGAGTTATTTTGGAATTATAGTAAAGTGGTAAGGGTATTTTTGGAAGTTAATAAGAGAAAGCAGGAATGGGAATCGTATCGACTAGTCCCCCCTAGTCGATCTGATACCTAGTTTTGAGGGAATGTGATTACGGATTTTGAGGTGGGGCCCACTTATTTTTTCATTCCTGATTGCAAGTAAACGCAGGGGAAGTCAGGAATGGAAATCATTCCCTTTCCTCCCATACCCATTACTGATACGTAAACATGCCCTAAAATTAAACAATTACCCATCAAATTCTTAACGATACACATAAGCAAAATGGTCAATATCACTTGCTTATCAAATCTCACTCTCACACCACCACTCATACCAACCTTAAAAACTGAATGAATGTACAGAAAGAATATCCAACTCCACATGGACAAGTAATCCTAAACTCCAAAATAATAGATGGAATACAAGCTAATAAGTGCCGAAGCTATAATTAATTTGGCTTTCTCCAATATCTCACTTAACAAAAATCGTATCTCCTCACTCTGTATCAAATTCGAATCCACATTCCCATAATTTAAATTAGACTAAAATATAACAAATTTAAATCCACATTCCCATAATTTAAATTAGACTAAAATAGAACGGAAAATAAGTTGGAATATTTTCTTGTGAAAAAGAACAAAAATGATTATTTATTTTTGAGGTGAAATCGTGGTTCTTGTTATTGAGAGGCAGTGCAGAGAGTGCCCTCAGCACGACACGTCATCCATGCAAAAAATACAAGTGTCCGCATGCATGGCCTTGGACGCTCATACGAAGACACGTCGAAATGTAACTTTAACTGCCATCAACTTTGCCCTTTGACGAAGCTTTTTGTCTCCTTTGTTTCATTTTCATCTTGTTTTCCTTGTACGAATCATTCAATTAAACAGATCCAACGGTGCATCTAGTGCGAGTCTTTTATTATCCAACGGTGCTGATGGATGATACGAAACACAACAATATCCATTTTGTTAAACAAAAAGAAACATTTTAAACAACCTGCATAGCTGCAAACAAAGTACAAACGCATACCCAATTGACATCCGCCAACGAACAATAACCACCGTCCGATCACAATCACGATGACCAGAAAAATCAGACATTCCCACGTTGACGGTCCTGATTCATTCCCCAGCCACGGACCCCAAACTGCAACTCAGCAGCAGCAATCAAAAACTCCACAGCCTGCTGTGGTGTCAACAACTCCACCACCTTCCTCACCGTTCTCAGCCTCAGATTATCAGCCTTCTTCAACACGGTCACCAGCCGACCCATCTTCATATCCAGATTCGTGCATGCCCCCATCAGCTCACTCGCCCCCTCTTGCCACTCCGACAACTCCTCCGATATCGCATTCTCCTCTTTCACCTAGAAAACAAAGCAATTAATTAAATGAATTACAAAAAATATCGCGCTGATTAGTACAAATAAAGTTTTTGGAAGAAGAAATTCAACACATGACAGCAGAGTTAAATTCTCTTAACAATTTGATCGTTAGTTATAAATAGAAATAGGGAATGCGGTTGTTAATGTTGGTGGTTAATTTATAGGGTGTGCTTACAGTTTCGCATTGGAGTTCGCTGACGCGGCGGAACTGGGAGGGGGAGAGGTCCCCGAGGTCTCCGGTGCTAAAACCGCGGAGGATGTCGACGATGTGGGCCTCGAAGTGGATGGAGGACTCGGAGTAGACGAGGTGGAAGGCGGTGGTGGGGCGCCAGCCTGCGATCCAGTGGAGGGAGCGCTCGAGGGTGGTGGCCCACGGGGCGACGAAGACGGCCAGGGCGTCGCGCTCGGCGGCCAGGGCCTTGACTCGGTAGTACTCGTCGTAGTGGGACATGACTTTCTGGACGACGTGTAGGAGGTGGTGGTGGTGGTCAGGGGTGGTGGGGGGTCTGGGACAGGTGGAGAGCTGGTGGACGAGGTTGTGGAGCTGCTCGAACCAAGTCTCGTAGAAGCTGGTGAAGCTGCTGCTGCTCATTGTTGGGACTTTTGGGTGGTGGTTGGTTTTTTCCGTTGGATGGAAAACTGGGTTGAGAGAGGGTTTGAAGGGTTTTTTTGGGGTTTGGTTCTGATGCCAATTTGGATGTGTGTATGGGGCGTGAGGTTTTGTTATTGGTGATGGAGTGACAACGAGGCACGTACTTGGCTACGTGGAAGAAGATGGTGAAATGTTTTCTGTTTGATAGACGGCGGTCTCTGTAATTTTTAGTGCCAGTTGGACTAGATGCCAAACAACTTTTATTTGAATCAAAACTTAAAATCCAAGAAAATATATGTTGTGGGGGTATGCGTTTGTTTTGCTTTTTCTGTGCATGCTAATTAGTGAGGCAATTTTGCAGTAGGTTCAGGTTGGTTGGTTTGCTTCTCCGTGAGGAAAAAGATACAACCTATTCTTGGAAGGATAGATAACCACCAACAGATAAGCAGCCAAAGAAGGAAATTAAGCTAGAAATTAATATATATCCAAAGTATATATGCTACCAGGCACCCACACCAAATTTATGTACTAAATTGAAGTGATAAAAGATGAGTTACTATACATGTTGATACCTTACTTGTCAGCTATCGATATATGTTTAAAGTAAAATCACATTTGAATTAATCAAATACCGCTGCATCATTTGATAAATAAAATTTAGTTAATAGATTTGGTATGCACTCTACGTACCCTGATTATGTTCATGAATATATTCTTTTAATCACTTGAATTACAATGATACAATAATATCAGTTCGTTTATATTTTCTGCCACCAAGATTGGGAGTCATACAAATAACCTCTCTTTTACTAAGTGTTTTGGTATACGACTACTTACTTCAAGCAATAATATTAGAGAACTTAGGGCTCGGTTGTGAAATTATTGCAAGCGCACAATCCATACAAGTAATATAGAAATAAGTAGAGTGTCGTTCCCACGAAGACTGTAATTTCCTATTAACTACCAATTATGATTAATGCATAAGTTTATTTGAACAGTTGATTAAGAAGATTGATTAATTTTAAGAAAACTAAAACAATTATGAAAAATAACAATTTAATTAACAATAGAAAATTAAGATGATGAGACACTAGAGCATCCGACTTCACCATAACCAATTCTACTTAATTCTTATAGCCAATTAACCCTAATTACTATCCATGCTGACAGTTGGTTTCTCCTAATTCATTCGATATCCCCTCTCGGGCTCAACCAAAAGTATTCTCAATTAACAACCCATTCTCTCTCGAGCAACGGATTTAGAAAACCAAGAACCCATTAAGTTCTATGAGAACCTACAAGAAAACTGCATGAGTCATGGTAGTCCCTCTCGGGCACTCATTCAAGTCATGGTATTTGTTACAAGAAGCAAACACCAAACATCTCCTCTCGGTCTCCGCTTGGATCATCAATTAAATACTAGCTAGATATTTAAATCATTAAGAACAGTAACAAATACTCAACATGAGATAATAATCAGAAATTAATATAACGATAGAAATTAAGTATTCAAGGTTAGGCTACATCGTAGCCCTAGCAAGGGAAATTAGTTCATGACAGAAGAAAATATAAACAAGAGAATTATTGTCATAAAACCAATTTGGCCGATGGACTTGATCTTCAGAATCTTCACAGGAACACCTTCAAAAGCTCCTCAAATAATGCAGCAGCAAATTCTTGGCTTCCTCTGATATTTCTCTGGTTGAATGAAAGTTGGTGGAAAAATATGGTAGAGAAGACGATGGTGGAAAAAAGATGCCCTGGCTATTAGGTTAACGCTTTGTATTTATAGGCCAAGGGACTCCTCCAAAAATAAGGAAGATAATATTTATTTAGGAAGGAAAGGAAAAATAGGAATATTAGAAAAACTAAGACCTATTCTCAAAAGGAAGTAACATGCGGCTTAGTCAAAGAGGGAATTTGCTTTGGGGTTTTAAAGGGAAAATAGGAAAGTATTCTCAAGGGTCCAGCCGATACCCACAATTTGCTCCAAAGCCTTGCTAGGTATGATTTCCTACAAAATCTTCACCAAACGCATTAAACTAACCAATTTCACATGAAAACAATGCAAATAAAGATAGATTATATATGCAAAATATGAATCTATCAAACTACCTCAAACCTATCTTTTGCTAGTCCTCGAGCAAAATTAGAAATTAAAACAAACACAAAACAAAAACTAACTGAATCGCAGGTAAACTCGATGGCACTTAGCATGTGCCACAAGCCGTTAAACCTCTAGGTGTCCCTAGTTGGAGGAGTTGTGTCTCCTGAGGGTTTACCAGTCACGATACCCACAAACGTTTTACTACAAAACAAAAGAGCTAAAGACACCACTTTAAACAGGCTAATAAAAACCAATGCATGCCAATCACATTTGCATCACTAAAGATATGCCACCTTGAGTAAATTGCATCATAGTGTAATGTGTAATACCAAAACTCATAACATCAAAGCTTAAAGACAGCCACACTCAAACGCCATGGAATTATTTCGCCTTGACTCTAATCCTCACCGGATATCACTCTATAATTTTTCTCTCAGAGTCCTAGGCTTACACTCAAATGTCACATATGTGTATGAAGTTATGTAATGGAAATCAAATATTAACACATATGCTTAGCTTGAAGAATGGCAATTTTTGAAAATAATGTCTCATGAAAAGAATCGAATACTAAGAATTAGAGTACATACCTCACCTCCAAGAAAGATTTCCCAAAAGATCAGTTAGGTCTTTTACTTTGGTTGTAATGAAAGGCTCGGTTCGGGTTAAGAAAGAAAGGAAAGGAATAACAAAAACTTAGGACATACCAAAGCATTATTCACGATCACATATACGGCCAGCTCTTTTTGAACTTTTTATACCACTCAGCGTCCAGGGATTGTGCAATTTTCTACTCCATTTGGAGTGATTTTGAACTTTTATTCTTTGGATTTGCAAAATATTTCCTTTTCTTCTCTTTTCTTATACTTTTTTTTTTCTTCTTGCAATTTTGCACAAACACCTCGGTACACGCCAATTCTTTGGTGTAGAGCTCAACCTTCTTATTTTCATCACTTTGGCACATCCTAAGCTGTAAGGTATGGCTTAGAAACGGGTTATATAGGTTAAAAGATAGTAGGGGTGATGAAGGAAGGGCTAAGTGTTTGGTTACAAAGGAGTTAATGATGCACACAAAAGGGTAGGATGAAAAGTCTTTTAGAGGGTGAAAACATGCATAGCCTAACATCATCTCTTATGGTCCATCCAACTTGGAAGCGACGTACCTACAAAAATAAGAAAATTCTTTAGTATCTAATACAAACCTAATGAGAGCAATCTAATTAAGAAAAATAAAAATAAAAATTGAAGAGTGTTTAAGAGTAGAAACAATAAAACCCCTCTCAAAGAATGGCTTTTGGCTCAATTATCTCACAAATGCAGTCTCCACTAATATTCCATAGTCATTCGAGCATAGCAACCTTGTCCACCAAAACATTACGAATGTGGTATTGTGAAGTGCAAAGATTATAATGCAATAACCCTTCATGGCAACACGTTAGTAAAGCATTCATGATCAAAACATGGCATATGCATCTCTATTAGCAAGAAAAAGTAATAGCTTTAACTAGAATTTACATTTCATCAGAAAAACTGCTTCTTTTCAATTTCGACCTCAGATCAGTTTTCAACAATTATCTCACAAAGCATTGCACAGATTTTGACAAGCCCTATATGCTCAGAAAATAGACAAACAAATGCACAACTTTTCTTTAGACAAATACCAGAAAAACAGATGAAAACTGACTTTAAATACAGATCACAGTACATAATCGCAGAAATATTCGAGTTCCAGACCCCTGTTCAGAAAAACAGCTATAACTTCCAAACGAAAAGTCAGCAAATTACGAGCCTTATATGGCTGGATTCAGCACGAAAAACTGAAGAAGGCAACGCGGGCCAAACCTTCAATTCTATCACAGATTAAAACAGTATTACCGAAACATAAACACCAATGTTTTGCATGACTCGACTAATAAAAAAAATGTTAAAATTAAAAACGAATGTTACCCGCCTCAAACCTAAACGAAACATTGTCCTCAATGTTTTAAAAAGGAAATAGAAGCAAGGACAAAGAATAGTAAAAGAAATGAATGAGGGAAACACACAAATAAAAATTAAAAAGATAAGGAATGAAGGTACCTAGTTGGGTTGCCTGCCAACAAGCGCTTAGTTTAGAGTCAATAGCCCGACCTTAGGATGCGTTTACTTGGGGTCATCGAGGAGGACAGTGGTTTCCTCCTCAAGAAATGCAGCTGCCACATAAGGTTTGAGTCGATGGCCATTAACTTTGAAAGTTGTACGGTCACGATCATTCTTGATTTCAACTGTCCCATAAGGATACACTGTTAACACCGTGAATGGCCCAGACCAACGAGAGCGAAGTTTCCCAGGAAAAAGTTTCAACCGTGAGTTGTAGAGGAGAACGCTTTGACCCACATAAAAGTCCTTCTTCAAGATGTGCTTGTCATGCCACTTCTTTGTACGGTCCTTGTAAATTTTCGCATTCTCATACGATTCATTTCGAAGTTCCTCTAGCTCATTCAATTGTAACTTCCTCTTCTCCCCTGCTGAACTCATGTCAAAATTGAGCGTTTTAATAGCCCAAAACGCTTTATGCTCCAATTCCACCGGAAGGTGGCATGCTTTCCCAAAAACAAGTCTATATGGTGACATCTCAATTGGCGCTTTGAACGCCGTTCTATAAGCCCATAGTGCATCATCCAATTTTAATGACCAATCTTTCCTAGAGGCACTCACCGTCTTTTCCAAGATTTTCTTCAATTCCCTATTTGAAACTTCAACTTGCCCACTAGTTTGCGGATGGTAGGGAGTAGATACTTTATGGGTGATGCCATATTTTGCAAGAAGGGAATTAAATTGACGATTGCAAAAATGCGTGCCTCCATCACTAATAATTGCACGAGGGACCCCAAATCTTGTAAAAATATTCTTTCGTAGAAATCTGACCACAACCTTGGCGTCATTCGTGGGTAGGGCAGCTGCTTCGACCCATTTGGATACATAATCCACTGCAACCAAAATATACAAATTCCCATATGATGCTGGAAACGGACCCATGAAGTCAATACCCCAAACATCAAACAATTCCACCTCCAAAATATTATTCAAGGGCATTTGGTTTCGACTAGAGATATTTCCTGTACGTTGGCAAGGGTCACATCTTGTAACAAAGTCTTGAGCATCTTTAAACAAAGTAGGCCAGAAAAATCCAGATTGTAGAACCTTGGCTGTAGTCTTGGATGCACCATAATGGCCTCCACATGCCAAAGTATGACAATGCAATAATATGTCAGCCATCTCTGTCTCAGGTACACATCTTCGTATAACTTGGTCAGGACCATGCTTCCACAAATATGGATCATCCCAATAATAATGTTTAACCAATGATAGGAATTTCTTTTTCTGATAAAAAGACATATTAGGGGGAAGAATACCACAAGCTAGGTAATTTACAAAATCTGCATACCAGGGGGTGATGAATTTTTTCTCAGAGTAGATGGAAAATAATTGCTCATCCGGGAATGTCTCTAGGATAGGCCCAACATCTTCTATAACTTCATCCTCACGGACTAGCCGAGAGAGGTGGTCGGCCACCACATTCTCAGACCCTTTTTTATCTCGAATTTCAATATCAAACTCTTGAAGTAATAAAACCCATCGAATTAGTCTTGGTTTTGCTTCCTTCTTGGCAAGCAAAAATTTCAAAGCTGCATGATCTGTATACACAATTACCTTCGCACCCAATAGGTAAGAACGAAATTTATCCAATGCGAATACCACTGCTAACAATTCCTTTTCCGTAGTGGCATAGTTCAGTTGGGCATCATTCAATGTACGACTTGCATAGTGAATTACGTGTAGTAATTTATTCTTCCTTTGACCCAAGACGGCTCCAATAGCATAATCACTTGCATCACACATAATCTCGAATGGTAATTCCCAATCAGGTGCCATAATGACTGGTGCAGTGGTGAGTTTTGTCTTCAATAAATTAAATGCCTCCAAACAGTCTGAATCAAAGTTGAATTCAGAATCCTTCAATAACAACTTGCAAAGAGGCTTTGTAATTTTTGAGAAATCCTTTATAAATCGACGATAAAACCCAGCATGTCCCAGGAAGCTTCGAATTCCTTTCACTGTAGAAGGGGGTGGCAGCTTTTCTATGGTCTCAATTTTTGCACGGTCAACCTCAATACCTCTTGCTGAAATTTTATGCCCCAACACAATTCCTTCTTGTACCATAAAATGGCATTTTTCCCAATTGAGAACTAAATTGGTTTCTTCACATCTTGCCAACACCAATGCCAAATTATCCAAACAAGAATCAAAAGATGAACCGAAAACAGAGAAATCATCCATAAATACCTCAATAAATCGCTCCACCATGTCCGAGAAAATGCTCATCATGCAACGTTGAAAAGTGGCAGGAGCGTTACATAACCCAAAAGGCATACGGCGATAGGCAAAAGTTCCAAATGGACATGTGAAGGTCGTTTTTTCTTGGTCTTCAGGCGCGATAGGAATTTGATTATATCCTGAGTATCCGTCTAGGAAACAGTAATAGGCATGCCCAGCAAGTCTTTCTAGCATCTGATCAATAAAAGGCAGCGGGAAGTGATCTTTTCTGGTTGCAAAATTCAATTTCCTGTAATCTATGCAGACTCTCCATCCTGTAACAGTTCTTGTTGGAACTAACTCATTATTTTCATTTTTTACTACAGTCATCCCTCCTTTCTTTGGCACAACCTGTGTAGGACTCACCCAACTGCTGTCAGATATAGGGTAAATAATACCTGCATCAAGCAATTTTAATACCTCTGCACGAACCACTTCCTTCATGTTGGGATTCAATCGACGTTGATGCTCCACGGATGGCTTATGCTCCTCTTCCATTAGTATTCGATGCATACACATAGAAGGGCTAATACCCTTGATGTCAGCGATTGTCCACCCAATTGCAGTTTTATATTTTCTCAAAACCCGTAATACTTTTTCTTCTTCAGTTTCACTCAAATTGGCAGCAATAATAACTGGTAAAGTTTCAGAATTTCCCAAATAAGCATACCTCAAATGTGTTGGCAATGGCTTCAGAGTAAGTGTGGGTGCAGCAATCACAGAAGGGGCAGCCTTAGGAGGTGCTGCTCCTAGTGGTTCGAACTGATTCCTTTGCCTTGGATGGTATGGTTGTGATGCATCCAAATATAAGGCATATTCAGCAACCATGGGGTTGTCATCTTGGGAGGTAGCAACATGGACCAATGTAGATTCCAATGGATGGCTCGGATTCTCCTTTTTAAATGTGTCTGAAGCAATTTCATCAATTAATTCCATGTGAAAACAATCCTCCGCTTCTCTTGGAAATTTAATTGCTTCAAAAACTTTGAATGTTGCTTTTTCATTCCCAACTCTCAAAGTTAGTAACCCTTCTTCTACGTCAATCAGAGTGCGTGAAGTAATCAAGAATGGGCGGCCCAAAATTAGCTGCGTGTCAGAATCTTCTTCCATATCCAAAACCAGAAAATCCGCCGGAAATATGAGTGTATCAACCTTTACTAGAACATCTTCTATAATTCCATCTGGGTATGTGATTGACCTGTCCGCCATCTGCAAAGAAACAGTAGTGGGTTTAATTTCACCAATACCAATCTTTTTAGCAACAGATAAAGGTAGTAAGTTAATGCTAGAACCCAAATCACATAAAGCTCTTTCAAAGAAATTATTTCCAATAGTGCATGGAATTTTAAAACTCCCTCTATCTTTTTGTTTTGGTGGAAGCTTCCGTTGTAGGATGGCGCTGCACTCTTCTGTCAGTTGGATTTTCTCGTGCTCTCCAAATTTCCTCTTCTTGGAGAGAATGTCTTTCATGAATTTTGCATAACTTGGCATTTGTTCCAAAGCTTCAGCAAAAGGAATGTTGATCTGTAACTTTCTGAACATCTCCAAGAATTTTGCAAACTGCCCATCAACTTTATTTTTTCTCAACCTCTGCGGAAAAGGGATTTGTGGGACATATGGCTTCAGTTGAGGAGAAGGAATTGGTATAGAATTTTCTTCTTCTTGGGATTTTTCTGTGGTGGTGATTGGTGGTGAAGATGCATGCCCCATTTCCGCTGCAGACTTCTTAGCTTCTTTTTCTTTCTGTAATGCTTCTTGTTCCAAGTCGACTGCTGTATTTACTTGCTTCCCTTTACGAAGAGTGATTGCCTTTGCTTGTTCTTGATTTTTCGGGTTAACTTCAGGTTGGCTTGGAAATACTCCTTGGTTTCTTCCACTTATAACATTAGCTAATTGGCCAACTTGCACTTCCAAATTCTGAATAGAAGCTTGCTGATTCTGAAATTGGGTTTTTGTTTCAGTCATGAATTGGGTGGTAGACATAGTCAACTGAGTAAGCGCATCTTCCAAATTTATTTTCTTCTCTTGAGCCGGAAAACCAGGTGGTGGTCTCTGCACATTATGAGTGTTGCTCCATGAAAAATTTGGATGGTTTCGCCAACCGGGGTTGTATGTATTGGAATAAGGATTATTCCTTTGTCGATTAAATTCTCCAACCTGATTGACTTGCTCAGCGGACGCAAATGGGTTCCCTTTGGTACACTCTGAACTTGGATGAGGGCCTGCACAAAGTTCACAACCAAAATTAGTACTAGTGTTTATAGCATTAACACTTAAAGAATCAACTTTTTTAGTAAGGTTAGAAATTTGTGCTGTTAGCAAAGCCATAGCATTGACTTCCAAGACCCCAGCTGGTTTCAAATTCATTCTCTCACTCGGCCATTGGTAGTTGTTGGATGCCATGGTCTCCAATAATTCAAATGCTTCGGTAGCCGTTTTTGTCATTAAAGCCCCTCCAGCAGCTGCATCAACTAGTGTCCTGCTTGTTTGACTCAACCCATTGTAGAAAGTCTGAACTTGAATCCAGGTTGGTAGCTCATGGTGAGGACACTTGCGCAATAAATCTTTGAATCGTTCCCAGGCTTCATATAGAGGTTCCTTATCATATTGAGCGAATGACATAATATCTTGTCGAAATTTTGCTGTTTTTGCTGGTGGGAAAAATTTAGCAAGGAATTTCTTAGATAAATCATCCCAAGTACGGATGGAGTCTTGTGGCTGTGACAGTAACCAAAGCTTGGCTTTATCCTTCAAAGAGAAGGGGAATAGCCTTAAACGGATCGCATCGTCAGTTACCCCATTGAACTTGGACGTATCACAAATCTCCAAAAATATTGCAAGATGGATGTTGGGATCTTCATTCGGTAGACCACAAAATACGGATGAATTTTGCAGCATGGTGATCATGGCTGGTTTGATCTCAAAATTGTTGGCTGCAATAGCAGGACGTCGGATCGCTGAGGGAGTTGCCACTGGGGGGCCAAATTCCCCCACTGCTCTTTCTGCTTCCTTCGCCATAGGTGTGGATGGTGGTTCCACCAAAGTGTGCTTTTTGTTTCCTTTGTTCCGCTTATGAAACGTCCGTTCGATTTCTGGGTCAAGTGGTGTGAGTTCTAGGGTACGAGAACGGTGCATATACGGATCAAAGTACCTGAAACAAAAAGAAGAAATTCAAATTAAACTCAGAATTAAAATATATTGATATTAATACAAAATAAAACAGTCCCCGGCAGCGGCGCCAAAAACTTGTTGTGAAATTATTGCAAGCGCACAATCCATACAAGTAATATAGAAATAAGTAGAGTGTCGTTCCCACGAAGACTGTAATTTCCTATTAACTACCAATTATGATTAATGCATAAGTTTATTTGAACAGTTGATTAAGAAGATTGATTAATTTTAAGAAAACTAAAACAATTATGAAAAATAACAATTTAATTAACAATAGAAAATTAAGATGATGAGACACTAGAGCATCCGACTTCACCATAACCAATTCTACTTAATTCTTATAGCCAATTAACCCTAATTACTATCCATGCTGACAGTTGGTTTCTCCTAATTCATTCGATATCCCCTCTCGGGCTCAACCAAAAGTATTCTCAATTAACAACCCATTCTCTCTCGAGCAACGGATTTAGAAAACCAAGAACCCATTAAGTTCTATGAGAACCTACAAGAAAACTGCATGAGTCATGGTAGTCCCTCTCGGGCACTCATTCAAGTCATGGTATTTGTTACAAGAAGCAAACACCAAACATCTCCTCTCGGTCTCCGCTTGGATCATCAATTAAATACTAGCTAGATATTTAAATCATTAAGAACAGTAACAAATACTCAACATGAGATAATAATCAGAAATTAATATAACGATAGAAATTAAGTATTCAAGGTTAGGCTACATCGTAGCCCTAGCAAGGGAAATTAGTTCATGACAGAAGAAAATATAAACAAGAGAATTATTGTCATAAAACCAATTTGGCCGATGGACTTGATCTTCAGAATCTTCACAGGAACACCTTCAAAAGCTCCTCAAATAATGCAGCAGCAAATTCTTGGCTTCCTCTGATATTTCTCTGGTTGAATGAAAGTTGGTGGAAAAATATGGTAGAGAAGACGATGGTGGAAAAAAGATGCCCTGGCTATTAGGTTAACGCTTTGTATTTATAGGCCAAGGGACTCCTCCAAAAATAAGGAAGATAATATTTATTTAGGAAGGAAAGGAAAAATAGGAATATTAGAAAAACTAAGACCTATTCTCAAAAGGAAGTAACATGCGGCTTAGTCAAAGAGGGAATTTGCTTTGGGGTTTTAAAGGGAAAATAGGAAAGTATTCTCAAGGGTCCAGCCGATACCCACAATTTGCTCCAAAGCCTTGCTAGGTATGATTTCCTACAAAATCTTCACCAAACGCATTAAACTAACCAATTTCACATGAAAACAATGCAAATAAAGATAGATTATATATGCAAAATATGAATCTATCAAGCTCGTGTAGAACCATTCTATATGAATTAAGTATTTTGGGTAAGCTGAATGCGTGCTTCTAGTTAATAGATGAATTTAAAAGTATGTGAAAGTATTTTTCACATACGTACTTGGTTAAGAGCATTTTCTTATGCGCACAAAGTTCTAAATTCGATTTCCCCCTCTTCAACATCACTCGTAAAAAAAAGTATGTAGAAATAAGTTCCACAGCAAAATGGTGGCAATAAAAACTCCCCAAGATCACCAACTATAGCCATTATCCAATCTCTAAATCCCAGTTTACTGTTGATGGATTGTGACTCTCTACCTTCCAGGAAGTTTCATGTCAATCTTTGCACGAAAGGGCGGCTCGGAAAATTGTTAGGTGTGTCTCGATCGGACGCAATATTGTAGGTTCTAGTAGAATGATTTGAGTTAAAAAAAAATATCGACTCAGAATATAAAAATAATTCAATTCTCTAAATATAGTTGTGGATTGTATGTGAACTCGTTCACTTGCCTTTGCGGCGAGGTTTGTCTCATTGATGAGGTCAACAGGCAAAACTGTAACATTCTGATGCCGAACATATATATCGCACCTGCTCTGGTCGACTGCTTTTGTTTTTGTGTTTTTCAAACATCTGACCTCAATTTATCCCTTGCACATGGCAAGACAATAATTATTTGCTCAACCACTGTTATGTTCATAACTTCATATAAATCTTTGTGGTTGGAGGTTTTCCAGAGAATTGTTGGAGGGTTCTACATTGAATGAAGCCTTTATGTAACAACCCCCAATCTCTAATTTGAAGAGATTTTCCCCGTGCTGGCTAACCAAACCCCTTAATTCGTGGAGTGAAGTAAATAGGAAAGGTATAGGTTTGCTATGAATGACCCAAAGTTTCTAGGCAAAAACAAACATAAAAGCTTCAACTCCAAAAGTCCCTCAAGGCTTTCAAATGAAAAACTGCTTTGAACAATATGACTGCAGCATATATGTACCAAACAGACTTTCAGACGCGAAACCATCTCCGTTCACAAAATGATCTCAAAGTAGTTGTAGATGCGGAGAAACATCAGGTCCCTAAAAGCCATTGGATTGAGTGGAAATCATCTAGAGGAACAAATACAAGCTGAGATTCTTTCATTGAAATCCTTGTCCTTCCTCTCGTTTGGTTATAACCGATTCACCAACCTCACAGGGGCAATAAAGTTATTGAGAAGTTGCAAAAGTCTTCACACATTCACCATCTGATGATGACATGGCTGATTTTGACGGATTCCAAAATCTTCGGCTATTGAGTTTGGCTGATTCTGACTTTACTGGTCAAATACCTTTATAGTTTTCAAAGCTCAAGAATCTAGAGATCTTGACTCTGGGTAATAATCAAATCATAAGACCAATTCCAAGTTGGTTGGGGACTCTTCCTAGGCTGCTTTGTCTAGACTTGTCATAGAACCGAATTTCAAGTGAATTTCCAAAGCAACTTTGTAGACTATCAAGGTTGGTTTATGAACCTAATATTGCATCTCAAGTAGAAAACACTAGTTATGAATTTGAATTACCTATCTTTTCGGGCGTACTCACAAATCCAAGTTTTCAATGGAGGAAGTTGTCTTTCTTTGGAGCATCGATAGACCTATCTAATAATAACATAGATGGTGATATACCTACTGAAATCGGCTAATTGCAGCTTCTTCGCCAGTTGATTCTTCACTCCAACAACTTCTCCGACGTCATTCTAGACCAAATATCCAAACTCAAGAACTAAGAGAATTTGGATATCTCCGTGAATCTTTTGTTTGGAAAAATCCAATCCTCATTGGCGAGCCTTAATTTCTTGAGTGTATTTAATATCTCGTACAATAATCTCCAAGGACCAATACCAATAAGCACTCAGATCTAAAGCTTTGACGCTTCGGCCTTTGAGGGGAACCTAAAACTTTGTGGTGCTCTACTTCCAAATAAGTGTGGACCAAATAAGGGCATTGATGAAGATGACAGGAACAACATGGACAATGGGCGTCATCAACTTCCATGGTTTTATATTTTCACTGCGTTGGGGTTCATAGTAGAATTTCGAGGAGTATGTGGTTCTTTAATTATTAACAAGACTTGGAGATCTGCATTTTTTCAATTCATAGATAACGTACAACATAAGCTCTATGTGATGATATTAGTGCGCATCAACATGATAAAAAGAAGGCTTAGAGGCTAGATTGGTTTTTCTTTTTTTCTTTTGTGTGTCCTGATGTAATAAGGCAGTGCTTGTTCTTATAACTATGTCTTCTTTTTCGGATGTGATTTGTTCTTATAATTATGTCTTCTTATTTGTGTCTACTCTTCTCACATATTAGTAAATTTGTGGCATTTGATTTTAATAATAATGAAGTTTGCCATAATTATCATGCTGATAATAAAGTTTAATTTGGTTTTTCTTGTGCATATTCTTGCACAAATACCAGAATTGAAGACTGTACGGCCCCAACTCTCTTATTGGTGGTGGAAGAGCTAACATTGGTCGTATATAATCTCCTTGTCAATCTATTTTTTCTTTGCACTTTCCAATTTTTGTACAGCTTGTCTTACGCTCTTCTTGCTTGAAATGATTGTTTTCGTTAATTTCATAAAGGAACAAAGATTCCTCTGTCAAAAGAATCAATCCATCTTGAAAATGCTTGACAGGAAGCTTATTGGGGCCCTGACAATGTTAAATCTACGTGTTTATATAGGATCTAGATATTAATTTTACGACACTGCTTCGCTCCATCTCTAGAAGAAGACATTCCTGTTTTTTACAGATCACAGTTTGACACTTACACAAAAATAACTCATCAAAAACACAAAACATCTTTACACACATATCAAAATATGATTGACAGGAAAGTAGGAGTTTTTACTTCTAGGGAATTAGGCAAGTATTTTCCTTAATTGAAGAGGGATTGACACAGGAATCTTTGTTCCCTTTAACATTTTCAGTGACAAAGGGTAGTGAGAATGTTAAAGGGAACAAAGATTTCTGTGTCAATCCATCTTCAAAATGATTGACAGGAAGCTTGTAAAACATGGGAAGATTTGTATAAGAACTCGTTCACTTGCCTTTGCGGCGTTTTGTCTCATTGATGCAGCCAGCCACCAGGCAAAACTGTAAAACATTCTGATGCCCAGCCTCGCACATGCTCTGGTCAATTGTTTGTTTTTCCAAACATGGCAATCGTCTGACCTCGATTTATCTCTTGCACGTGGCAAAGTCAAAGACATTATTTGCACACCCGCTGTTGTATTCCTATATATGGTTGGAGGTTTTCTAGAGAATTTGTTGAGGGCTGAACCCAATCTCTGGTTTGAAGAGATGTTCCCTGTGCTGATCTAAAAGCTATGAAACGTTCTTTAAAATAGTTTGAAATGTCAAATCTTAAATCCTGACCACATATTCAGATATGATTCTGCCCAATCAATAACCTTTGTTGATATAGTTCGACAAAAGAATGTATCAAGGCAAAAACAAACATGAAAGCTTCAGCTCCAAAAGTCCCTCAAGGCTTTCAAATAAAAAACTGCATCCAGCTATCTAGCTGCAACAGAGAACTATATGCACCCAACAGACTGTCAGACTCAAACAATCACTATTGACAGAACTATCTCAAAGCAGTTGTAGACATCCCTTAATTTTTGCAAACTCCGTTATCACGAAACTCATTTGGACAGATTTATTTAGAAACTGAGTGAAAACTTTGAAGAAAACTAGCATTACATATCACCTGCATTAAGTGAAGGTTGCAGAACTCAGTGAAGTGATTGCCTCATGGTTTTGGCTACATTATGTGAAGTTAGAAGTTAGAACCTCCAATTGATTATGCATAAGCATCCGAGGATAGTTGAAAGGGAGCATGCTGCAAAATCCATGACATAACAGTAGAAAACTACTGACTCTCACCGCCCTACAAATCACATACATATCGCCTATTATCATACTGGCACTAAGTTCCAATTTCATTAATAACTTAAAAAACATGCTTGCTTATATACTTGAAGATAGTTTAACGTAGCATCTACAAAAATACAAGGTCCACTAACGTATAATTTGAACCTTCAAGAGTAAGTTGTTCTGATAACCAACAAATAAAATAGTGCAACGCATGACTATACAAAGTGAATAAACAGAAGCACGCATGCTATGGTATTTCTATGGGAACCCCAAGCCACCTTATGCAAAGCATCTTAGATAAAGACTGCCTGAACTCTTACCTAGCATTATTCACAGATGACAAATTCGCCTCGATTTGGATTAGAATCCACAGCTTCAATAGACATACATATTCTAAGATGAGAAAGCTCTTTGGTATTCACAATAGCACCCCCCACTGCGCCCATGCGCAAACACACACACACACACACACCCATAATCTCACCTTCTTACTCAATATCAATAATCTCACTACTTGAGAAATCCTCAAGAATGGTGTATATTGCCCGAATCAAACTATAAGCTAGAGAGAAAATGTCACAAAAGAAGCACAAATGTATACAAAATCGAAATCTTGACAAAATCCCCATTACCATTCAAATTTGTACACTGAATACTCAGACTAGCAATTTGATCAAACTCAAAATGAAGCCAAAGCAATTTGCACACATAGGTATTTCGTATATTCAAACAGATTGAAAGATATGAAATCTTGCACCATTTTCCACATAATTTAACAACCAAACTACCAAAGCTCAGTCTAACACGAGTTCAGCTGAAGCAGCACATACAAACTCAAAATGAAGCCAAAGACCAAGCTCACTTGCCAAATTCCATGATAAAAATTGAAAATTTGCCTTAAAACAACAGCAAGATTTTCAAATAAAAAACCTGGAGATCACTCAAGGACATTTGCGGCATTTTCAGGGAGCTGTTGCTGCTGCTGCTGCCGCTGTTGTAAAATGGACTTGCGCTGAAGCTCACGCCATTTGTTGATTCCAACAGTGCAAATAACTACCCAGAATTTAAAATCAGCCAACCATTTAAAAAAGGAGAAGAAGAAGACTTCAAATTGAAATGAAAATTCATGACTTACAGCCAGCGCCGACAAAATAAAGCAGACGAAGGAGCTTTGGCGCTGGGGGCCCCGCTAATTCTTCTCCACTCATTGCTCCTCTTCTTCCTGTTACAGACTTCTGTGTGAGAAGTTAAGAACTGAGAAAGACTACGACGACCCGTTTTGGTCCAGAAACTGAAATGGGTCGGATCATATCGAACTCGGGTGTTTATTTAGAGCTGTTCCACCAATGCAGCCCAGCCCGAGGCGAGGGTAGAAAAAAAAAAAAAATTTGTTCCAGCGTTGCGCCTAGGCCCGGGGGTGGTGTGGGACCCACCAACTCGGGCCAGCCCGAAGGCGAAACCAGCCCCAGGTCCAAAACGCGGTTGCTGACGTCAGCACTCGCGTCACGCTGACGTCAGCTAGCGCGTTTCAAATTTTTTTACGCGCCAACTGTAAAAAAATTTGAACCAGCGCGCGCTGACGTCAACGCGACGCCAGCGCCAACGGTACGCTGCCACGTGTCGCCTCCAACGCCTTCGATCTGCTTCTGAGGATTAATCCAACGGCTGAGGTTTTTTTGGGGGAAAAAAATATGAAAAAAAATCGTAAAAAATTCTAAAAAATTCTAAAAAACTCTGATATTTTTTTTCTATAAATACCTATCAATACCCTTCACTTTCAACACCAATACTCTTACATTTCATTATACTTCTACTATTATTCACTCTTTTTACACAACATTTTTCTCTTTTTCATCTAGCATTTTGATTTCACATTTTTATGGCTTCTTCTATTGAAACCGGAGGGGCTTGGAGCACAATAGAAGATGTTTCCTTGTGTGAGGTTTGGCTCCAAATTTGTCATTGTCCCGTGTCCGGCAATGAAATGAAATTTTTTCATATGTGGAAAAAAATTCATGCCGAATTTTGTGAAAAAATTCCGGGGTCTACTCGTACGGAGATGGCGTTATCCAGTAGGTGGAAAATCCTGAATAAAGAGTTGGGAAAATGGAGAAATGCCCTAGCAAAAGCGATGGACAACTATAGAAGCGGGCAAAATTGTACTAACGAGGTAAGTATTTTATAATTTTTGTTTTATTAAGTTTAATCTCCTAATATATATAATTTGTTAATATTGCTTGCATTTTCAATATTTTGTTAATATTTCTTGCATTTTAAATATTTTGTTCATATTTCTTGCATTATCAATATTTTGTTCATATTTATTGCAATTTAAATATTTTGTTCATCGACTTGTCTCTGCAACTCATTGACTTCATTTGCTCTACGGTTTCTCTCTCTTGTTTCTCTCTCTTGCCTCTCCAAGCATCTCCTAAATTCTTCCATTCAGAATGAATGAAGTATGAATTCTAAACTCTGAGAAATGAAAATATAGAAAGATGTGGTGTGAGAGGTACGAGCTGAGACTCTGGTTTTATAGAAAATTTTGGCAAGATAGACATGCCACGTGGCTTGATTTTATTGAATGAAAATCTTATCTGAAATTTGAAATTCATCCGAAATTTGAACCCTAATTTGTATGAAATTTGAATTTTGAAATTCATCTGAAATTTGAACCCAAATTTATCTGAAATTTGAACCCAAATTCATTCGAAATTTGAACCCAAAAATTTATCTGAAATTTGAACTTTGAAATTCATCCGAAATTTGAATCCAAAAATCTTATCCGGAAATTTTATCTGATTATGAATAGTCTTGACACGTAGGAACCCGAAAATCTTATCTGAAAATATTACCCAAATTAATTATTTTCATTAAAAAATTTGAGGAAAAAACAAAAAAATGAATAGTAATTGCCCTTAGCTAGGGCAACGGGTGGAAACACAAATTACTATTTGCAAGGGCAACCACTATTCACGTGAATAGTGGCTGCCCTAGCTCCACCCTTGCCATGGTAAGGGCAAATGGGTAGAGTTGCTCTTATGCATGTCCAGCCTGTGCCACAAAGGCCCGAACACAATACTTTTATATTACAAATGTTGTGCCAGACCGAAGATGGCAGAAAAAACTTATCTTTTGAGACTTTGAATTAGAATTTGCAGAGAATTGGAGGAGACTTTGATTCCATATCTTGGCTTTAACATATTGATTGATCCAATGTGCATCTTTTTAGTGTTTTTTGCTTTGATTTCTCACTGATTATTTTTGGGAAGTTGAAATTTGTGACCCTTGATTTCTTGATGGGTTATAAATGGAAGTTATTATATATAGTCTAATATGAATTAATAGAAAAGATTTTTATAACATGAATAGGGCATCAACGTATGTTTACATCTGATTTGAGTCTTATCAATTTCAACATTTTGTTCTTCACAACTCAATGCTTTGTTTTTTTTTTTTTATGGAGTTAATGAATATGGGCAAAGTGAGATGGAGAATTGAGTTTCAGAGGATAAAATATGACAAATTGAGTTTCAAATGACAAAATGAGATTCAAATTTAGTTTCGAGGGCCATATAAATAATTAAGCCTTTTAATTTTATGTTATGCTATTTGTGTAATATGAATAGTGTTGGCGTGACTTGTGGATATTGACTTACTTTCCTTACACACTAAGAATTCCTATTATAATTGTAATTGATTTACTTTAATTCCTGATTTCCTACTGCAAATAGATTTAGGAATTTATTATTTACTTGCCCATTCAGGTTTCGTTGTATTATAAATATGACCTGAGAAGAATACACAGAAAATTCCCAAAAACAAATATTCTCTCATAGTTTTCATATTTTAGCATGGTATCAGAGCGGCGATCTTGGAATTGCTGACTCTAGTTTCAAACCCCCGCCGCTGCTATGGGGGTTGATGATTTTTTCAACCCTCATGGAGGTAGCACCACCGACTCCTTCTCTCATTCTCCACCAACCATCATTGAGTTGAGTGCCCAGATGGCTCCGCTCCTACAGATGCAGACTTTGACCCTGAACCCGATCCAGAATCAGGATCCTTTTTGACGACCCCGACCTCGACCCTGACTATGACGACGACGACCCCGACCCCGACCCCGACTATGACGACGACGACCCCGACCCCGACCTCGACTCCGAAGACGACCCCGACCCCCACTCCGATGATGACCCCAAACCCAAATTTGTCTCTGATTCAGACCCTGATCCCAATTTCGACTCCGACTCTGGCCCCGACTCAGGCTCAGATTCCGATCCCAATTCCTACTCAACCTGTATCCTATGCATCTTCCGCTGCACAAATTATGACTTTTAGACTAACGACCCCGACACGTGGAATAGATTGCGCATATTGTGGTGATCCACGACACACTTGTGAGACTTGTTTTAAATCGCATGGCTACCCCAATTGGTGGGCTACTCTTATAGATCGAGGACAATGCAATATGACCAGTAATGGTACTGGTTATGGATTCCATACTTCCGATAAGATTGATTCCAGGAGCTGGATAATTGATTCCGGTGCAACTGATCATATGACGTTTGATCCTGATGATTTTCTGAATACTACACAACCTCGACGAACCTGTATTGCAAATGCCAATGGTGTTACTTATCCTGTGACAGGGGCTGGCACTGTTGCACTCTCATCCTCTCTCACATTGTCTAATACTTTACTTGTTCCCATCTTTATCCACTAAATTATTGTCAGTTAGTCAGCTTACTGAACAATTGAATTGTTGTGTACTCATTTACCCGAGTTTTTGTTTGCTTCAGGATATTCACACTAAGGAGATTCTTGGTCGTGGTACTAAGAGAGGGGGGCTATATTATGTCGATGACTTCAGTCCCGGCATGGCTAACAGCGTGACACATCCCTTTGATAGCAAACAAAAGCAAATCTGGTTGTGGCACCGTCGATTGGGACATCCTTCTTTTAGTTATATGAAGCATCTTATACCAGATTTATTCTCAGGTTTCAAGGACTCTGACTTCACATGTGATACTTGTATTTTGGCCAAGAGTCACCGTGTGCCCTACCCGTTGAGTACGAACAAGTGTACTGCTCCATTTATGTTAATTCACTCTGATGTCTGGGGACCTTCTCCTATCACTGCTCCTTCTGGTGTTCGATGGTTTGTCACATTCATCGATGATTGTACACGGATGACATGGCTTTATTTGCTGAAGAATAAAAACGAAGTGTTTTCCTGTTTTCAGTCCTTCCACAAACAGATGAAAACTCAGTTTAATGCTCAAATCCAGATTCTTCGCTCCGACAATGGTGGAGAATTTGTCAATCATGACTTTCAGACTTACTTCCAACAACATGGAATTATCCATGAGACGACTTATCCTCAGACACCACAACAAAATGGTGTTGCTGAATGAAAGAATCGACATCTTCTTGAAACCGCCCGAGCACTTCTGATTGGCGCTCATGTTCCTCGCCATCACTGGGATGATGCTATTATCACCGCAGTTCATCTGATCAACCGCATGCCTTCTAGTGTACTGACCTTTAAACTCCCTTACAGGTGCTTGCACAACACAGACCTCTGCCTTCTGTTTTGGTACTCACACCCCGAATCTTTGGATGTGTGGCTTTCGTTCATCTCCACAAAAATCAACGTAGCAAAATTGATCCATGTGCGCTTCGTTGTGTTTTTGTGGGTTATGCCACTCATCAGAAAGGCTACCGTTGTTATCACCCTCCTACCCAACGAACCTATGTCACTTTGGATGTGACCTTTCTGGAATCTGAGTTGTTCTTCCATGACCCATCATCCAATTCTACACTTCAGGGGGAGATACGAAGTGCAGAGCAGAATTGGAGCAACTTGGAAAATCAAGAAATTCTCCTTTATACAGAAATGATTGATCATTCCGAGTTTGGAGCATGAGATTACTCTCTGTCGAAAAGCGACCAATCGCCCATTCATAGCGATCAATTGCCTGACCCACCTGATCCACGCGAAGATATTTCTGATCCGAGTCTCACACTTACAGACAATACAGAACAACAAGATGAAGACCCCCCCTCTAACTCAACAGTACCAACAGACCAATCTCTTGAGAATATCCTTGAGGTAACTACTCCTACTAGACTTGTGCATTTAGATGATAAAACTATTGGATATCAATTACCTTTCAGGCAAAATCGTGGGAAGCCACCAAACCGTTATTCACCTGATATTGGCAAGACATCCAAGTATCCAATTGCAAATCATGTATCCACTGACAAGCTGTCTGAACCACTTAAGGCTTTTGTGCATCAGTTGTCTGCTATCCATATTCCAACCAAGGTCTCTGAAGCATTGAAAGATCCTAAGTGGGTCCAAGCTTTAAAAGAGGAGATGAAAGCCCTTGAGAAAAATCAGACTTGGACATTGGAGATTATACCCTGAGAAAAAAAAACTATCGGATGTAGATGGGTGTTTACTATAAAACACAATGCAGATGGATCTATCGAGCGATACAAGGCAAGACTTGTGGCAAAAGGGTACACACAGACCTATGGTATAGACTATGAAGAAACCTTTGCTCCCATTGCAAAGTTAAACACCGTCAGAGTCTTATTGTCCCTTGCAGCTAATTTAGATTGGCCACTACACCAGTTTGATGTAAAGAATGCTTTTCTACATGGCGAACTCACGGAGGAGGTGTACATGGACATTCCTCCTGGATATAATACTACTCAGACTGGAACAGTTTGCAGGTTACGAAAAGTATTGTATGGATTGAAACAGTCACCACGTGCATGGTTTGGACGGTTCACCATGGCAATGAAGAATAATGGTTTCAAATAGTGCAACTCAGATCATACTTTGTTCTTGAAACATCGAAAATGGAAGGTAACAGCATTAATAATTTATGTTGATGATATGATTATTACTGGGAATGATAAACAGGAAATATCACAGCTACAAGACTATCTGGCTAAGGAGTTTGAGATGAAGGATCTAGGTGGACTCAAGTATTTCTTGGGAATTGAGGTGGCTCGATCGCAGCAAGGCATATTTCTCTCTCAAAGGAAACATGTCTTAGACTTGTTGACAGACACAGGAATGCTAGGTTGTAAACCTGCGGACACTCCTATTATTCAGAATCATCATCTTGGAGAATATCCGGATCAAGTTCCAACTAACAAAGAAAGATACCATATGAATGCAGTTCTTCGGATACTTAGATATTTGAAGTCTGCACCTGGAAAAGGACTTATGTTCTCAAAGCATGGTCATCTAAATATTGATGGTTATTCAGATGCAGATTGGGCAGGTAATGTAACAGATAGAAAATCCACATCGGGTTACTTCACATTCGTGGGAGGTAATTTGGTGACATGGAGAAGCAAGAAACAGAATGTAGTAGCTTTATCCAGTGCAGAAGCCGAGTTCAGAGGCATGACTAAAGGGATTTGTGAACTTCTTTGGTTAAGAAAGTTGCTTACTGAACTTGGGTATAAACCTACATCCACAATGAATCTCTTTTGTGATAACAAGGCTGCTATAGCCATTGGACAGAATTCGGTTCAGCATGATCGTACTAAACATGTTGAGGTGGATCGACACTTCATCAAACAAAAGCTTGAGGCTAAAGTGTTTCAGTTTCCTTTTGTGAAATTCGAGGATCAATTGGCGGATATTTTGACAAAGGCGATTTCCAGTAAAGCATTCCACAATTCACTAGATCAGTTGGGCATTGGCGACATCTATGCACCAACGTGAGGGGGAGTGTTGGCGTGACTTGTGGATATTGACTTACTTTCCTTACACACTAAGAATTCCTATTATAATTGTAATTGATTTACTTTAATTCCTGATTTCCTACTGCAAATAGATTTAGGAATTTATTATTTACTTGCCCATTCAAGTTTCGTTGTATTATAAATATGACCTGAGAAGAATACACAGAAAATTCCCACAAACAAATATTCTCTCATAGTTTTCATATTTTAGCAAATAGGACGTCAATGTAATGTTGGATCAGGCTTGACTGCCACTGTCACTCTCAGGCCATATATCTTCCCAATTCCGTGAAAAATTATCACCATTAGTAGTCACGGTAACAAATTTGAGTACTTTGAAGGCGTTGTGGACTTTAAATTTGCATCATTTTCAAGTATGGTTGTTCTTATATATATATATATATAGTGAGTTTCGATTGAGGAATTCTTTAAATAAGCTTATTTGAGGGACACTCCTTGTAGGGCCCACTCCGCATTGTTTTTTACTAATCCAAACCGTCTATTTTGTAGATATTCAATTAAAGATCATCTCTACAAAAAATCACTTAAAAAATCCGATATCATTTGACCACTGAATTAAATTATTAAAATTTTAGTACTTAAAGCACCTTGTTCATTGATTTTGTAGGACACAATTGGATATCGAAACGGTTTCTGATTTGTCTAATTTTTTGCAAGGATGATCTATGAATGTAGACTTAAAAATTGTATAATTTGGATCATTGAAAAAAAATTCGTTGTAGACACTAAAGGGTGTCCTTTTATTTGAGGAATCCTTCAATAAAATGAGACTCTATATATATATAGTCCAGAAGATATCTATAATGCTACCAAACTTGAAGAAATTGCATAGCCATTAGTGATAAAATTATTAACCTCACTAACCTTGCCATCCTTGACCTCTACTTTAATCATTTTTGTGGTGAGCTTCCTCTCAATCTAGGGAAGCGCTCCAAGTTGAAGTTTGTGACCCTTGATTTCAACAATTTAGAAGGTGCTTTGCCCTCATCTTTGATGAATTGCACAAACCTTGTAGAACTACGTTTGGGATCCAACAACTTGGAAGGAGATATCTCCATGCTTAATTTCTACAGACTTAGCCAACTTACTAAACTTGATCTAAGGATCAATAAGCCTTTACTCATGTAGATCCCTAAAAGCCATTGGATTGAGTGGAAATCATCTAGAGGGACAAATACAAGTTCAGATTCTTTCATTGAAATTCTTGTCCTTCATGTCGTTTGGTTTCAACCGGTTCACAAACCTCACAGGGGCAATGAAGATATTAATGAGCTCCAAAAGTCTTTGCACACTCATGGTTGGCGGTTCCTTTAAAGGTGAGAGAGTGCCAGCTGATGATGACATGGTTGATTTTGACGGATTCCAAAATCTTCGGTTATTGAGTTTGGGTGGTTGTAACTTCAATGGTCAAATACCTGTATAGTTAAAGCTTAAGAATCTAGAAATCTTGTTTCTGGGTGGTATTCAAATCACAGGGCCAATTCCAAGTTGGTTGGAGAGACTCTTCCTAAACCTAATATTGCATCTCATGAAGACCAATATGAATTTGAATTGCCTATTTTGAGCAACATCATAATGGCAAATCAAACTTTTGAACCACATAAATTGTATTTTTAACTAGCAACGATAGACTTATCTAAAAATAACATTGTTGGTGATGTACCCACTCACATCGGCCACTTGCTTCTTCTCTGCTCATTGCATCTTCACTCCAACAACTTCTGTGGCGTCATTCCATACCAAATTTCTAACCTAACAAATTTAGAGGTTTTGGATCTGTTCATGAATCATTTGTCTGGAAAAATCCCATTGTCATTGGTATGCCTTAATTTCTTGTAAAAATTTAATGTCTCATAGAATAATCTTGAAGGACCAATACCAACAGGCGCCCAAGTCCAAAGCTTCAATGCTTCTGTATTTGAGGGGAACGCAAAACTTTGTGGTGCCCTACTTCCAGATAAGTGCGGACAAAATAAGGGCATTGATGCAGACAATAAGAACAACAAAGATGTGGTGGACAATGGGCTTCATCGACTTCCATGGTTTCATATTTTCGCTGCGTTGGGTTCATAGTGGGATTTTTGGGTCTACGCGGTTTTTTAGTTATTAACAAGACATGGAGATATGTGTATTTTTGATTCATAGACAATCTGCAAAATAGGCTCTATGTGATGATAACAGTCCGCATCAACACGATGAGAAGAACGCTTAGAGGCTAGATATTTATTATTAATATTGTATGTTTTTAATTTTCATTTTCCATTTGCTTGTCCTTTTCTTTTTTCTTTCTCTATTGTTCCTGATGTAATAAAAGCAGAGTTTGTTCTTATAGTTATTTCTTATGTTTCGGATGCTTATTTCTTCATGCTGCCATTTGCAAGCAACAAATACAACTTCATGCTTCAGTATATTATCCTTTCTATGGCGAAAACGACTGATTTGTATGTCCAAAATCATGAATACTATATCAACTGAATAGAAAAAATCTGTGTAAAAAGATTAGGGCTTTTCACATATAATCCCATTTTATCTACGTAACAATCTTCCAACATTTTCAATGTGGTTGCTATGGGAATCAAATTAAACCTAAACCCTAGGTCAAATGATTAGGCCAATCAATTTGGGAATTATTCGACGTAATTAGGAATTACCTAACCTAATTGGGAGTTACATAACCTAATTGGGAATTACCTAGTCAAATTGGGGGTTACTTGAACCTCACCAACTATACCAACCACACCAACCTCACCAACTACACCAACCACACCAACCATACCAACTACACCAACTACACCAACCACACCAACTACACCAGCTACACCAACCCCACCAACCTCTCCAAGGCCATTATAAATACTTGGTCATGCACAAGGATGAAGAAGGTCAAAACTACGACTAAAGCCTCTGTAGAGACAGACCTTCCCTCACAGACCCTAGCTACTTCCTCTCTCTCTCTCTCTCTCTCTCTCTCTCTCTCTCTCTCTCTCTCTTACATAAGGCTCCAGCCGCCTGGTTTATATTATAAATATATCTCCGTACCCTATTAGCTATTGTTTTCTATACGATTCAATTGAACTAATTTAGGCATCGGAGGGCATTTGGCCAACACCCCCCGGGTGTGGTCCTCTTATTTGTTCTATTTTGCAGGGAGAAAGAGGCGCCGAAGAAGAAAGAGGAATATTTCCAATCGAATATTCTTGTGGGAAAATTTGCTCCCACAGTTGCCTTCCTTCCGCTGGAGTTTGGGGGTCATTTTCAGTCATTTATTCTTGAATGGTCTATCATAGCCCCCTCTTTAGACCTAATAATGTGGTCTATAATGTCGCTACATTAGATGGGGGTTGGAGAATTTGTATTGTATGGTTATGGTTGTTTGCCAATTTCTCAGTCTTAAAAAGTGATGTTTTTCCGCTTTACAGATGCATATTGTTTTCAAGCTAAAAAGAAAGAACAACAGATTACCTTCTAATTTACTATATGATTTTGAGATAAAATCCCACACCTGAGTTGTTGGTCCCTTCAGGTCCGTTACACAAGAATGTGGTCATTTAGCACTTTAACTGGAATAGGGCATCAACTTATGTTTACATTAGGCTTGAGTACTGTTATCAATTTCAACATTCTGCTCTTCACAACTCAATGCTATGTTATTTTTAATTTAATTCAATATGATTTTTAATTTCTTTTTGGTTATGATGATGATATTTCGATGTTTTGGTTGCCCACCCATATACAATGGGACTCACATTTATTAGAGAGATGACAATGTGTTCTTCCTAGCACTTCATGTGGGGCAAAGAACCTGGAAAAATCATCAACAAAACAACTTGGAACTTGGACTTTGATTCACATGAAAGATGTGCTGGTATCACATATCAGCTGCCTTCAAAATAAAAAATTAAATTTCAGTCAATCTTACTCTAAGATCTTCATTTTCTAACATGGAATCACTTCTTGAAAGTGAAAGTCTGCAACGCAGGCTCTAATAGACTAATACTATAGACCTTAAAATAACAAGGTCTTCGCTATTTAATGATGATTTGCCAAATTTTCAACGTTTTCAACATTTTGCTCTTCACAACTCAATGCTCTGTTATTTTTTTTGTGGAGTTAATGAATATGGGCAAAGTGAGACTGAGAATTGAGTTTCAAGAGGTAAAATATGACAAATTGAAGTGGCAAAATGAGATTCAAATTTAGTTTCAGGAGACATATTAATAATTAAGCCTTTTTAATTTTATGTTACGCTATTTGTGTAACATGAATAGGACGTCAAAGTAATGTTGGATCAGCCTTGACTGCCACTGTCACTCTCAGGCCATATATCTTCCTAATTCGGTGAAAAGTCATGGCAACAAATTTGACTACTCTGAAGGCATTGTGGACTTTAAATTTGCATCGTTTTCAAGCATGGTTGTCAGACACGGTCCCTGGATCTTCAAGAGAGGAGAAGCAGCCAAGCACCAGACTTTAAATTGGACATCCATGGATCTGTTAATTTTTTTGGAGTTAATGAATATCGGCAAAGTGAGACGGAGTATTGAGTTTCAGGGGATAAAGGGTGACAAATTGAGTTTTAGGTGGCAAAGTAAGATTCAAATTGAGTTTCAAAGGCCATATCAATCATTAACCCTTTTTAATTATATGTTCTCTTACTTGTGTAGAAAGGGCTTCTTTATGAATGACTGATGCGTGTCTGACTCTGATACGTGATACTTTTAATGTAACTGGCCTCATATGTGGGGCAAACAACTTGGAAAGAATGACTATCCTACAATTTTCTTAGAAAAATCAACAGGAAAACAACTTGGAACTTGGACTTTGATTGACATGGAAGATGCGCTGGTATCGCATATCAGCTGCCTTAAAAGTCAAAAATGAATTTCAGTATAAGAAGATCTTCGCTTGAGGGCCAAATTACTTCGGAGTCTATGCAGACTTTAAACAAGGTCTTCGCTTTGGTTTCCTTCGTGGAAATTTCTCTTCGACTAAGAGGGGTTTGGATAATTTGTGTTGTGTGGTTATGGCAGCTTATAAACCTGTCATTTTGTGCGACAGTGGGGGCCCTAGAGACAGTACTAAGAACGTTGAAACTTGATTTCTTTGTGATTGTAACCCAAGAGAGTTCTCCCTTGGCTATGGCTAAACTTATCCAAGACCGGCAGATTGCGCAATCCTGCCAAGACAAAGCTTACTGAAACGGCACTGCACACAACCAGATCAACTAGCTTGTTTCCACATATCCCTTACCTGCATATTCACATTGAGGGCCACACTATATAACCGGTGGTTAACAAGTTTCAATTTCACTCATAAACATAAACACAAAAACATCTAGCAGTCTTCAATATTATATGAGCAATATGGCACTCCCAAAGCTTAAGCTCATCTTCACCCTTTTCTTCCTTCAAACCCTCCTCACATCCCCTACATCAATCCGAGCAGCCCCAGCAAACTCAGATCTCTTCAGAGAATACATAGGAGCTCAATTCAAGAATGTCAAGTTTTCTGATGTCCCCATTAACCCAAATGTTGAATTCCACTTCATTCTCTCATTTGCCATAGACTATGACACCTCCTCCTCTCCCACCAATGGAAAATTCAATGTCTTCTGGGACTCTGATAATCTTAGCCCGTCCCAAGTTTCCTCCATAAAAAATCAGCATTCAAATGTCAAAGTGGCCTTTAGCCTAGGAGGAGACTCTGTGAATGGTGTCCCTGCTGAATTCAAGCCTTCCTCAATTGACTCATGGGTTTCCAATGCTGTTTCTTCTCTCACAGGCATCATCCAGCAGTACAATTTGGATGGAATTGACATTGATTACGAGCACTTCAGCGCAGACCCTGCTACCTTCTCCGAGTGCATTGGGAAGCTTATAACAACCCTCAAGAACAATGGAGTGATATCATTTGCTTCCATTGCTCCCTTTGATGATGACCAAGTTCAGAGCCACTACTTGGCCTTGTGGAAGAGCTATGGCCACTTGATAGACTATGTGAATTTCCAGTTTTACGCATACGATCAGGGAACCACAGTGTCTCAGTTCATCAATTACTTCAAGACACAAAGCTCCAATTACAATGGTGGGAAGGTCTTGGCAAGCTTTATCAGTGATGGGAGTCGTGGACTGTCCCCTGAGAATGGTTTTTTCACTGCCTGTGACACGCTCAAGAGTGAGCAACAACTTCATGGTATATTTGTTTGGTCTGCAGATGATTCCAAGGCAATTGGTTTCCGCTATGAAGAGCAATCACAAAATTTCTTAGCAACCCCCCACTAGTACTATATTATCTTTTATATTTAGCTTCTATATGAATATGATTAAGAAGTAGGCTCTGGAATTGGATTCCTGGGTATTGTAATGCTTGTTGTACTTCTATTTACCTGGAGTTATATACATATTTCAGATTGTGTTGTTTGAGTATGTAAGATGGCTATATTCTATAAAATTTGCTGATTTTCACAGATGGTTGTTTACATGCTAGCTACTCTAGCATTGGCCTCTACATAATTCAACTTTCTTCTTTCATATATACTTACACCAAGAACAGAGTTCTCAATGCTCACTTTCCTTCTACCTCCTTTTTTATTTATTCAACAACTTGCTGGAATTTGGCTTGCCAAACTGATGCCAAGAAGGTGGAATTCGGACGTTGCTTGGACTGAGACTGAAGACTGAAGACTGCATGACCTTGCAGCATAAGTTGTTCAATTGAATCCACTCAGAGACTGATATATTATTTTGTTGGGCATCAACTTATGTTTACATTAGGCTTGAGTACTGTTACCAATTTCAACATTCTGCTCTTCACAACTCAATGCTATGTTATTTTTAATTTGATTCAATGCTATTTTATTTTTAATTTCTTTTTGGTTGTGATGATATTTCGATGTTTTGGTTGCCCACTCATATACAATGGGACTCATTCATTAGAGAGATGACAATGTGTTCTTCCTAGCACTTCATGTGGGGCAAAGAGCCTGCAAAAATCATCAACAAAACAACTTGGAACTTGGACTTTGATTCGCATGAAAGATGTGCTGGTATCACATATCAGCTGCCTTCAAAATAAAAAATTAAATTTCAGTCAATCTTACTCTTTAAATCTTCATTTTCAAATATGGAATCACTTTTTGAAAGTGAAAGGTCTTCGTTATTTAATGATGATTTGCCAATTTTTCTGTTTGCTATTTAATGATGATTTGCCTTCCATCTAACAAAGATATTATTTTCAACAAAATAGATGAACATGGTGCTTCAAGAAAAGACTTAAATAACAAACATCTAATTGAGTGGTCAAACAATTTCAAATTCAAGTGAAGTTTTGCACAAATGATCTTTTAGGAAATATCTCCATGCTTGATTTACCTTGTCTGGATCACTAGAGAAATCTCATTTTCTCCTTGATTGTCTGAGCTTTTCTTGAGTTGGACTGCTTCTTAAGGAAGATTGCTTGCTCGCTTGCTGCAAGTGTTAAGATTTCAGAGGGACAGACCCTTGGCCCACCACTAGCAACATTGATATTGTTCTCAACTTAACCACCTGTTTAGCAGGTGTGGGGTTTTATACAAAAGGCTTCGATGTTATTAGCAGTGGAACCATTTATTATATGAGACTTTCTATTTTGTTAAGTTTCTGATGTTGGACTCGTATATTCTTCAACAGCAAGATCGTATGATCTTTGATTTCTCTGATCAATTTGAACTGATTGTTTGGATTGAGTTTTTGTTGGATTGGTTAGTTGGTTTGATGTCGGTTCTCTAGTCCAGGCACTCTTCTACTTATAGGAGAAAATGAAGACTCCTGGATATTTTCGACTTTGGACTAACCCTCATCAATTCACAAGTGGTAAAAGATTGTCAGCCAGTTGCTTTGATTATTTTTGCTCATTGTCCATTAATGCGCCTAAATGCCTCATGATTGTTCCTTTTGCAAATGTTGAATTGAAGTGAACCAAAATACCCAGATTCTTCCAATGTTGGCTTTATAAATATCCTGTTGTAGCAATAATTCGGCAATCTTGCAATAAATAGTCGTGATTTTCAGCTAAAGCAAGCCTGACTTCACCTTTTAAGGTTGTCAATTTGAGTTGGAGTTTAGTCAACAACAATGAGAATTCATTCTAATATACCTTAAATTGTGAATTGGGCCTAAATTAATTCAATTAATTTGATTCTTGGATTAAATCACCATTGGTGGTAAATTGTTTCCCAATTATCAAAATATCATGAATAATTTAATTAATTTTGTCCCCCCCTTGTTGAACAGTATGGGTTTATTCACCATTTTTCTTAAACAAAGCCAAATACCCTTTGTAAAATAAACCCAACAGTCAATTGGGCTGGTGTAATTTTAGGTCCAAGCAGTTCCAAAGAATGCAGGTTTTTCAGTGAATAAGCCCCAGCTTTAGCAAATCTGTATATAGCTGAATCAATTTTTTAGCGCATTAGTCTAAACATTTTGGAGATATTAAAGCTTGTCTTCATGTACAGTTAGGTCATATTGGGATTCTTTTGTGTTTGTTGATGGGTTTCCCTCGTTAGTGGAGGAGAGAAAAAGAAGGAAAATAAATATTAAAATAAAATAAAAGAAAGGACGGGAAAATTTGAAGAAAACGAACGGAAGAGAAAATGAGAAAAACTCTCTCGCATGCAAGGTCATCAATTTGTCAGGAACGTTGGCTATAAAAGCAGATGCCTTCCTTCAGTTTATATCATCCTTCAGAAAATCAAAACATAGAGAGTTTTGAGAGATAAGAAAACCTCACTTGTGTGAGAGAGAAAATCCTCTTGAGAAAAAAAACCAAGAGAGAGTTTAGCCACCGGTGTTTGGTGAGATTATTTTTGTATTCCCATTATTTTTCTTAGTGGAAGATAGAGTGTTAATTTTGTCCATTTTATTTACACAAGGCTGGGAGAAGTCAGATCCTGGGAGAGCCTTTGATTTTTCGCAATCTTTCCCAACAAGTGGTATCAGAGCTTTGGCTCAAAAATTATATTCTTGTGTAATTTAAGATGGAGGAGTCATCGTCATCATCATCAGCAACAATGTTAAAATTGAATGCATCCAATTACTCCATTTGGAATCCAAGAATGAAGGACATCCTTTACTGCAAGGATTTGTATGAGCCCCTTCAATTGCTGGGACAAAAACCAGCAGGGAAGTCAGACGATGCATGGAGCATTCTGAATAGAAAAGTTGTCGGACAAATCCGACAAGGGGTGGATCAAAGTGTGTTCCACCATGTTGCACAAGAGACGGATGCATACAAATTATGGACAAAATTGTCGTCCATGTACGAGCGGAAGACCGCTCAAAATAAAGCATCGGTTATCTGACGGTTGGTAAATCTTAAGGACAGAGATGGTCGAAGTGTTACCGAGCATCTCAGTGACTTCCAAGGTTTGATCAACCTGTTGACGAATATGAAGATGGTGATTGATGATGAGTTACAAGCACTAATGTTACTCAGCTCTTTGCCTGATAGCTGGGATACACTAGTAGTATCCTTAAGCAATTCAGCTCCTCAAGGCGTTCTTACATTGGACATAGTTAAAGATAGCATGTTCAATGAAGAAGCAAGGAGGAAAGAACAAGGTGTAGTAGCCGAGTCAGAAGCCCTCGTCTCAGAGTATCGTGGAAGAACTAACAATAGAAAATTCCACAGACGAGACAAGTCAAAGGGCAGGTCAAGAGATGGCTCGAGAGGAAGGTCCAAGACAAGAAAGGACCTAGAATGTTACCATTGTGGCGGGATAGGCCACATGAAGAGAGAGTGCAGGTTGTTTAAACGAGAGCAAGATAGAGGTAACGAAAAGAGTGATGCCAGGCACATGACCACAACTACCTCTGGTGGAAATGAGGTAATTATTCTATGTGGTGATGGTTTCATTAACTTTTCCTCTCAAGATACATGCTGGATAGTGGACTCTGGTGCATCATTTCATGTCACCTCACGGAGGGACTTCTTTACATCTTACACCAATGGAGATTTTGGTAATGTGAGGATGGGAAATGACAAATTGTCCAAGATCGTGGGAAGAGGAGATATTTCCCTTGAAACCAACACAAGTTGTCACTTGGTCCTCAAGGGTGTGAGACATGTTCCAGACATGCGTCTCAATCTAATCTCCACTGGATTACTTGACGATGAAGGATACACCAATGTCTTTGCTGAAGGGAAATGGAAACTCAGCAAGAACTCTCTTGTCCTAGCACGAGGGAAGAAGGAGAACACCCTATACATGACACATGCAAAAGTCAGTAATGGGTACGTAAATGCTCTCGTAGAAGACTCAATCGAGCTATGGCATAAACGGCTCGGTCACATGAGCGAGAAAGGGCTGCAAATTCTAGCCAAAAGAGAGGCACTGATTGGGATGAAGAAAGGCATGCCTCTAAAATCATGCACGCATTGCTTGGCTGGAAAGCAGCATAGAGCTTCGTTTCAACATGGTCATGCACAAAGAAAACCCAATGTATTGGATGTTGTGTACTCTGATGTTTGTGGTCCTATGACCACTAGTACTCTTGGTGGTGCAAGATACTTTGTTACCTTCATTGACGATCATTCCAGGAAGGTATGGGCTTACGCACTTAGAACAAAAGATCAAGTGTATGAAGTTTTCAAGCAGTTTCATGCTAGCGTTGAACGAGAGACTGGTAGAAGCTTCAAATGTATTCGCACCGATAACGGAGGAGAATATATGGGGGCGTTTAGAAACTACTGTAGAAGTAATGGAATCAGGCATGAAAGATCTGTTCCGAAGACTCCTCAGCATAATGGCATAGTTGAGAGAATGAACAGAACAATTGTTGAAAGAATAAGAACAATGTTATCTCATGCCAAGCTGCCCAAAAGTTTTTGGGGTGAAGCCCTGATGACTACGGTTGATCTAATCAACCTTTCTCATTTAGCACTTTTGAATGGTGATGTCCCAAACAAGTTCGGGTCGGGAAAAGACGTTTCCTACAATCATCTGAAAGTTTTTGGTTGTAGATCTTTTGTTCATATTCCTAAAGACGAGAGATCCAAGCTCGACGCAAAGTCGAAAGAATGTATCTTCGTGGGATATGGGAATGAAGAATTCGGTTACAGGTTATGGGATCCTGTAGCTAGAAAAATTATTAGAAGTAGAGATGTTGTCTTCTTTGAAGATCAGAACATTGAAGACATTCGAAGAGGTGATAAACCTAATAATCCTAAAGAATATCCAGTTAACTTAGATCCAGTTCCTTCCCCATTGGAGCACAATGACGAGCGAGATGAATCCAATGATACTGATGATCTAGCTAGTGATCCTATTATAAATGAACCAGTTGATGGTGACATGAGTGATGGTATAATAGATGATGCAGCGGATGAAGAGCTAGAAGCACAAGCCGATGAAGAGCCAGAGGCCGAATTCCAACCAAGAAGATTGACCAGGGTACGGAGACCTCCGAGTAGGTACTCTCCAGATGATTACGTTCTCCTAACAGACGGGGGAGAACCAGAATGCTATAAAGAAGCATTGACTCATGATCAACAAGATGAGTGGTTGAAAGCCATGCATGAAGAGATGCAATCTCTACATGAGAACCACACATATGATCTAGTGAACCTACCAAAAGGTAGAAGAGCACTCAAGAACAAATGGGTGTATCGACTGAAGACGGAAGAAAACAACTCTAAGCCCAGGTTTAAGGCAAGGCTAGTTGTGAAAGGTTTCAGTCAGAAGAAAGGAATTGACTTTGAAGAGATTTTCTCACCCATAGTGAAGATGTCATCCATACGGGTTGTACTCGGTTTGGCTGCAAGCCTGAATCTCGAGATCGAACAGCTAGATGTGAAGACAGCTTTTCTTCACGGAGATCTTGAAGAAGAAATCTACATGGAGCAACCAGAAGGATTCAAAGTCAAAGGAAAAGAAGATTTGGTATGTCGGCTGAAGAAGAGCTTATATGGACTCAAGCAGGCGCCTCGACAATGGTACAAGAAGTTTGATTCCTTCATGATTGAACACAGATATAGAAGGACTACTTCAGACCATTGTGTATTTGTGAAAAGATTTGATGATGGTGAATTCATCATACTTCTTCTCTATGTCGATGACATGTTGATCGTAGGACAAAACAGTGACAAGATTAGCAAGCTGAAGAAAAAGTTGAGCAAGTCTTTTGCTATGAAAGACTTAGGACCCGCAAAACGAATCCTCGGTATGAGTATATCCCGTGATAGAAAAAATTGGAAGTTGAGGTTATCACAAGAAAGTTATATCGAGAAGGTACTAAAGCTGTTTAACATGGATAAAGCAAAACCAGTTTCTACTCCATTTCCTAGTCACTTCAAGCTTAGTTCAAAGCAGAGTCCTACATGTGAGAAAGAAAAAGAAAACATGGCTATGGTGCCATATTCCTCAGCTGTTGGTAGTCTGATGTATGCAATGATTTACACGAGGCCAGACATAACGCACGCAGTTGGCGTTGTAAGCAGATTCCTGTCTAAACCAGGCAGAGAGCATTGGAATGCTGTGAAGTGGATTTTCAGATATCTCAGGGGTACTTCCAAAATGAGTTTGTGTTTTGGAGGTGGAAAATATGAATTGATTGGCTACACAGATGCAGACATGGCAGGAGATCTTGATTCCAGAAAATCTACTTCAGGATACCTGATTACATTTTCAGGGGGAGCAGTTTCGTGGCAATCAAAGTTACAGAAATGTGTTGCTCTATCAACTACAGAGGCAGAGTTTATTGTAGCTACTGAAGCATGCAAAGAAATGCTTTGGATGAAGCGATTCCTATAAGAATTAGGGCAAGAGCAGCACAAATACATTTTGCATTGCGATAGTCAGAGTGCGATCCACTTGAGCAAGAATCCGAGTTTTCACTCAAGGTCGAAGCACATTGATGTGCGATATCACTGGATACGTGATGTGTTGGAGTCAAAGCATTTACAGCTTGAGAAAATCCATACTGATGACAATAGTTCAGATATGATGACCAAGTCCTTACCTAAGGACAAGTACGAATTTTGCAGAAGAGCAGCTGGACTGCTGGAGCCCTCCACCTAAGTCGGGAGGGGGAGATTGATGGGTTTCCCTCGTTAGTGGAGGAGAGAAAAAGAAGGAAAATAAATATTAAAATAAAATAAAAGAAAGGATGGGAAAATTTGAAGAAAACGAACGGAAGAGAAAATGAGAAAAACTCTCTCGCATGCAAGGCCATCAATTTGTCAGGAACGTTGGCTATAAAAGCAGATGCCTTCCTTCAGTTTATATCACCCTTCAGAAAACCAAAACATAGAGAGTTTTGAGAGATAAGAAAACCTCACTTGTGTGAGAGAGAAAATCCTCTTGAGAAAAAAAAACCAAGAGAGAGTTTAGCCACCGGTGTTTGGTGAGATTATTTTTGTATTCCCATTATTTTTCTTAGTGGAAGATAGAGTGTTAATTTTGTCCATTTTATTTACACAAGGCTGGGAGAAGTTAGATCCTGGGAGAGCCTTTGATTTTTCGCAATCTTTCCCAACATTTGTCAGTCAGAGGGTTACCTTTTAGCATATCCATCAATTTACTGAGTGTGTGGCTCTTGGTGAAGGGATTTCTAAATTAGTTATGTTTAATGCCTTCCGTCTTTTGCTTCGTATATGTCTTCGTCAGTCAGAGGGTTGACAGATGCTAGTTGTGAATGAAGAGAGACAAGAATTGCCACCAAGGTTCTGCTTCTCCTGCCGTTTAACATAAATGGGACGTCAATGTAATTCTGAGATGAGGCTTGACTGGCACTGTCACTATCAGGCCATGTTTGGCTTGAAAAATAACACCATATATCTTCCAAATTTTCATGAAGAATTATCAACACGGCAACAACTATGAGTACTTTGGCGTTGTAGACTTTAAATTAAGTGGGTCAAGCCGCCTCTTAAGACCCAATGAGGTCTTCTCTTTGGGTTTTAATAGCAATAATTTGCATTGTGTGGTGGTTGTTTTATGAACCTAATATTGCATCTCATGTAGACCAATATGAATTTGAATTTCCTGTCTTCGACATTGTCATAACCGCAAATCAAACTTTTGAACGGCTTAAATTGAAATTTTATCCAGTAATGATAGACTTGTCTAAAAATAACATTGTTGGTGATGTACCCACTGACATCATCCACTTGGTCCTCCTCCGCTCGTTGCGTCTTAGCTCCAACAACTTCTTAGGTGTCATTCCAAACCAAATTTCAAATCTAAATTTTTTTAGAGGTTTTGGATCTGTCCACGAATCATTTGTCTAGAAAAATTCCATTGTCATTGGCGAGCCTTAATTCCTTGAAAGATTTTAATGTCTCATACAATAATCTCCAAGGACCAATACCAACAGGCACCCAACTCCAAAGCTTCAATGAATCTGCCTTTGAGAGGAATACAAAACTTTGTGGTGCCCTTCTACCAAATAAGTGCGAACGAAATAAGGATATTGATGTAGACAACAAGAACAACAACGACATGGTAGACAATGGGCTACATCAACTTCCATGGTTTCATATTTTTGCTGCGTTGGGCTTCATAATGAGATTTTGGGGAGTATGTGGTTCTTTAGTTATTAACAAGACATGGAGATTTGTGTATTTTCGATTCATAGACAATTTACAAAATAGGCTCTATGTGATGATAACAGTCAACATCAACGCGATGAGAAGAACGCTTAGAGGCAAGATACATATTATTAATATTATTGTACTTTTTAATTTTCATATTCCGTTTGCTTTTCCTTTTTTTTTCTTTCTCTATTCACTACTACATTTTACACTTTGCGCGACGAAAAGAATTTCGTCGCGCAAAATACATTATAGTCGCACAAATTTCAGAGCGACAGAAACTTCGTCACGCATAATCTGTCGTGCAAAGATCGTGAAGAAAGACTTTGCGCGACGAAAAAATATTGGTCGCACAAAGTTTTGCGTGACGAAACACATTGGTCGCACAAAGTCTTAAAAAAAAAAAAAAATCCCGTGTCCCATTTTTGGTACCCTCCCAAATTTTTAGAGTTTTGTGCAACGAAATATTTTTTGTGTTTTAAATTTTTTTAATTAAAATAAACTAATTTAATAGTTTGCGCTACGAAATATTTTGTCGCGCAAGGTTTTTGACTTTTTATTTTATTATTTCTTTAATATTAATTTAATTATATTAATTAATTCAAATTTTTACTTTTTAAATTTAATTTAATTGTATGATTTTTTAAATTACTTTAATTTAAATTGACATATTCAAAATAAAATTACATATGAAAAATAGTGATCAAATTATCCTATATATATAATATTCAAAATGTACACATGAATTAACAAAGTACAATAATAAAATTCTAATACAAGCGTATTGTGCTGATAGTGGCGGAGGATATGTTTTGATAGCTTCCTAATCCTCAACTTTAGCCGTCAAAGTGACAGGACCCGCCCCGAATTTTCAGAAACCTGAGACGAATCCTGTGGAATTCCCAACATCACCCCGATATCGGGCTCACTTACTAAAGACCGGGACTTTCTGCCGAAATTTCGGCAGAGTCTCCCCTATAAATTGAACATTTCCCTAAATTTCAACCTGCATAAAACATATTTTATATTACCCAGTTAGCAGCATGCACAATGTAATAACATGCAATTCACATAAACGGCTTTCGGTCTTCCGATAATTCGCAACAAACCACCAAGCACGCTATCAAATCAATTCATACCTTAAACAAGGCAAACAATAAATTCAAATACGAATTATGAATACTAAATTACAACATACGTCATCTAACTTTTCCAATTCCAACATAAGAGGTTTTAACCTCCTAACACAATCACATCTATGTCCGCGGCTGCACCTAATAACCTTAGGCTGCTTACGTACCCTCACTGAGGGATCAAGCCACACGTAGTTCTTTCACTAAAACCCGATTCCAAACACATACAATACCTTCATTTATATCTCTGTTATTCACATAAACTCCCCATACGTCGGTACTACCAACGCCACGTATGGGGTATGTCAACACGCCGGATAACATACGTCACGTGCGACCTCACCATATTATCACATAAACTCCCCATATGTCGGTACTACCAACGCCACGTATGGGGTCTGTCAACACGCCGGATAACCTATGCCACGTGCGACCTTAACATAATATCACAATATCTCCCAATACGCTGGTACAACCAACACCACGTATGGGGTCTGTCAATATACCGGATAACCTACGCAACATGGGACCTAACAATCATATAATCTCCTCATACGCCGGTACTACCAACGCCACGTATGGGGTATGTCTCAACGCCAGAAAATCTTACGCCGTGCGAGATCTCAACATCATATCACAATATCTCCCCATACGCCGGTACTACCAACGCCACGTATGGGGTCTGTCAACACGCCGGATAACCTACGCCACGTGCGACCTCACCATATTATCACATAATCTCCCCATATGCCGATACTACCAACGCCACGTATGTGGTCTGTCAACACGCCGGATAACCTACGCCACGTGCGACTTCAACATAATATCACATAATCTTCCCAAACGCCGGTACTACCAACGCCACGTATGGGGTCTGTCCGCACGCCGGATAACCTACGCCACGTGGGACCTAACGATCATAGGATGGTACTTAGGGTAGTGCGTATAGCACTTTAAATTGACATACTCTCACTTATCTAAATTAATACTAGATGTATTCTCATTTTAATGATATCAGTCTATAGTAGACTACAACGTAATTTAATCAGGATAAAAATATTATTTCTAGACCAACGATCATTCACATAAACATAAATTTCATAATTTTCATTTTTTAAAATAATATCAAAAAGTTTCCTATAATAATAATAGACATCCTAAAAATCTCAACCTAGTCAACACAGCTCCACAACACTCAAGACCTTTCACTAGGGTCATAATAATTCTCTTAGGAAGGCAAAACTACCTCGGAAGACTCACGATCAACCAAGGGTCAAAGCTACCCAAACTTGGTCAAATAGGCCCACGGGGCCTACAACCTCCAAATTCCGATCTGAAAGTTCATATAAGTTCCATAAAGTATAGGACACTCGTCCTGCAAGTTTGGTCCAGATTGGACGGTCGGATCGCTTACGATCGCACGATCTGACGGTTATTATAAACATAAAATTTAAATTATTAAATCGGAACATCCGGGGCTCCGATTCACGATCCGTGAATTCCTACGCGATCCTAGAAATGCCTAGATTAACATATAATAAATTCAAGACCATCCAACGGTCCCAACCTATCGAACCCAGATAACGAGCAATAGGCGATATCCGTTCTAGGCTCAAACGGTATCCAAATTGAAATCCGAGCACACTTACACACTCGTGAGAACCAGGAGATTACATCGGGACATAGTGACCTTTTTCTACAGTGCCCACGATCCGCCGCATGCGCCAGCAGTGCGTGGGTGCCCAAAGCGATTACGCATTGTCAGAAAATCTCAAACTACGGCTCCAAACTCCTACCCTAGGTATAACGCCCTATTTGGAGCCACTTTTTTTCTTGGACCTTCCCCAAAAAATGACCGGAAGTGGGGATTCGAGATCCCAAAATTGACCGAATTTCAATTCGTAAATCGAATTACCTACACTAAGAATTGATTGAATCCTACCCAACAGGCAGCTAGAGCATGAAAACTAGGTGAGAAACCATATTTCATTCATCGAAATCGGTGGCCGGAGGAGGGAGATCGACGTCGGAGAAGTTCGGACGACACCGGCCGCTTCTTCTCCATCTTCCGGTGAAACCACGGCGGCTTACAGTGGGAGCTAGCTGGGGTTGAAAGAGGACGACGACCCAGTCATTTTGGTACTGGCCCAGTCGTGATTGGTGGCTGGAAGAGAGAACGGCCGGCCAAAACGTGGTAGGCTGTAGCTGCCCGCGCGAGAGAGGAGAGAGAGAGAGCCTGTTTGAGGAGGAGAGAGAGAGAGAGAGAGAAGAAAATCTGATTTGATCAAACCATTTTTGTCAAAATTACGGTTATGCCACTGAGGATATTTTGATCTTATCTTTCTCATTACAACTCCGATTCGAGCCCACCACATGTCTACGGACTCATCTCCCCGTGATCTACGCAATGGTATAGCCGAAATTCTCAAATTTCTTCCCTGTCAAAAAGTCAACTTAAATCCTAATAAAATATTTTAAGGGTAAAATGGTATTTTCTCTCAATAAATTAATATTTACTAATTTATTTAGGACCGGGTCATTACACAAAGTCTCGATGATTCCCTATTAAAAAAACAAATATGGTCAAATAACCAAAAAAAAAGAAAAAAAAAAGAAGGCATAATCTCCCCTAAAATTGTTATACCACAAATCCAACCCAAACTCCAATCCCTCCCCTTTACTCAACCCCAAACCCCACACAAACTCAAAACTAACTCCAAAAACGCATATTAATGAAAAAAAATTAAAATTGGGAGAGAATATACCTTTTGGGCAAGATTGAGAGTGAGTGAGAATGAGAGGGAGAAGTGAGTGTGAGAGAATTAGAGAAGATAGTGATAGAGAGATGAGAGAGTGAGTGAGAGTGAGAGACAGTGAAAAGAGAGGTGAGAGAGTGAGAGATAGTGAAGAGAAAGATGAGAGATTAAGTGAGATGAGTGAGTGTGAGAGAAAGGGTGGGATTTGGGGAGAGGGAAAGAGAGAGGAGAGGTAAGAGTAGAGAAAGACATTGCGAAAATGGTGGAGGAGTTATTTTGGTTTTAAAAATCGTATCACTTTGCTCGACGAAAAATATTGGAATATTGGTCGTCGACGAAACATGTTGGTTGTGCAAAGTTTTGCGCAACGAATATAGGAATATTGGTTGCGCAAAGTCTAAAAAAAATTACTAAAACATAAATAAAAAATTCCCGCGTCCCATTTTTGGTACCCGCCCAAATTTTTGCGCGATGAAAAATATATATTGGTCACGCAAAGTTTTGAGTGACAAAAAATATTGGTCGCGCAAAGTCTAAAACTTTATTTTATTTTAAAATCTCGCGTCCCATTTTTAGTACCCGCCCAAATTTTTAGAGTTTTGCGCGACGAACTGTTGGTCGTGCAAACTTTTGAGAGACGAAAAATTGGTTCGTAGCACAATATTTATAAAAATAATTGTTATGAATAATAAAAAATAAAATAATTTTATTTTACGACTGAAAATATAAATAAGGTTAAAGTTATTTAATAAATATATATACTATTCAATTTCTTAAGTGTTATACGGACAAAATAAATAAATTTAAAGCTATTTAATAAATATATATATATGCACACACCATTCAACGATCCAACCGTCAGACTTGTTTGTATATACTTCGAGATCGTATACTCCAAAAATTGCAAAAAAACAAACATTCAGAGATCTAGCAACGGACAAAACTTTTCGATGATTATAAATGAAAAATCACGATTTAACGGTTATTTTAACTCCGATTTTGATGATTTTTTTTACAGCTACACTCCTTGACCCTATATGAATACAATGACTGAATTTGATCTTCAATTTAAAATATTTACGCTAGTGGATACCACAAAATCTTATATTATATTTAACGAAAGTAAAATAAACTCTTAATTGTTAGTAAATATATTGTTTTGATGGCATAAGCATTCTACGAAACTAGTTTCAACGATTCAACCATCAAACTTGTTTGTTTATACTTCGAGATCATATACGCCAAAAATCGGAAAAAATAAACATTTAGAGATCAAGTAACGGGGACAAAACTTTTCGACGGTTATAAATGAAAAATCATGATTTAACGATTATTTTAACTCTGATTTTGATTTTTTACAGCTACACTCCTTGACCCTATATGAATACAATGACTGAATTTGATCTTCAATTTAAAATATTTACACTAGTGGATACCACAAAATCTTATGTTATATTTAACGAAAGTGTAAATAAACTCTTAATTGTTAGTGAATATATTATTTTGATGACATATGCATTCTACGAAACTAGTTTCAACGATCCAACCGTCAAACTTGTTTGTTTATACTTCGAGATGATATATGATAGGACCCGATCCAAATTCCGCTTTGGAATCCGAACCAGACCCTGTGCGTGTCCGACACCTGGCGAATGTCGGGCACAAATGACCTATTTGCCCCTCTACACAAAACATGATAAAATAAAAAGGTTGACTTCTACCAAAAACCCGGCAGAGTTTCCCTTGTAACTAGCTCAATACCAAAATATTTTCACCTGCCAAACAAGTACATATATATATACAACCAACTGCCAGCATACGTATATATACATTCCAACAGTTCAAGTGTCAATCAAGGGCAAAACATCAGAGCAACTACTAACAATTTACAAAGGAGTTAATCCTTTTACAAAACAAAAATCCTACATCAAAAGAGAGGCGCGGAAGATGGGAAATGGCCCTGTGGTGGATTCCTGTGCACGTCTACTGCCTGGGGGCGCAAAACAACAAAAAGGGTGAGTGGACCAAAAACAAAATTTAGAAAATAACATATTTACATACTAACCCCACTGAAAAACAGTTATACAAACTAACTTATTTTCTTTATTTTTGAAATCAATGCATGTATATAACTATACATTTGAAAACAATTGAAAACTATCACCTAGGTGTACCCTTATTTCCGTCAAATCCTTATATCTATCAATTCCTTGCATCACCATGGGTGACACATACTCGCAGGTCTCAGTGACATGAAGTCAATCTGAGCCGCAACTCGCAGGATGCAGGGGACCGTAGTTCACCTGATCCGCATTACTCGCTCCACACGAGTTCGAGTACCAAGGAACTCATGGGGCAACTGTCAAGCATGCTGACTAAACCGAAGGCAACAAATATAATCCGAAGGCAACATTTAATAACTGGGTACGAGGTGGTTTAAGAAAATATAAAGTTTCTGAAGCAAAACTGTTGAATAATTAACTTTCTGTAACCTTTAAAATTTTGCTGCCATTTATCTGATAATTAATGAGAATATCATTTCCTATATTCTTTAAAGGCGATTTCACTCGGCAGCATGTAACATAAACTATTTTACAGAATAAAACAGCTGATAACTGAAACTGAACTGCTTAAATTCGTTTATTAAAACAAAGAGTCCACTCACTGATAGTCCGAGCTCGCTAGACCTCTTGAAGGTCCCTCCTGCGGGTCAACTGGTACCCGGGTGCCTGATTCAATGACCATAATATTCTATTAATACAATATAGTATTAAATTAAAACCCTACCCCCGGCTCCTAAAAGTACGTGCGTCAATTTAAAGTTATCCCTATGCCCATAAACGCTTTCCTTCCACGTGGGATAGTTTAGCGGTATCTTGGGACTCAAAAAGCGCTAACGTCCCAAAAAGTCAATCCGGGATCCCACGGGTCCATGACCTCACAATATGATCCGGATGCCGCTAGAAGGTCCAATATATCTAGGACACATGTCCCGAGGGTATTGGTGTCGATCGGACGGTCGGATTAAACACGATCGTGTAATCGAAAAATTTCTAAACCCTAGCCCTAGGGTTCGCGATTTCGGAGTATCCGGGACTCTGATTCACAATCCGTCGAATCCTACACGTTTTTGAAATTATCTAGAGTAACATATCTGAAATTGATTACGATCCAACGGCTCAACAGTATTGAACCCGATAATCGCACAATATGAAAAATCCGTTCGAGGCTCAAACGGTATCCAAATTGCGATCCGCGAATTCCTATGCACTCATGACGACCTAAGGATCGTATCAAGACACAGTGCCACTGCAACACCCTCGCCCACGCACCGCCGCACGCGCCGGCAGCGCTGGGTGTCCAAAGCGATTATGCATCGCCAGAAAATCTCAAAACCAAGGCCCTAAACTCCTACCGTAGGTATAACACCATATTTGGAACCACTAATGTTCTTGGACCTACCCCCAAAAACTGACCGGAAGTGGCCGAACATGGAGGCTGAAAATCGGCCGAATTCTAATTTGAAAACTGAGCTAGCTACGGTCAAAATCGATGCAAACCTACCCAACCATCAGCTAGAGCATGGAAAATAGGTAGAAATCCATACCTTACTCGACAAATTTGGAGGGGAATTGAAGGAGAACGAGCGGGTTGAAGTTTTGACAAAACCGACGGAATTTCTGCAGTTTTCGGCGACGCCAGGGGCGGAGTGGAGCGGCTGAGGGCTGAGACGTGTAGAGGAGGACGAGCTGGTTCTTTTGGGACCGGTGCCGACGAAGTTGATGGCCGGACGTGGTGGTGGCGAGGAGAAGAAAAATCGGCTGGGTTAGGGGGAATGGTTTCGTGCGACAGGAGAGAGAGAGAGAGAGAGAAAGAAAAACTGAGGGAGAGAGAGAAACTGAGGGTTTAAATCTGATTTTGCAATTTACCATTTTACCCCTCGTGGTATTTTAACCGTATTTTCTTCGTTAAAGCTCCGACTCGAGTCCACTTCGTGTCTACGAACTCATTTCGTCGTGATCTACGCAACGGTGTATGTAAATTTGTCAAATTCCTTTTTGGTCAAAAAGTCAACTTTTCGTTAATAAATTATTCCAAGGGCAAAATTGTCTTTCCTCATAATAAATTACTCATTAAATATGAATTTTAGGTTTAGGTCATTACAATATAAGCCAAAAATCGGAAAAAATAAACATTCAGAGATCAAGTAACCGGACAAAACTTTTCAACGGTTATAAATGAAAAATCATGATTTAATGGTTATTTTAACTCCGATTTTGATGATTTTTTACAGCTACACTCCTTGACCCTATATGAATACAATGACTGAATTTGATCTTCAATTTAAAATATTTACACTAGTGGATACCACAAAATCTTAAGTTATATTTAACGAAAGTATAAATAAACTCTTAATTGTTAGTGAATATATTGTTTTGATGGCATATGCATTCAACAAAACTAGTTTGGAGTGTGTGGTGTTTAATTATTAACAAGACATGGAGATGTGCGTATTTTCGATTCATAGAAAGTCTACAAGATAGGCTCTATGTGATGATAACAGTCCACATCAACATGATGAAAAGAAGGCTTAGAGGCTAGATATATATTGTTAATATTGTACTTTTTATTCTGCTTTTCTTTTCTTTCTCTTGTGTGCCCGACGTAATAAGGCACAGTTTGTTCTTATAATTATGTCTTCTTTTTCGGATGTGATTTCTGCACTCTACCTTTTGCAAGTAACAACTTCAGCTGCGAAATCGGAAATCGTCGAAGAGGATTTTCAGCCATGAATGTTTTGAAGAATTGATTGTGAAATCGGATGGGAAATTACAATGGTTATATACATACATATTGAGAGACATTTTTGATGACATTGATAATGAAGCCATTATATATGCTACAGTTTCAGAATATGAAAACGCGTTGAGGAAGATTGTAATATATTTCATGTAAACTTTGTCTTAGATATGTTATGGATTAAATATATAAACTTTGTCTTAGATATGTTATGTTTCATGCCTTTTTGTCTTGTGGTTCACATGCCATTGTTGTACTAAAAATCAACTACAGTTGCTCAAGTCCTTTGAATTAAGCAGCTCAAGTCCTCCGGTGGCCCCCTCTTAAAACCCGATGAGGTCTTCTCTTTGAATATATAATTTGCATCATGCGGTTGTTGTTTGCTGACATCTCAATTTGATTCCATATCTTGGCTTTAACATGTTCATCCGATGCGTCTTGTGCATCCTTTTAGCATTTTTTGCTGTGATTTCTCACTGATTATTTTTGGGAAGTCGAAATTTGTGACTCTTGATTTCTTAATACATGAAAGTTATTATATCTAGTCTAATATGAATTAATAGCACAGATTTTTATAACATGAATAGGGCATCAACGTATGCTTACATCTGGCTTGACTGTTATATAACATTTCGCTATTCATAACTGAATGCTCTGTTATTTTTTATCGAGTTAATGAATATGGGCATAGTGAGACGGAGAATTGAGTTTTAGGGGATAAAGTGTGACAAATTGAGTTTTAGGTGGCAGAGTGAGATTCAAATTGAGTTTCAAAGGCCATATCAATAATTAAGCCTTTTTAATTTTATGTTCAGCTATTTGTGTAGAAAGGGCTTCTTTATGAATGACTGATGCTTGTCTGATACGTGATATTTTTAATGTAGCTGCCCTCATATGTGGGGCAAACAACTTTGAAAGAATGACTATCCTCCAAGTTTCTTAGAAAAATCATCAGTACAAGAAAACAAGCTGGAACTTGGACTTTGATTGACATGGAAGATGCGCTAGTATCACATATCAACTGCCTTAAAAGTGACAAAATGAAACTTCAGTATAAGAAGATCTTCGCTTGAGGACGAAACTACTTCGGAGTCAATGCAGACTTTAAAATACACAAGGTCTTCGTTTTGTGGAAATCTTTCTTCGACGTACAGAGTGGTTTGGATAATCTGTGTTGTGTGGTTATGGCAGCTTATAAACCTGTCATTTTGTGCAATAGTGGGGGCAACAAATATATCTTCTGAATTCCATGAAAAATTATTACCATTAGTCACAGACTATGAGTACTTTGAAGGAGTCGTGGACTTTAAATTTGCATCGTTTTCAAGCATGGTTGCTTTAATACATATATATATATATATATATATATACAGCGAGCTTTATGGAATCCCTCAAATAATTATTTGAGGGGCACACTTCTAGGGCCCACCATACATTATTTTTCAATGATTCGAATCATCTAATTTTTAAATATTCCTTCAAAGATCATGTCTGCAAAAAATCATTTGAATCTGAAACCATTTGACCACTTAATTAGGTGATTGTTATTTTATTCTTTTCTTGAAACACACTGTTTGTCTTTTTATTGTTTGCAATTAGATGCCTTAACGATTTTCAATTTATCTGATTTTTAGCAAGGACACATACACAAAGCAATTAGATGCCTCAATGGAATATATATACATATCTAATTAGACAGGAGCAATGAAGATATTGATGAGCTCCAAAAGTCTTGGCACACTCATGCTTGGTGGTTCCTCTAAAGGTGAGGGAGTGCCAGTTGATGATGACATGGTTGATTTTGACGGATTTCAAACTCTTCTGTTATTGAGTTTGGGTGGTTGTAACTTCAATGGTCAAATACATGTATGGTTATCAAAGCTTAAGAATCTAGAAATCTTGTTTCTGGGTGGTAATCAAATCATAGAGCCAATTCCAAATACACGTATGGTTATCAGAGTCATGTGTGCACTATGTGTAGTAGTTGGCTGATATATCTATCTCCAACAGTGTAACTGAAGCACTAGAAAACCCAGAATGGGAAGAAGCTATGAATGAAGAAATGCAAACTCTCCAAAAGAATGTCACATGGGAACTCGTGCCCTTACCTCATGGAAAGAAGACAGTAGGATGTAGGTGGATTTATACTGTGAAACTCAAAGCAGATGAATTATTTGAAAGATAGATTGGTGACGAAGGGGTACACACAGAGATATGGGATAGACTACGAGGAGACCTTTGCCCTAGTAGCCAAGATTAACACTATTATAGTCCTATTGTCTCTAGCGGCAAATCTCGATTGATCACTACATTAGTTTGATGTCAAAAATGCATTCTTACATGGAGACTTGGAAGAAGAAGTATATATGGACTTACCCCAAGGATGTAATTCAGCTCCTGACAAGAAAAATCAAGTTTGCAAGCTCAGAAAGTCATTATATGGGTTAAAGCAATCTCCCAGGGCATGGTTTGACAAATTTACTAAATCTATGAAGAATTTTGGATATACACAGAGTAATTCAGATCACACCCTATTCTTAAAACGTGATGAAGGAAAACTTACTGCATTAATTGTTTATGTAGATGACATAATCGTAACTGGAAACAACACGAAAGAGTGACTGAAGTTGCAAAAGTATTTGTCTCAGGAATTTGAGATGAGGATTTAGGTGATCTAAAGTACTTTCTTGAAATCGAAGTAGCAAGGTTAGAAACTGGTATATTTCTGTCTCAAAGGAAGTATGTAATAGATCTACTCACTGAAACAAGAATACTTGGATGTAAGCCTGTTGACACACTCATTGAGATGAATCACAAGTTGTGTGAAGACATGGACCAAGAACCAACCAATAAGGAACAGTACCAACACCTTGTTGGAAGGTTGATATACCTGGCACACACAAGAGCAGATATTGCATATGCTGTGAGTGTGGTTAGTCCGTTTATGCATTCGCCCAGTGTTTCTCATAGGAATGCAGTTGATCGGATCTTAAGATACTTAAAGTCAGCCCCTGGGAAAGGATAATGTTCTCAAAAAATGGAGATCTTGAAATTGTTGGATATGCAGATGCTGATTGGGCTGGTTCTATTACAGATAGATGCTTTACTTCTGGTTACTTTACATTCGTGGGAGGTAACCTAGTCACTTGACGGAGTAAAAAGAAAAATGTGGTTCCTCGGTCTAGTGCAGAAGTAGAATATCAAGGAATGGCTCACGAAGTTTGTGAGTTATTGTGGATCAGAAGACACTTAACAGAATTGGGCTTCAAGCCAGAAAAGCCAATGGAGTTACACTGTGACAACAAGTCAGCTATTGATATTGCCCATAATCCAGTTCAACATGATTGAACCAAACATGTTGAGGTGGATAGACATTTTATCAAAGAAAAAATTGAGAAGAAGATCATCCGTCAACCATTCGTAAAATCAGAAGATCAACTGATAGATATCTTAACAAAAGCTGTTTGTGGCAGAGTATTTCATAACTCACTTACCAAGTTGGGCATTGGTGACATATATGCACCAACTTGAGGAAGAGTGATGACGTGAGTCTCTTAATTAATCAAGGAGATTTATTTCCTTGATTAATTAAGGGATTTACTTTCCTATTCTATATAGTTGACAAATCATTGTATAATTAGGAGATACTATCCTAATTGATTACTGTATCTATTTCCTTATAAAGCACTCATGTAAACTCCTACATATACCTCCTTATGGAGAAGAATAAAACCTAACCCAAAGTATTCCAACCATATTCATATTTAGCACTTAGTACTTGTAGAGACTGTTAAGAATGGTGAAATGAGATTTCTTTGTGATTGTACCCCAAGAGAGTTCTCCTTTGCTATGGCTAAATTTTATCGATGATCCGCAGATGGCACAGAGCGCGAAAGCATGTGACAGATTCCTTCTCTACAAAAATATTTCACTTTACTCAGATAAAGAACACCGAAGACTGCATGCTCTAGCAGTATAAGTTTTTCAATTGAGTCAACTCATAGACTAATACATTATTTTGTTGGGTTTAATATATCCATCAATTTCCTGAGTATGTGGTTATTGGTTAAGGGATTTCTAAGTAAGTTCTGTTTTATGCCCTTCGTCTTTTGGTTCATATATGTGTTTGGTCCTGTAGTTGACCGATGCTAGTGACTTGTGAATGAAGAGTGACGATTTGGTTCATATATCTGTTTGGTTCTGATTCTCCTGTAGTTTGCTACGAAGTTTCTGTTTGGTCATGTAGTTAGAAGATTTGCCAAATGTCACACAACAACTTTGATGGCGTTGTGTGTGGACTTTAAACTAAGTAGGCCAAGTCCTCTTCTGGTGGCCCAATGAGGTCTTCTCTTTGGTTTCATTAGTGGGAATATCTCTTCGGTTTCATCAATAATTTGTATTGTGCGGTGGTTGTTTGCCAACTTCTCAACATTTGAAGTGATGTTTGCATCGTTTTCAAGCATCCTTGATCTTATTTATATACCAACCTGTGAGCACATACACAAAGCAACATACCAGTGCAAGTTAATAACCTAATGGCTCATGGCTTCCTTCTCTTCCTCTTATTCTCTTACATTATATCTACAAATATTCATGCCTGCAAACAAACTGAACGCAGCAGCCTCCTGTCCTTTGCCTCCACTCTATCTTCTCCTCCTTCAAATTGGACATCCTTTGATTGTTGTCGTTGGAAGGGCATCACTTGTAATCAAGATGCTTGGGTCACCCATTTGCTCTTGCCTTCCCAAGGGCTCAAAGGAGGTATCTCTCCTTCTTCACTTGGAAATCTCACACATCTCACCCACTTGAACCTTTCCCACAATTCACTATATGGTTCACTTGAAACTCAGTTCTTCTTGTCTTTGAATCATCTCGAGATCCTTGATTTGAGCTATAACCTTCTTTATGGGGAGCTACCACTTTCTCTATCATCCTGCAATATCCAGATAGTGGATTTGTCCAGCAATCACTTCTTGGGAGCCATTCCATCTTCATTCTTCCAACAAGCAAGCAACTTAACTAGTTTCAATGTCAGCAACAATACCTTCACAGGGTATATCCCATCCTCTATTTGTCTCCATTCTTCTCCCTTCCTCAGGCTATTGGATTTTTCTTCCAATATATTCAATGGCAATGTTGCTCTAGGGCTAGGAAAGTGTTCCAAATTGCTGGTTTTTCGTGCCGGTCACAATAACCTCTCAGGATTACTTCCAGAAGATATCTATAACGCTACAAAACTTGAAGAAATTTCATTACCTCTCAATTCACTACATGGAGCTATTAGTGATAAAATTGTCAACCTCACCAACCTTGCTATCCTTGACCTTGACTTTAATTATTTTGGTGGCAAGCTTCCGCTCAATATGGGGAAGCTCTCCAAGTTGAAGATTGTGACCCTTGATTTCAACAATTTTGAAGGTGCTTTGCCCTCATCTTTGATGAATTGCACAAACCTTCTAGAACTGCGTTTGGGATCCAACAACTTGGAAGGAGATATCTCCAAGCTTGATTTCTCCAGACTTAGTCAACTTACTAAGCTTGACATGTGGAACAATAACTTCACTGGTACGGTTCCAGTAAGCCTTTACTCATGTCGGTCCCTAAAAGCCATTCGATTGACAAGAAATCATCTGGAGGGACAAATACATGATGAGATTCTTTCGTTGAAATCCTTGTCCTTCCTCTCACTTGGTTACAACCGATTCACCAACCTCAAAGGGGCGATGAAGATATTAATGAGTTGCAAAAGTCTCCATGTACTCTTGCTTACTGGTTCCTTTAAAGGTGAGGGAATGCCATATGGTGATGACATGGTTGATTTTGATGGATTCCAAAATCTTCGGTTTTTGAGTTTGGCTCGTTCTGACCTCACTGGTCAAATACCTGTATGGTTATCAAAGCTCAAGAATCTAGAGGTCTTGCAACTGGGTTTTAATCAAATCACAGGGCCAATTCCAAGTTGGTTGGGGACTCTTCCTAGACTGTTTTATATAAGCTTACCAAACAATCGAATTTCAGGTGAATTTCCAAGGCAAATTTGTAGATTACCTAGGTTGCTTTATGAACCTATTGCATCTCAAGTAGAACAATATGAAATTGAATTGCCTGTCTTCGGCCACAGCAAAACCACAACTCGAACCTTTCCATCGCAAAAATTGTCCTTTTATCGAGAATGGATAGACATAGCTAACAATAACATTGTTGGTGATATACCTACTGAAATCGGCCAATTGCACCTTCTCCGTGGGTTGGCTCTTAGCTCAAACAATTTATCCGGTGTCATTCCAGACCAAATATCTAACCTGAAAAATTTAGAGATTTTGGATCTCTCCATGAATCACCTGTCTGGAAAAATCCCATTGTCATTGGCGAGCCTTAATTTCTTGAAATATTTTAATGCCTCATACAATAATCTTGAAGGACCAATACCAACAGGCACCCAGCTCCAAAGCTTCAACTCTTCTGCCTTTGAGGGGAATTCAAAACTTTGTGGTGCCCCACTTCCAAAAAAGTGCGGACAAGATAACAAGGACAACAGAGACGTGGACCATGGGCTTCATCAACTTCTGTGGTTTTATATTTTTGCTACATTGGGGTTCATATTAGGATTTTGGGGAGTGTGTGGTTCTTTAATTATTAACAAGACATGGAGATATGCATATTTTCGATTCATGGACAATCTACAAGATAAGTTCTATGTGATGGTAACAGTGCGCATCAACACGATGAAAAGAAGGCTTAGAGGTTAGATATATATTATTAATATTGTACTTTTTATTATACATTTTCAATTTGCTTTTCCATTTTTTCCTTTTGTGTACCTGATATAAAAAGGCACAGTTTGTTCTTATAATTATGTCTGCTTTTTCGGATGTGATTTCTGCATGCTACCTTTTCAAGTAACAACTTCAGCTACATATCAGTTTGCAAAAAATGATGTACATATCAGCTGGGCATTGTTCAGTTCTACAAAGAGTACTTAGTAACAAGTTGTTCACTTGTTTTGATTTTAATCCTGTGATGGTAGGGTAAAATTCCTTATTGGCTTGACAACCATTAATGGTCAACAAGTCAACTTTCTTTTGGGGCGTGAGAGTGCCACTACTAGCAGTTTAAAACCCTAGCAGACTTCTAAAAAATAGATAACTTGCACCCTATGTTATTGATTCTTAAACAAGCAATTGTGAATTTGGGTGAGGAATATCTCTCAAGTAAGTTCTTTTATTACCTCAGACTGGTAAGGACTTCACAATTTTTCACAGTACAAAATTGGTGGTTCTGGCCAGAATAAATGAAAAGAAGACAAATGGTTTAGACAGAACTGCCTATTACAAGACTCAAAAAGCGAAATGGCAACACCGAAAAAGACAACAGAATGTTGGGCTTCGATTTCTGCCTGGGTAGCTGCCTCTGAACTGGGCTGGATTGGGTATGTCTATGCTTGATTGAATCGTCAACAACTTCCACTGATGAGTTTCAGTTGGAAATCGATACCAACGTTTGAGTTTGGCGGAGTTTCATTTATTTCGAGCCATGGAAGGCTTGCTGAACGGGCAGAATTGAGGCATCTTTAGTTTGAAGAGGACAAAAGTGGCTAGATTGATGGTCACGGAGCTGGAGCTGTACTATGGTGCCAGTTCTGCTTGACCAAGGCTTTCTATAAATTTGTTGAGGTTTTCATATTTGTGAAAAACTTGGACTCTGCTTGACTTGGCTTTGTGCTGAATCAAATTTGTAACGAGAGAAATTTCGCTCTGTAAAACTATTTCTTTGAACTGAACCGAAACTAGATATTTGAATTCTAGCCGATTTGTTTCTTGTGGATCAAAGAGTTTTGGTTGCTTTAGGGTCTGAAAGCTTTTGAGATCAGTTGATCTTTTTGAGTTTATCAGTTGTGACTTTGAGAGTTTTTGGTCTTGATTGATGTTTTGGTTGTCCTCTGATCTGTTCACCTCCTCTCATATTTATAGGAAATACTGGAGTGGGGTTTTTAATTTTTAATAATGGGCGGCAGATCCTTCAAAAGATCTTTTTCTTTTTTTCAATGTCATAAAAGAAGGAAGCCATTATTCTTGCAGAAAAGAACCATCAGCAATCAATTTTCAGGGAGGTCATTTCCTTGCTTTTTCTGGTGAGCAACGTCCTTGCTCCCTACTTATCTCTTGAAATCGTAGTCTGCCTATCTCTTGGAAAGGCCACTTGCTTTGGTGCAAAGTTTTTCTGTATTTAAAAAGGGATTTGATCTTCTTTCTTTGGCTGCAAAAAATGGAGAAGTCCTCCTATAAGACACCTGTCTTCATTAACTCCCTGTCAACTCCTATGTGATAGTTGAAAATTTTGACTTTTCCAAAATTAGAAAATCACGTGGGGGCTTTCTTTGAGAAAAAGAACTATTGTTTTGCCTTTTTGAGATAGAGGCCAAGTGGTGAGAATTTCTCAGAAGCTGGGCTTTTATCCAAAACTGTGTGCATCGGTTTTGTAATTGCCAATAATGGTATTTTATTCTTTAAATCATACTATTTGTAATTTGCTAAAAAGGTCTGGGCTTTTTAGTATCGTGGTTTTTTTTTTTTTTTTTTTTGCTTCTGATTCTTGTGGATAAAAGTTCAAATATTTTGTTCATGGGCCTCTTGACAAAAATAGGCTGGTGTGCAGAGTTTTGGCCCAAACACAAGTAATATGTTTTTCTAACCTCTAATCCGTAACAACCAGTAGCACTGATTTGTTCAATATGGAAACTAGGTACACAAATATGTGTAAAAAGTTCGATGTAGCACCAATTGATCTTCTTTATCTTTGTTAGTAAATTATTGATTGGATTGTATGCATTCTGTTTTTATTTTTATTTTTATTTTTGGTCGAAAATATGCATTTTGTTCCCTGAAAACAACACGTTGAGATCCTTGATTTGAGCTATAACATTCTTTGATTCACATGAAAACAACTTTGAACTTGGACTTTGATTCACACCAAAATAACAAGGTCTCATGTTGGTTTCATACTGTACGAGTTGTGTTATGGTGAGGGTGTTAGAATTTTTGTGAGTATTTCAAAATACAAAATTTATTTTTTTGTTTATTTTTTTGTTTCCAGATTTTGTGTGGTTTAATTACAAGTTTAAACTGAATTTATTTTGTAAATTTATTATATGAATTGAGTGTTATGATATGATTGTATATATTAATTTTGATTTCAAAAGTTTATTTGCGTGAATTTTAGTTGGAACAATTTTAGTCTTCAATTGGTCCGTGACTTGTGAATAGGAAGTCAATGTAACATTCCAAATTTTCAAGACAAATTATCAATAATTTGCTCAAGCCCTTTGAATTAAGCAGCTTAAGTCCTCTTCTGGTGGCCTCCTCTTAAGACCCGATGAGGCCTTCTCTTTGAATATATAATTTGCATCAAGCAGTCGTTGTTTGCCGACTACTCAAATTGATTCCATATCTTGACTTTAACATATTTATCCGATTCGTCTTGTGCATCTTTTTAGTGTTTTTTGCTGTGATTTCTCATTAATTATTTTTGGGAAGTCGAAATTTGTGACCCTTGATTTCTTAATACATGAAAGTTATTATATAGTCCAGTTTGGCATTATTGTACTGTGAAAATAATCGCTGTCAGATTTGCTGTGGGAGAAAGCAGATTGGCGTTTGGTAAAATTTTTGTTAAAAGTGTTGTTGGTATTGATTTCCGCATAATCATTAAACTCAGTGCCTCTTCGAAACTGATTCCTGCATAATCAGAAAATGAAAGCACCTAATTAGTTGTTTTCCCTTATAACTTTCTCTCACAACAATTTTTAATAATAAGTGATTTTCTCACAGTTTACCAAAGGGGGTGGGCTTCCCAAAATTTTTTAAAAATCACTTATCGCTCCAAATAAGCAATGCCAAACATGCAAAATGAATTAATATAAAAGATTTTTATAACATGAATAGGGCATCAACGTATGTTTACATCTGGCTTGACTGTTATCAATTTCAACATTTTGCTATTCATAACTGAATGCACTGTTATTTTTTATTGAGTTAATGAATATGGGCAAAGTGAGACGGAAAATTGGGTTTCAGAGAATAAAAGTGTGATAAATTGAATTTTAGGCAGCAAAGTGAGATTCAAATTGAGTTTTAATGGCCATATCAATAATTAAGCCTTTTTAATTTTATGTTCTACCATTTGTGTAGAAAGGGCTTCTTTATGAATGACTGATGCTGGTCTGATACGTGATATTTTTAATGTAGCTGCCTTCATATGTGGGGCACACAACTTGGAAAGAATGACTATCCTCCAATTTTCTTAGAAAAATCATCAACAAGAAAACAACTTGGAACTTGGACTCTGGGTGATTGAGATGGAAGATGCGCTGGTATCACATATCAGCTGCCTTAGAAGAAAATCTACGCTTGAGGACGAAACTACTTTGGAGTCAATCTCTCTTCGACGCACCAAGGTTCTGCTTCTCCTGTACTTTTACATGAATAGGACGTCAATGTAATATTGGATCAGGGTTGACTGACACTGTCACTCTCAGGCCATATCTATCTGGCAAGAAAAATAACACTATATATCCTCCAAATTCAATGATAACTTTGAGTACTTTGAAACGTTGTGGACTTTAAATTTGCATCGTTTTCAAGCATGATTGCTCTTATATATATAAATACCTGATTTGTTGTGAGCAACGACACATACACAAAGCAACATGCAAGTGCAAGCTTATAACCTAATGGCTTGTGGCTTCCTTCTCTTCCTCTTATTCCCTTACATTATATCCACAAATATTCATGCCTGCAAACAAACTGAACGCACCTCCCTCCTGTCCTTTGCCTCCGCTCTATCTTCTCCTCCTTTAAATTGGACAGCCATGGATTGCTGTCATTGGAAGGGCGTCACTTGTAATCAAGATGGTTGGGTCATCCATTTGCTCTTGCCTTCCAAAGGGCTCAAAGGTGGCATCTCTCTCACTTCACTTGGAAATCTCACACATCTCACCCACTTGAATCTTTCCCACAATTCACTATATGGTTCACTTCAAACTCAGTTCTTCTTGTCTTTAAATCGACTCAAGATCCTTGATTTGAGCTATAACCTTCTTTCTGAAGAGCTACCGCTTTCTCTGCCGTCCAACAATATCCGGAAACTGGATTTGTCTAGCAATCACTTCTATGGTGCAATTCCATCTTCATTCTTCCACCAAGCTAGCAACTTGATTAGTTTCAATGTCAGCAACAATACCTTCACAGGGTATGTCCCACCCTCAATTTGTCTCCATGCTTCTCCCTTCCTTAGGATATTGGATTTTTCTTCCAATGAATTCAGTGGCAACCTTGCTCCTGGGCTGGGGGAGTGTTTCGAACTGCAAATTTTTCATGCTGGTCATAATAACCTCTCAGGGTTACTTCCAGAAGATATCTATAATGCTACCAAACTTGAAGAAATATCATTACCTCTCAATTCACTACATGGAGCTGTTAGTGATAAAATTGTCAACCTCACTGACCTTGCCATACTTGACCTCGACTTTAATAATTTTGGCGGCGAGCTTCCGCTCAAAATGGGGAAGCTGTCCAAGTTGAAGGTTGTGATCCTTGATTTCAACAATTTTGAAGGTGCTTTGCCCTCATCTTTGATGAATTGCACAAACCTTGTAGAACTGCGTTTGGGATCCAACAACTTGGAAGGAGATATCTCCAAGCTTGATTTCTCCAGACTTAGTCAACTTACTAAACTTGACCTGTGGTACAATAACTTCACTGGTACGGTTCCAGTAAGCCTCTACTCATGCCGGTCCCTAAAAGCCATTCGATTGACAAGAAATCATCTAGAGGGACAAATACAAGCTGAGATTCTTTCATTGAAATCCTTGTCCTTCCTCTCGCTTGGTTACAACCGATTCACCAACCTCACAGGGGCGATGAAGATATTAATGAGTTGCAAAAGTCTCCACGTACTCTTGCTTACTGGTTCCTTTAAAGGTGAGGGAATACCAACTGATGATGACATGGTTGATTTTGATGGATTCCACAATCTTCTGTTTTTGAGTTTGGCTCGTTCTGACCTCATTGGTCAAATACCTGTGTGGTTATCAAAGCTCAAGAATCTAGAGATCTTGCAACTAGGTTTTAATCAAATTACAGGGCCAATTCCAAGTTGGTTAGGGACTCTTCCTAGACTGTTTTATATAAGCTTGCCCAACAACCGAATTTCAGGTGAATTTCCAAAGCAACTTTGTAGACTACCAAGGTTGCTTTATGAGCCTATTTCATCTCAAGCAGAGCAATATGAAATTGAATTGCCTGTCTACGGCCGCATCGTAACCACAAGAACCTTTCCATCCCAGAAATTGGCTTTTTATCGAGCATGGATAGACGTAGCTAACAATAACATTGTTGGAGATATACCTACTGAAATCGACCAATTGTACCTTCTCCGAGGGTTGGTTCTTAGCTCCAACAACTTCTCCGGCATCATTCCAGACGAAATATCTTACCTAAAATATTTAGAGATTTTGGACCTCTCCACAAATCACTTGTCTGGAATAATCCCATCGTCATTGACAAGCCTTAATTTCTTGAAATATTTTAATGCCTCATACAATAATCTTGAAGGACCAATACCAACGGGCACCCAGCTCCAAAGCTTCAACGCTTCTGCCTTTGAAGGGAATCCAAAACTTTGTGGTGCCCCACTTCCAAAAAAGTGTGGACAAAATAAGAGCATTGATGCAGATAACAAAAACAATAAAGACATGGACAATGGACTTCATCACCTTCCGTGGTTTTATGTTTTTGCTGCGTTGGGATTCATATTGGGATTTTGGGGAGTCTGTGGTTCTTTAATTATTAACAAGACATGGAGATATGCGTATTTTCAATTCACAGACAATCTACAAGATAGGTTCTATGTGATGGTAACAGTGTGCATCAACACGATGAAAAGAAGGCTTAGAAGCTAGATATATATTATTAATATTGTACTTTTTATTTTGCTTTTCCTTTTTTTCCTTATGTGATTTCTGCACGCTACCTTTTCAAGTAACAACTTCAGCTAAATATCAACTGCCAAAAATGATGTACATATCAGCTGGCAGAGTTCAGTTTTACAAAGGGTACTTAGTAACAAGTACTCTGTTTTTCTAACCTCTAACCTCTAACCTATAACAACCAGTAGCACAGATTTGTTCAATATGGGAACTGAGTACAAAAATGTGTATAAAAAGTTCGAGTGATTCTATGGTGAGGGTGCCGTATATAGACTATAAATGTGGACCTTCATATTAGCCACATGATTAATTTGAATAGTAAATTTACTTAAGTTTAATGAAATAATCCTATAACTAATATAAAGGTCCATATATGACACCCTCACTATAGAATTTTACCGTACTGCAAATCTCTCTTTGACGTACATAGGACTTAGGATAATTTGTGTTGTGTGGTTAGGCCATCCCCAACATGAGGCTCTTAAATTGTAAAGCCCAATGACATGCATTTTGGGCTCTTAAATTGTATGGCCCGCTGGAATACCGTATGATATCAATATGGATTTAGCGAAAATCATGAATATAAACTGCCATGACCTCTTTTTGGTCCGGACTGACATTACTTCGATACAAGAAATAAATGTAAGATATATTTTACATCACCAAATCTAATCTATAATTTGAAGAGATTTTGCCTATGGATGGTCTAAAAGCCAAGAAACGTTCTTTAAAAAGTAGTTTGAAATGTTATGTGGCCAAACTTTCATCCTGACTACGTATTGATATGATCTGCCAAACCAATAACCTTGATTGATAGTCCGACAAAAGAATGCTTCTATGAAAAAACAAACATAAAAGTTTCAGCTCAATAAGTTCTTCAAGGCTTTCGAAGGTAAAACTGTATCGAGCCGCAACAGATAACTGGATAACTGTATGTAACAGACTGTCAGACTCAAACAATTGACAAAACTATCTCAAAGCAGTTGTAGACATCCCCCTGATTTTTGCGAACACCATTACCAGAAAAACTCATTTTGACAGATTTGTTTAGAAAACGAGTGAAAATTTTGAAGAAAACTACCTTTACATATCACCTGCATTATGTGAAGGTTGCAGAACTCAGTGAAGCAATTGCCTCGTGGTTTTGGCTACGTTATTTGAAGTTAGAAGTTACAAGCTCCAGGAGATCATGCATAAGCATCCAAGGATAGTTGAAAGGGACCATGCTGCAAAATCCATGACATAACAGTAGAAAACTATCAAACTCACCGCCACTACAAATCACACGCATATCGCCTATTGCCCTACTAGCACTAAGTTTCAATTTCATTAATAACTTCAGAGCATGCTTGTTTACATACTTGAAGATGGTTTAACATTTAGTCCATCGAGCATCTACACAAATAAGTGCACTGACATAAAGAAAAATCTTCAAGAGCAAGTTGTTCCCCTAACCAACAAATAAAATAGTGCAATGTATGAATGTCCAAAGTATATAAATAGAAGCATGCATGCTATGGTATTTCTATGGGGAACCACAAGCCACCTTATGCCGAAGCATCTTAGATAAAGACTGCCTGAACTCTTGCCTAGCACTATTAACAAATGACAAATTCACCTGGATTTGGATTAGAATCCACAGCTTTATCTTTCTTAAAAGGTTGATCAACAAGTTCAAAAGACATATATATTCTAAGATGAAAATCTTCCCAGTACTCACAATAGGCCCCCTTACACACACACCTTCTTACTCAATAATCATCGTCAAGAAGGCTGCATAGTGCATGAATCAAACTATAAAGTTGAGAGATAATGTCACAAATGAAGCACAAATGTATAGAAAATGGAAATTCTTCCACAATCCCCATTACCAGTGATTAAAATTTTGCACACAGAGCACATCAAACCCACAGAGAGCCTAATCTCAAGATTATTTTTATTTTAATTATTCTGAGAAACTTATTTTACTAAATTTGGTATATTGAAACCGATTGAAAGACATGAATTCTTGCACCATTTTCTATACAATTTAACAACCAAACTACCAAAGCTCAGTCTAACACGAGTTCAGCTGGAGCAGCACATACAAACTCAAAATGAAGCCAAAGCTCAAGCTTTCCATGATAAAATTGAAAATTCGCCTTAAAACAACAGGAAGATTTCATAGTACATCAGTGAAACTTGAAATCATTACATTTATCATTATTGTCACCAGCAAGACTTTCAAATCATAAACCTGGAGATCACTCAAGGGCATTTGCGGCATTTTCAGGGAGCTGTTGCTGCTGCTGCTGCTGTAAAATTGACATGTTCTGAAGCTCACGCCATTTATTGATTCCAACAGTGCAAATAACTACCCAGAAAGAAAGAAAAAAATTCAGCCAAACATTTTAAAAGGAAAAAGAAGATGAAGAAGAAGACTCTCTCTCTCTCTCAAAAACCAAAGACTTGAAATTGAAATGAAATTTCATGACTTACAGCCAGCGCCGACAAAATAAAGCAGACGGAGGAGCTTTGGGGCTGGGGGGCCCGCTAATTCTTCTCCAATCATTGCTCTTCTCTTCTCTTCTTCAGACTCTTCTGTGCGAGAAGGTGAGAACTGAGAAAGACTGCGTCCTGTTTTGGTGCGAAACTGAAGTGGGTCGAATCATATGGAACTCGGCCCGAACCCAATACTCTTATATTACAAATGTTGGGCCAGACCCAACCCCGTTTTGGACCAAGATAGCAAAAAAAAAAACTTCTTTTTTGAGACTTCGAATTAGAATTTGCAGAGAATTGGAGACTTTGATTCCATATTCATCCAATGTGGCTTGTGCATTTTTTAAATGTTTTTTGCTGTGATTTCTCACTAAATATTTTTGGGAAGCTCCCCAAGTTGAAATTTGTGACCCTTGATTTCAACAATTTAGCAGGTTCGTTGCCCCCATCTTTGATGAATTACACAAACATTGTAGAACTACACTTGGGATCCATTCCAACAACTTGGAATGAGATATCTGCATGCTTGATTTTTCCAAGACTTAGTCAACTGTTAAAATGTAAACTGCCTAGCTAATTTCTAATTAGTTAGTAAGTACTTTGTCAGTTTATATTTAGCCCTGTTAAGTCATCTGTGAGCTGAGCATCTTGAGCTCATATGCCAAGTGTAAGGCTTAGGATTGTTTTCTTATTTCAGCAGCTGTAAAGCTTTGTAAAGCCAGGTGTCATATTCACATTGGTTTAGCCTTCACTCTGCTGATGTAAGAATACATTTTGGGGATATGAATAGAGTCTGCTCTGCTACAACGGATGAGCAGAGGAGTAGTGGTCATAACTATATTTGATTCCTTCTTGCTCACTCTCTCTTTTCTCTCCCGTAGTCTTTGGCTCTGTAGCTCCCTTGACAATCCAAATCTCAACATGGTATCAGCAGCGAAGGTTGGATCTGTATAGTGGGCGTTGAAGCTGTGTGTGGGCTGAGCTTGGAAATCCGACGAGAAATTTCCGACTCAGTTCATTGATTCTGTCTCAGATGGCTGGGTCAGGAGGGAGTGATCTCAGAGCTCCAATATTCAATGGGGACAACTATGAATTTTGGAAGATTCGAATGAGAACGATTTTCAAATCTCATGGAATCTGGGATTTAGTTGAAAATGGGCTTAAAATTCCAGATTCAAAGGGGAAGAAGGTGGATGCTGCTGGGTCATCGAATTCTGAGGAGGAAGCTCTGTTAATGAAGAATGCTAAGGCACTTGGGATTATCCAAGGGGCTGTCTCAGAAGACATTTTTCCAAGGATTTCGAATGAAGAAACCTCAAAGGGTGCATGGGATATTTTGCATCAGGAATTTCATGGTGATAAGCAGGTCAGATCTATCAAATTGCAGGGTTTGCGTCGTGATTTTGAGTATACAAGGATGAGGGATGATGAGACCTTGTCTGGATACCTCACTCGCTTACTTGAGCTTGTGAATCAGATGAAGGGATATGGGGAAGACCTATCCAAAGGAAGGTTAGTTCAAAAACTACTTATAAGTCTGACTAAGGAATTTGATCCTGTCTGTTATGTAATTGAACAAACTAAGGATATTGAAATGATTGAGGTGCAAGAGGTGATTGCTGCATTGAGGGGTTTTGCTCAGCGCCTTGATAGGCATGCTGAGAACACCACTGAGAAAGCCTTCAGCAGCATGAGCATAAATCAAAAGGGATCTCAATCCAACTCTGGTTCTGGCATTAATAAATCAAAAAAGAGCTGGAAATCGAAGGGTAAGAAATGGGATTCAAAACCTCAAAATAGTGGCAATCAAGGAGGAAAGCATGAACCAGGGGAAAAATCAGATCAAGCAAAAGGGAAATGCAAGCACTGTGATAAGCTTCACTATGGAGAATGCTGGTTTAAAGGAAAGCCAAAGTGCTATGGGTGCAACCGTTTTGGGCATCTCATTAAAGACTGTGAACAAACAAATAAGACTGAGAAACTTGCAAATGTTGCTAGCAAGGTAACAGAACCTGCTACTATGTTCTATGCTTGTCATTCTGCTTCTATTGAAAAAAATATGAATGTGTGGTATGTGGACAGTGCTTGTAGTAATCATATGACTGCTCATGAGTCCTTACTTATTGATATAGATAGAAATGTGAACTGTAAAGTTAAGATGGGCATGGTGATTTAGTACAATCAATAGGCAAAGGTACTTTGGCTATAGATGTGCAAGGGGTTACTAGATTCATTAGGGAAGTCATGATTGTACCTGGTCTGGATGAGAATCTGTTGAGTGTAGGACAGATGATCGAGCATGGGCATTGGTTGGTGTTTGGTGATAATGAGGTTGACATTTATGAAGATAAGCAATTGCAAGAGCTGATTGCAAGGGTTCAAATGAAAGGGAACAGATGTTTTCCCTTAGATCTCAAATATGTCAATCCTCCTGTGGCAAATAGAGCAACATTTGGAGAATCATCTTGCTTGTGGCACAGAAGATTCGGGCATCTGAACTACGGTAGTTTGAGACTCTTACAAGAGAAAGACATGGTTCAGGGTCTACCTAAGTTACAAGAATCTGAGAAGACTTGCTCGGGTTGTGCTATAGGCAAGAGTCACAGAAGTCCATTTGATAAGGAAATAGCTTGGAGAGCCTCTCAACCACTAGAACTGATCCACTCTGATATCTGTGGTCCAATGCAGACTATCACTCTTGGAGGGAATAGATACTTTCTCACCTTCATTGATGATCACACTCGAATGTGTTGGGTGTTTTTCTTGCAGCATAAGTCTCAAGCATTCAACATATTCAAAAGGTTCAAAAACATGGTTGAATTGCAAAGTGGTTATCAAATTAAGAAGCTAAGAAGTGATAGAGGTGGAGAATATACATCTTTGGAATTTTCAAAGTTTTGTGAGGAGATGGGATTAGAAAGACAACTAACTATAGCCTACTCTCCGCAACAGAATGGGGTTGCAGAGAGAAAGAATCGTACTGTGATGGAAATGGCAAGAACAATGATGCATGAGAAGAAAATTCCTTTGAAATTTTGGGCAGAAGCTGTCAATACAGCAGTATACTTGCAAAATAGAAGTCCAACAAGTGCTCTGGATAATACAACTCCATTCGAGAAGTTCAGTGGGAGAAAACCAGGTGTCAAGCACTTGAGAATATTTGGTTCACTGTGCTATATCCATATTCCTTCTCAGAAAAGACACAAGCTAGAAGAAACTGGAATGAAGGGAGTATTTCTCGGATATGGGATGTGTGAGAAAGGGTATAGAGTTTTTAATCTAGAAACTAAAAAGATTGAACTCTCAAGCAGCATTATCTTTGATGAGAAAGCAATGTGGAATTGGGAATTGAATGAAGAAGTACAAGTGACTATTCCATGGCATGAAGAAGAAAGTTCAAGAATATCAGATATTGATTCATATTCAGATGAATCACTTCAGTCGGGTCAATCTCCTCAGAGACCACAAGAGGCTAATGATCTGCAGACTTCTCTGGAATCTGCTACACATGATTCATCAGTTTCAATCTCTGAAACTTTTGATCATACTCCACAAAAATGGAAGAACTTAAGTGAGGTCTATGCTCAATGTAATCTGAGCATTATTGAACCAGAGAGTTACCATGAAGCAGCCAAAGATAAAGCTTGGAACAAAGCTATGACTGAAGAGATATCAATGATAGAGAAGAATTCCACTTGGAAATTGGTTGATAGACCAGGCAGCAAACCAATTGTGGGAGTGAAGTGGATATACAAAACAAAACTAAATCTTGATGGCTCCATTCAAAAACACAAGGCAAGACTTGTAGCCAAGGGTTACACACAAAAACCAGGGATTGATTTCAATGAAACCTTTGCTCCAGTAGCAAGGTTAGACACTATTAGAACTCTCATTGCACTAGCTGCACAGAAAGGCTGGAAATTATGGCAATTGGATGTCAAATCAGCTTTCTTAAATGGTGTTCTTGAAGAGGAAGTCTATGTGGATCAACCTGAAGGCTTTGTGATTAAAGGAGCTGAAGATAAGGTGTACAGACTAAGAAAAGCTCTCTATGGACTAAAGCAGGCTCTAAGGGCCTGGTACAGTGAAATCGACACTTACTTATATCAGTGTGGTTTTCACAGAAGTCCAAGTGAAACAACTCTCTATGTGAGAACCAAGGAAGGTGTGGGAACATTAATTATATCAATCTATGTAGATGACATAGTATATACTGGAAGCAGTGATGAAATGGTGAAAGAATTCAAGGCTGAGATGATGTGCAAGTATGAAATGTCTAACTTGGGTTTACTCCATCATTTTCTTGGTATGGGAGTAACACAAACTGAAGGGAGCATTTTCATCCATCAAAAGAAGTATGCACTCACTCCCCTAGATAAGTTTGGACTCAAGGATTGCAAATCAGTGAGCACTCCATTAGTTGCCACTGATAAATTGCAAAGAGAAGATGGTAGTGAAGCAGCTGATGAAAACTTGTACAGGAAAATTGTAGGAAGCTTGCTATATCTAACTGCAACCAGACCTGACATCATGTTTTCAGCTAGTCTACTTGCAAGATTCATGCGCACTCCTTCTAAGATGCACTATGGGGCAGCCAAAAGAGTACTAAGGTACATACAAGGCTCAATTGATTATGGAATTGAGTATGTGACTGGAAAGTCTGCACTTCTAGTAGGATATTGTGATAGTGACTGGAGTGGATCAGAGGAAGATATGAAGAGCACTTCCGGATATGCATTTTCATTTGGAAGTGGTGCATTTTCGTGGGCATCAGTCAAACAACACAGTGTGGCCCTTTCAACAGCAGAAGCAGAGTATGTAAGTGCTGCAGAAGCTACATCACAAGCCATTTGGCTCAGGTTTGTTCTTGAAGACTTTGGGGAAGAACAGACTGCTGCAACCACTGTGTTCTGTGACAACACTTCAGCAATAGCAATGGCTAAAAATCCTGTGTTTCATCAAAGGAGCAAGCACATTAAGAGGAAGTTCCATTTTATTAGAGAAGCAATCCAAGAAGGAGTGATTGAACTGCTCTACTGCAAGGGAGAAGAGCAAATTGCTGACATCTTCACCAAGGCACTTCCCAAAGATAGGTTCTGCTACTTGAGGAATATGCTTGGAGTGAAATCAGCTAGCACTTTAGAAGGGAGTGTTAAAATGTAAACTGCCTAGCTAATTTCTGATTAGTTAGTAAGTACTTTGTCAGTTTATATTTAGCCCTGTTAAGTCATCTGTGAGCTGAGCATCTTGAGCTCATATGCCAAGTGTAAGGCTTAGGATTGTTTTCTTATTTCAGCAGCTGTAAAGCTTTGTAAAGCCAGGTGTCATATTCACATTGGTTTAGCCTTCACAACGGTTAGATTGTATCTGCTGATGTAAGAATACATTTTGGGGATATGAATAGAGTCTGCTCTGCTACAACGGATGAGCAGAGGAGTAGTGGTCATAACTATATTTGATTCCTTCTTGCTCACTCTCTCTTTTCTCTCCCGTAGTCTTTGGCTCTGTAGCTCCCTTGACAATCCAAATCTCAACATCAACGAACTAAACTCGACCTGAGGGTCAATAACTTTACCAGTACGTTTCCAATAAGTCTTTGCTCATGTAGGTCACTGAAAGCAATTCGATTGAATTTAAAATTTAAATAATCTAGGGGGTCAAATACAACCTGAGATTCTTTTATTAAAATCCTTGTCCTTCCTCTCAATTGGTGGCAATAGATTGACCAATGTCACAGGATGCGTTGCAGAAGTCTTCGCACACTCTTCCTTTCAAAATCATTTATAACTGCATCATTTTCAAGCTAGCTAAAAGAAAATCAACAAATTATGGATGCCTTTAGGTGCTTCTTTATATATACAAACAAATTAGATGCAAGCCGAATCTGCAACTTTCACAGAACTGCCTTTTAGCTTGCAGCTTGCTCGAAATTACAGAATTGTTATCTTCCACTTCAAACGCAATATCAGCATGCCAACATCCAAACACCCGTCTCCTAGAATCATTCTCCACAGCTCATTTTATTGCTATCAATATATTTAGCAAGTAGTTGTTAAGTTGTGCAATCTTGTCAAGCTTAATAAAATTATTGATGGAGGGAGATTTCTTGATGGGTTATACATTATTGTTCTACCAAGAAAGGCTACCAAGAAATACTTCTAGATGGGATATTTTCTTATGGGTTATACATGATGACAGCTTATTCGTCATCCTAAGTTTTTTAGCCTTACATCCTGGTATAAATTATCAACACGACAAAGACGTCGTGGACTGTAAATTAATTAGCAAAGTCTTCTCTTTGAATATCAATAATTTGCATTATACGGTTGTTGTTTGCCGACTTCTCAATTTGCAGTGATGCTTACATCGTTTCCAAGCATCTTTGCTCTTATATATACAAACCTGTGAGTGTGAGCAACGGCACATACACAAAACAATATTATAACTTAATGGCTCATGGCTTCCTTCTCTTCCTCTTATTCTCTTACATTATATCTACAAATATTCATGCCTGCAAACAAGCTGAAAGCAGCTCCCTCCTGTTCTTTGCCTCCACTCTATCTTCTCCTTCTTTAAATTGGACATCCATTGATTGCTGTCGTTGGGAGGGCATCACTTGTAATAAAGATGGTTGGGTCACCCATTTGCTCTTACCTTCCAAAGGGATCAAGGGAGGTCTCTTGCCTTCTTCACTTGCAAATCTCACACATATTACCCACTTGAATCTTTCCCATAATTCACTATATGGTTCACTTGAAACTCAGTTCTTCTTGTCTTTGAATCGACTTGAGATCCTTGATTTGAGCTATAACTTTCTTTCTGGAGAGCTACCACTTTCTCTACAATCCAGCCATATCCAGACATTGGATTTGTCCAGCAATCACTTTCATGGTGCAATTCCATCTTCATTCTTCCAACAAGCAAGCAACTTGACAAGTTTCAATGTCAGCAACAATATCTTCAAAGGGTATGTCCCATCGTCTATTTGTCCCCATTCTTCTCCCTTCCTTAGGCTATTGGATTTTTCTTACAATGAATTCAGTGGCAACCTTCCTCCTGGGCTGGGGGCGTGTTCTGAACTGCAGATTTTTCGAGCCGGTCACAATAACCTCTCAGGATTACTTCCAGAAGATATCTATAATGCTACCAAACTTAAAGAAATTGCATTACCTCTCAATGCACTACGTGGAGCCATTAGTGATAAAATTGTCAACATCACCAACCTTGCAATTCTTGACCTCTACTTTAATCAATTCAGCGGCGAGCTTCCTTTCAATTTGGGGAAACTCTCCGAGTTGAAGTTTGTGACCCTTGATTTCAACAATTTAAAAGGTGCTTTGCCTCCGTCTTTGATGAATTGCACAAACCTTGTAGAACTGCGTTTGGGATCCAACAATTTAGAAGGAGATATCTCCATGCGTGATTTCTCCCGACTTAGTCAACTCACTAAACTTGACCTGAGGTACAATAATTTCACGGGTATGTTTCCAGTAAGCCTTTACTCATGTAGGTCCCTAAAAGCCATTCGATTGAGTGGAAATCATCTAGAGGGAGAAATACAAACTGAGATTATTTCATTGAAATCCTTGTCCTTCCTGTCGCTTGGTTACAACCGATTCACCAACCTCACAGGCGCAATGAAGATATTGATGAGTTGCAAAAGTCTTCAAGCACTTATGCTTACTGGTTCCTTTAAAGGTGAGGGAATGCCATCTGATGATGACATGGTTGATTTTGACGGATTCCAAAGTCTTCGAGTATTGGGTTTGGTTGATTCTAACCTCACTGGTCAAATACCTGTATGGTTATCAAAGCTCAGGAATCTAGAGGTCTTGGGTTTGCGTTTAAATCGAATGACAGGGCCAATTCCAAGTTGGTTGGGGACTCTTCCTAGACTGTTTTTTATAAGCTTGGGACACAATCGAATTTCAGGTGAATTTCCAAAGCAACTTTGTAGACTACCAAGGTTGCTTTATCAACCTATTGCACCTCAAGTAGACCAATTTGAATTTGACTTGCCTATCATCGGCGGCGCAACCGAAAATCACATTTTTCCACCGTATAAATTGTCCTTCATTGCAGCAACGATAGACTTATCTAACAATAATATTATTGGTGATATACCTACTGAGATCGGCCAATTGCAGCTTCTCCGCTGGCTATTTCTGGACTCCAACAACTTCTCCGGTGTCATTCCAGACCAAATATCAAACCTAAAAAATTTAGAGGTTTTGGATCTCTCCACGAATCATTTGTCTGGAAAAATCCCATTGTCATTGGCGAGCCTTAGTTTCTTGAAAGATTTTAATGTCTCATACAATAATCTCCAAGGACCAATACTAACTGGCACCCAGCTCCAAAGCTTCAACGCTTCTGCCTTTGAGAGGAATCCAAAACTTTGTGGTGCCCCACTTCCAAATAAGTGTGGACTAAATAAGGGCATTGATGTAGCTAACAAGAACAACAAAGACGTGGACACTGGGCTTCATCAACTTCCATGGTTTTATATTTTCACTACATTGGGGTTTATAGTGGGATTTTGGGCAGTCTGTGGTTCTTTAATTATTTACAAGACATGGAGATATGAGTATTTTCGTTTCATAGACAATCTACAAGATAGGCTCCATGTGATCATAACAATCTACATCAACACGATGAACAAAAGGCTTAGAGACTAGATATATATTATTAATATTAATATTTTGTATTTTCAGTTTGCTTTTCCCTATTTTTTTCCTTCTTCTTTTCTTTTGTGTTCCTGATGTACGGTACAATTTGTTCTTGCAGCGTGTTTATACAAAGATTAGATCATCTCACATATAAACCTGTTTTATCTATACTATAAAGAAAAACCCCTCAAGTCCAATACTTTAGAAAAGCTCCATGCTATATTTATAAATAAAAGGGTTAATAGTTTTTTTAGTCCCTGAAATTTGACCCGATTTGCATTTGAGTACCTCAATTTCTAAAATGATTCCCGTGGTCCTTTAACTTTTGTTTCGTTTGGACAAATAGTCCTGCCGTCAATTCTGTTAACTTTTTCTGTTAAATGCAGGGGCAAAATGATATTTTTATATTAAAACCTAAAAAATGAATAAAAAATTATATCTTTAAAATAATAATAAAAGAAAATCAAATAAAAAACCAACAAAAAAAAAAGAAAAATCAAGTTTGGGGAGAGTAAAAATCGGGATAGAGGGAGAGGAAGAGAGTTTAATTTTAATTTTTTAAAGTTTTTATAATTTTTTATTCATATTTTAATCAATTTTGATACAAAAATACTATTTTGCCGCTGCACTTAACAGAAAAGTTAACAAAATTGACGGTAGGACCATTTGTCTTAACGAAACTAAAGTTAAACGACCACGGGAACCATTTTGAAAATTGAGGTACTCAAATGCAAATCTGGTCTAAATTCAGGTTCTAATAAAACAGTTAACCCTAAATAAAAAAAATGGAAATATACTAAGAACCAATCTGAAAATATACTTTTGATTTTCATTAAATCTTCCTGATTGACCCAATCTCTCCATTTAAGGGAGAAAATAATTCCTTTCCATATGAGAATTATTCTCCGAAAAACCTTAGAAGACCAAGTTTTTGGCGCCATTGATGGGAATTCCTAAATTAATTTAGAATTTAGATTCTTAATTTATGTCTAATTGAGTTTGTTTTTTTTTTAGTTTTCTTTTCTTTATATTATTATTTTTCTCTCTTAAAGTAATTTTCGTTTCAAGTTATACAAGATTCAAAGAAAAAGACAATTTTCCCTTGGCAAGTGTTATACGCCACTTTCTAGCTTTATTAAATAAAATAGAAATAAAAGCAAATCAAAAGGAAACATACAAGAGCCAACAGAAGCCAAAGGGAAAGAGAGTTGAAGTGCGCTACTTGACAAAAAAGTAACAAGGAAAACTCCACCGTTCTTCACAGCCGCTACACCAAGCTCGCATTCCAGGAAATCAAAGAAACGGGAAGCACGCATCCAAGAAGAGACGAAAATATTTCGCTGACTTTCTGCTGTCAACTAGAAAGTTTCCTTTTCCGATTCAATTTTCTTCTCATAATCTTGTTCGTTTAATTTAGAACCTTTGTTCTTTTCTCAGGAGCAGCCAATAGAAGCAAAAGAAGAAGGGCTGTCGACAAAACCAAAACGGAGAACCCCATTCATACTCCCCTTTTCACATTGACACATTTAATCAAGATAGTGATCTTATGTCTTTAGCAGGCAGTAAAACCTGAGAAATTTATTAGAACCCACAAATTTTCCAAATCCTTAAATAATGCTGTCTTGCGAATAAAGTATAATAATGTAGCCTGCTGTTAACAATCTAAACCTAACATGCACGGTAGTGTAGCCTTCTAATAACCGAATGGCTCGTCTTCCTCCTCGTCCTCCTATTCTCTTCCATTATATTTCCAAATGTTCGTGCATGCAGCCAAACTGAACGCAGCTCTCCCCTGGCCTCCTTCGCTCACACTCTCTCTTCTCCTCCATTTAATTGGAGTTCTTCCATTAACTGCTGCCATTGGAGCAGCATCAGTTGTAATCAGGATGGTTGGGTGACCCATTTGATCCTGCCCTCCAAAGAGATCAAGGGAGGTTTTAAGCCCGCATCACTTGCAAATCTCACACATCTTACCCACACATCAATCTGTCCCACAACTCACTTTATGGCTCACTTGTTCCAACTGAACTCTTCTTATCCTTGAAAAGTCTTGAGGTCCTCGATTTGAGCCACAACCTTCTTTCCGGAAAGCTACCATCTTCTTTAACTTCCATTCCAGCAACATCCTGACAGTGGATTTGTCCAGCAATCACCTGCATGGTGCGATTCCTCCTACATTCTTCCATGGAGCTTGGCATTTGACTAGTTTCAATGCTAGCAATAATGCCTTCTCAGGGTCTATCCCATCCTCTATTTGTCTCCAACATTCTTCTCCTTTAATAAGGCATTTGGATGTTTCCTCCAATAATTTTAGTGGCATCATTTTGCCAGGATTAGGGGAGTGTTCTAAACTGCAGGTTTTTTGTGCTCATCACAATAACATCACAGGATTACTTCCGGAAGATATCTACAATGCTACCGAACTTGAAGAAACTCATTATATGGAGCAATAAGTGACCGAATTGCTGACCTTACCAACTTGGAAATCATTGACCTCTCCTTTAATCAATTGAGTGGTGTGCTCCCTCTCCAGTTCGGGAAGCTGTCCAAGTTGAGCCACGTAATCCTTGATTTCAACAATCTCCAAGGTTCTTTGCTCCCATCTTTGATGAACTGCACAAATCTTATAGAAGTGCGTCTGGCAGCCAACAACTTGGGAGGGGATATCTACACTCTTAATTTCTCCACACTCAGTCAATTAAGTAAACTTGACCTATTTGGGAATAATTTCATTGGTAACTTGCCAACAGGCCTTTACTCATGTCGGTCCCTACAAGCAATTCGATTAAGGGACAATAATCTACAAGGACAGATACATCCTGAGATTCTTTCATTGAAATCCTTGTCCTTCCTCTCGCTTGCTGAAATCAGATTGACCAATTTAGCTGGGGCAATCAAGATATTAATGCGATGCAAAACTCTTCGAACGCTCTGCCTTTCGGGTTCCTTTATCAGTGGGGCAAACCTAGATGATAATGGCATGGTTGATCATGATGGATTCCAAAATCTTCGAGTTTTAGGTTTGAGTAGGTGTGGGATCACCGGTCCAATACCTATATGGTTATCAAAGCTCAATAATCTCCAGATCTTGACTTTGGACAGTAACAGAATCATGGGGTCAATTCCTAGTTGGTTGGGGACTCTTCCAAGACTCTTTCATATGAGATTGCATAACAACCTTATTTCAGGTGAATATCCCAAGAAACTCTGCAGGCTACCAAGTTTGGTATATCAACTTCCTGAATCTCAGGTAGATGACCATTATGAATTTGAATTTCCTGCCATCTCCACTGTCAGAGAAAATCCATGGCCATCTTTTTTACAGCACGTAGTGTCTTTTCTTCCACCAATGATTGACGTATCTAACAATAACATGAATGGTAGCATACCTACTGAGATCGGCCAATTGATGCTTCTTCACACGTTGAATCTTAGCAGCAACAACTTCTCTGGAAACATTCCAACCCAAATATCCAACCTGTTAGAGTTTAGGAAAAATATACAGAGAGAAGAGAGAAGGGAGAAGAGCTGAATCAAAATAAGTTTTGTATTTTCTATTGTATTCTCTCTACCACATTTCGGGCAAGCACAGTGTGTGCTATATAACAGTTAGAAGAATAGCTGGATTCTCATACATCACTTGAGAATCACAGCCTTATATCCAAAACTGCCTTCTAAGATCTTTACACGTGGCTATAGCCACTTAACACTAACTGACGCCTCACACTTGCCTATTTTAGAGACTAAGTGAATACACCATTTCAGCTTAGGGACTTTAATCACACTCTCATCAGCTCACCACTTATATTTCAACACTCCCCTTTAAGTTGTGAGCTGATTTCACACCAAGTTTCTCTCTGAGATAGCAGAAACGATCCTTAGCCAATGCCTTAGTAAAAATGTCTGCTAGTTGCTCATTTGTGGGACAATAAATCAGATCCACAGTTCCTTCTTGCAAAGCATCTTTAATAAAATGATACCTCCGATCGATATGTTTTGTTTTCTGATGAAACACAGGATTCCTTGTAATGGCAATGGCTGAAATGTTGTCACAGTGTAGAGGTGTTGCTTTTGCTTGAAGCTCTCCAAAATCTTCTAGGACAAACCTCAACCAAATAGCTTGTGTTGTTGCTTCAGATGCACTGATGTACTCCGCTTCTGCAGTGGAGAGTGCAACACAATTTTGCTTGACTGAGGCCCAAGCAAACACTCCACTACCAAAAGAAAAAGCATATCCAGAAGTGCTCTTGCTATCATCCACTGAACCACTCCAATCACTGTCACAATAGCCAATTAGAACTGCCCCTTTTCCTTTCACATACTCCAGACCATAATCTAGAGTCCCTTTCACATATCTAAGAACACGTTTTGCTGTTCCAAAATGTTTGCTAGTGGGACAATGCATGAACCTTGCTAGCAAACTAGCTGCAAACATAATGTCGGGTCTGGTAGCTGTGAGGTACAGGAGACTTCCAACAATCCTTCTGTAGTGTTCTTCACTTGCCAAGCCACTCCCATCATCTTTACTTAGCTTCTCTGAGGTGACTAGTGGAATAGAAACCGGCTTACACTCATTCAAGCCAAATCTGCTCAACAGAGTTGTTGCATACTTCTTCTGATGAATGAATATGCTTGTTGGTGTTTGAATCACTCCCATTCCCAAGAAGTGATGCAAGAGTCCCAGATCAGTCATTTCATACTTCTCCTTCATGTCCTTCCTGAAATCTTCTAGCATTTCATGATCATTTCCAGTGTAGACTATATCATCTACATAAATGGAAACTATCAAGATATTTTCTGCACCTCTTGCTTTGACATAAAGTGTAGCTTCACTTTGACTCTTTGTAAATCCACACTCAGTAAAATAACCATCAATTTCACTATACCAAGCTCTTGGCGCCTGTTTCAAGCCATATAGAGCTTTGTGTAGTTTGTAAACCTTGCTTTCACTTCCTTTTACCACAAATCCTTCCGGTTGGTCTACATACACTTCTTCCTCTAAAATACCATTTAGAAAAGCTGACTTGACATCCAATTGGTACAGCTGCCAACCCTTCTCAGCTGCAAGGGCAATCAAGGTTCGAATAGTGTCTAATCTAGCCACTGG